>NW_028270152.1:821265-1121265 GCF_037043375.1 Chiloscyllium plagiosum
TTCGATCCATAACTCACTCTCAGAACTTGCTTCAGAACGATAAACTGTCACTAAACGGTAGGTAACACCTGGCCCTTCACCTCCCGCTGCTCACCATCCCAGAACCTGGACAGTCCCTCCAGCTGAAGCAGGGTTTCACCTGTCCCTCCCCTAGTCTGGTCCAGTGCATTTGCAGCATCCAATGTGGCCGACTCTACATTGGAGAAACCAAATGCAGAGACTGGGTGACCGCTTTGCAGAACATCTCCGGTCAGTGACAGGCCGGACCCTGACCTTCCTGTAGCTGGTCATTTTAATCCAGTGTCCTGTTCGCGTGCCCCACATGTCTGTCCTTGGCATGTTGCAGCATTCCAGTGAAATCCAGCGCAAACTGGAGCAACAACATCTCACCTTCAGACCAGGCACAGTACAGCTTTCTGGACTTAATACTGAGTTCAACACCTTCAGATTGTGAACTCACTCCCATTTATTCCCTTTCGTTTAGCTTTACTAGTTGTATTCTCCGTCACCGTGTCCTCTCTGCCCACCCCATCCCAGTGGGAATGTCGACCCAGTGTGGAAGAGTGGCTGAGTGTGAGCTGGAATACTGTGTGCAGTCTGGGCACAGTGCTCTCAGGAGGAGGTTATTATGCTGGAGAGAAAGCGCACAGGAGCTTTATCGCAATGGTCCCACAGATGAGATTCTTCTGCAGAAACTGGGACTGTGTTCCTTGGAGAACAGGAGCTTGAGGTTTTCAAACCAGATGAGGGGTGTGGACGGAGGAGATGAAGTAAATCTATTCCCATTGATAGAAAAAACAAGAATCAGAAGACAAAGATTTAAGCAGAATTTCTAAAGAAGATAAATACTGCTTCTCTCTTGGCTGATGCTGCCTGACCTGCTGAGTTTTTCCAGCATATTCTGTGGTTGTTTCAGATTTAAACAAAAGAACCAATGGTTGGCCATGAATGGTTGGCCATGATTGGTTGGCTGTGAATGGTTGGCCGTGATTGGTTGGCCGTGATTGGTTGGCTGTGAATGATTGGCTGTGAATGGTTGACAGGGAATGGTTGGCCGTGATTGGTTGACAGTGAATGGTTGGCCGTGATTGGTTGACAGTGACAGTCAGTCGCCTCAGGTGACTGTGTGGAGTTTGCACGTTCTCCCCGTGTCTGCATGGGTTTCCTCCGGGTGCTCCGGTTTCCTCCCACAGTCCAAAGATGTGCAGGTTAGGTGAATTGGCCATGCTAAATTGCCCGTAGTGTTAGGTAAGGGGTAAATGTAGGGGTATGGGTGGGTTTCGCTTCGGCGGGTCGGTGTGGACTTGTTGGGCCGAAGGGCCTGTTTCCACACTGTAATCTAATCTAATCTAATCTAATCTAATCTAATAGGTGCAGGAGTAGGCCATTCTGCCCTTCGAGCCTGCACCACCATTCAATATGATCATGGCTGATCATTCCTAATCAGTATCCTGTTCCTGCCTTATCTCCATTACCCTTGATCCCACAATCCTTGAGAGCTCTATCCAACTCTTTCTTAAATGAATCCAGAGACTGGGCCTCCACTGCCCTCTGGGGCAGAGCATTCCACATAGCCACCACTCTCTGGGTGAAGAAGTTTCTCCTCATCTCTGTCCTAAATGGTCTACCCCATATTTTTAAGCTGTGTCCTCTGGTTCGGCACTCACCCATCAGCGGAAACATGTTTCCTGCCTCCAGAGTGTCCAATCCTTTAATAATCTTATATGTCTCAATCAGATCCCCTCTCATTCTTCTAAACTCAAGGGTATACAAGCCCAGTCGCTCCAGTCTTTCAGTGTAAGGTAATCCCGCCATTCCAGGAATTGACCTCGTGAACCTACACTGCACTCCCTCAATAGCCAGAATGTCTTTCCTCAAATTTGGAGACCAGAACTGCACACAGTACTCCAGGTGTGGCCTCACCAGGGCCCTGTACAGCTGCAGAAGAACCTCTTTGCTTCTATACTCAATCCCTCTTGTTATGAAGGCCAGCATGCTATTAGCCTTCTTCACTACCTGCTGTACCTGCATGCTTACCTTCATTGACTGGTGTACAAGAACACCCAGATCTCTTTGTACTGCCCCTTTACCTAAATTGATTCCGTTGAGGTAGTAGCCTGCCTTCCTGTTCTTGCCACCAAAGTGGATAACCATACATTTATCCACATTAAGCTGCATCTGCCATACATCTGACCACTCACCTAACCTGTCCAGGTCACCCTGTAATCTCCTAACATCCTCCTCACATTTCACCCTGCCACCCAGCTTAGTATCATCAGCAAATTTGCTAATGTTATTACTAATACCATCTTCGATATCATTAACATATATTGTAAAATGCTGCGGTCCCAGCACTGATCCCTGTGGTACCCCACTGGTTACTGCCTGCCATTCCGAAATGGAGCCGTTGTTTCCTATCAGCCACCAACTTTCAATCCAAGTTAGTACTTTGCCCCCAATACCATGCGCCCTAATTTTGCTCACTAACCTCCTGTGTGGGACTTTATCTCCAAAACCCTTGATGCCACAATCCTTGAGAGCTCGATCCAACTCTTTCTTAAATTAATCTAGAGACTGGGCCTCCACTGTACTCTGGGGCAACCACAGCTTTCTGAAAGTCCACATCTATTGGATCTCCCTTGTCCATCTTCAGAGTTATATCCTCAAAAAATTCCAGAAGATTAGTCAAGCATGATTTCCCCTTCATAAATCCATGCTGACTCTGACATATCCTGTTACTACTATCCAGATGTGTCGTAATTTCATCCTTTATAATAGACTCCAGCATCTTTCCCACCACTGAGGTCAGACTAACTGGTCTATAATTTCCTGCTTTCTCTCTCCCACCTTTCTTAAAACGTGGTACAACATTAGCCACCCTCCAATCTGCAGGAACTGATCCCGAATCTCACCAACGCATCCACGATTTCTCGAGCCACCTCCTTCAGTACCCTGGGATACAGACCATCAGGCCCCAGGGACTTATTAACCTTCAGACCTAACAGTCTCTCCAACACCAAATCCTGGCAAATATAAATTCCCTTAAATTCAGGTCCTTCAGCCGCTGTTACCTCAGGAAGATTGCTTGTGTCTTCCTCAGTGAACACAGATCTGAAGTACCAATTCAATTCTTCTGCCATTTCTTTGTTCCCCATAATATATTCCCCCTGTTTCTGTCTTCAAGGGCCCAGTTTTAGTCTTAACATTTTTTTACCTTTCACATACCTAAAAAAACTTTTACTATCCTCCTTTGTATTTTTGGCCAGTTTACCTTCATACCTCATTTTTTCTCAGCGTATTTCCTTCTTAGTAATCCTCTGTTGTTCTTTAAAAGCTCTCAGTCCTCCGTTTTCCCACTTATCTTTGCTATGTTATACTTTTTCTCTTTTAACTTTATATGTTTCTTAACTTCCCTCATCAGCCACGGCCGCCCATGCCTCCTCCTGGGATCTTTCTTCCTTTTAGGAATGAACTGATCCTGCAACTTCTGCATTATACACAGAAATATTTGCCATTGTTCCTCCACGGTCATCCCTGCTAAGGTATTGCACCATTGATATTTGGCCAGATCCTCCCTCATAGCTCCATAGTTCCCTTTATTCGACAGAAATATTGTCACTTCCGATTGTAGCCTCTCCCTCTCAAATTGCAGATTGAAGCTTATTATATTATGGTCACTACTTCCCAATGGCTCCTTCACTTCGAGGTCCCTGACCAATTCTGGTTCGTTACACAATACCAGATCCAGAATTGCCTTCTCCCTGGTCGGCTCCAGCACCAGCTGTTCTAAGAATCCATCTCTGAGGCACTCCACAAAGTCTCTTTCTTGAGGTCCAATACCATCCTGATTCTCCCAGTCTACCTGCATGTTAAAATCCCCCATAACAACTGTAATAACATCTTTGCAACAGGCCAATTTCAGCTCCTGATTCAACTTACATCCGACATCCTGACTACTGTTTGGGGGCCTGTAGATAACTCCCAAGAAGGTCTTTTTACCCTTAGAATTTCTCAGCTCTATCCACACTGACTCTACATCCCCTGACTCTAGGTCCCCCCGCGCAAGGGACTGAATATCCTCCCTTACCAACAGGGTCACCCCACCCCCTCTGCCCGTCAGTCTGTCCTTACGATAGCACGTGTAGCCTTGAATATTCATTTCCCAGGCCCTGTCCACTTGAAGCCACGTCTCAGTTATCCCCACAATATCGTATCTGCCAATTTCCAAAAGAGCCTCAAACTTATCCATCTTATTTCTAATGCTTTGTGCATTCATGTATAGTATTTTTAATTTGTTACTGCCCTCACCCTTCCCATCAACTCCTATTTCACTCAACCTTACAGCATGATCCCTTTGAGTTTTCTGCCTCATTGATACAGTTGTCTTTCTTGACTTCCCTTGTTCTAACTTTCCCTCCAATTTCCTTCTTAAACATTCAGTTTGTCCCCTCCCCCCCGCTACTTAGTTTAAACGTAGCAGTGTTGCAGTAGCAAACCCGCCTGCCAGAATGCTGGTCCCTAACCTATTCAGGTGCAAACCGTCTCTCTTGTAGAATTTATGCTTACCACAAAACGTACCCCAGTGATCCAAGAATTTAAATCCTTGCTTCCTGCACCAGTTCCCCAGCCACACGTTCAAGTCCATTATCTCCCTGTTTCTGGCCTCACCAGCCTGAGGAACTGGAAGCAAACCGGAGATAACCACCTTGGACATCCTGCTTTTCAGCCTTCTTCCTAGTTCTCCGAAGTCTCGCTGTAGTATGTTCCTCCTCTTCTTCCCGACATCATTTGTGCCGACATGTACCACCACCTCTGGCTCTTCACCTTCGTCCTTGAGGATTTCCTGCACTCTGTCTGTGATGTTTTTAACCCTGGCACCAGGAAGGCAACACATCTTTATGTCCCGTCTGCTGCCACAAAAACCCCGGTCAGTTCCCCTCACTATGGAGTCCCCTATTACCAAGGCTCTGTACGATGTCCGACTCTTCCGCTCTGCCTCCATGGCAACGTTTGCTTGACAGACCTGGCCGCCTCGCGGACTGGCAGTGTCATCTGTCTCTACTGTTTCCAAAAGATTCAACTTGTTCCTGACAGGTACTGCCCCCAGGGTCTCTTGCACCTGTCTCCTCTCTGCCTTCCTCATCGTCTGCTCTCTTCTGCTCTCTTCTGGTACGATTGGTGTAATAAACTCGCTGAAGGTCTTGTCAGAAAGATCTCGTTGTCTCGGATGAGCCTAAGGTCCTCGAGTTCTTTCGTCAGTGCTGCAATATGCTCTGTCAGTAGCTGAACGTGCACACACTTTCCACACTTATACGAGCCAGACACACCAGAGTCGTTGACCTCCCACATCAAGTATGTAGCGCACTGAACCAGCTTGGCAGTCATGTCTTCACCCTCTTCAACTGTGGCATAATCACTTCACTCAACCTCCTTGTCAAAGAGTCCTGAGCTAAAGCCTCACTCTTCAATCCACAGGAACTTCCTGAGACCCTTTTTTGGGGCACGTCTGTGGACTTTTAATTTAGGTTAGAGGAGGAGGGGGGTGGGAGCCCCTACTTTGTAGGACCAGGGGTCTAGAACACACCCACTTAAATAACAATCACTTACCTTCCCGACCGGCTTTACGCTCCGACATCACATCCGCCCAGCTCCCACCGCACTCTGCTGCAAAAAAAAAGAAACAAGTCTGACAGTGAATGGTTGGCCGTGAATGGTTGAGAGTGAATAGTTGGCCGTGAAAGTTTGACAGTGATTGGTTGACAGTGAATGGTTGACAGTGCATGGTTAGCCGTGAATGGTTGGCAGTGAATGGTTGGCAGTGAATGGTTGACAGTGAACGGTTGGCCGTGAATGGTTGGCAGTGATTGGTTGGCCATGAATGGTTGGCCATGAATGCTTGACAGTGATTGGATAGCCATGAATGGTTGACAGTGAATGGTTGGCCGTGAATGGTTGGCCGTGAATGGTTGTCAGTGAATGGTTGGCAGTGAATGGTTGACAGTGATTGGTTGACAGTGAATGGTTGGCCGTGAAATGTTGGCAGTGAATGGTTGGCCATGAATGGTTGACAGTGAATGGTTGGCAGTGAATGGTTGACAGTGAATGGTTGGCCATGAATGGTTGACAGTGAATGGTTGGCAGTGAATGGTTGGTCATAAATGGTTGACAGTGAATGGTTGGCAGTCAATGGTTGGCAGTGAATGGTTGACAGTGAATGGTTGGCCATGAATGGTTGGCAGTGAATGGTTGACAGTGAATGACTGGCCATGAATGGTTGACCGTGAATGGTTTGCCGTGAATGGTTGGCCATGAATGGTTGACAGGGAATGGTTGGCAGTGAATGGTTGGCCATGACAGATTGGCCATGAATGCTTGACAGTGATTGGATGGCCATGAATGGTTGACAGTGAATGGTTGGCAGTGAATGGTTGGCCATGAATGGTTGACAGTGAACGGTTGGCAGTGAATGGTTGACAGTGAATTGTTGACAGTGAATGGTTGGCCGTAAATGGTTGACAGTGAATTGTTGACAGTGAATGGTTGGCAGTGAATGGTTGACAGTGAATGGTTGACAGTGAATGGTTGGCCGTGAATGGTTGGCAGTGAATGGTTGGCAGTGAATGGTTGACAGTAAACGGTTGGCAGTGAATGGTTGATAGTGAATAGTTGACAGTGAATGGTTGGCCGTAAATGGTTGACAGTGAATTGTTGACAGTGAATGGTTGGCAGTGAATGGTTGACAGTGAATGGTTGACAGTGAATGGTTGACAGTGAATGGATGGCCGTGAATGGTTGGCAGTGAATGGTTGGCCGTGAATGGTTGACAGTGAATGGTTGGCAGTGAATGGTTGGCAGTGAATGGTTGGCCATGATTGGTTCGCAGAGAATGGTTGGCCATGAATGGTTGATAGTGAATAGTTGACAGTGAATGGATGGCCGTGAATGGTTGGCAGTGAATGGTTGACAGTGAATAGTTGACAGTCAATAGTTGGCCATGAATGGTTGAGAGTGAACGGTTGACAGTGAATGATTGGCAGAGAATGGTTGACAGTGAACGGTTGACAGTGAATGGTTGGCAGTGAATGATTGACAGTGAACGGTTGACAGTGAATGGTTGGCAGTGAATGATTGACAGTGAACGGTTGACAGTGATTGGTTGGCAGTGAATGGTTGACAGTGAAGTGTTGGGAGTGAATGGTTGACAGTGAATGGTTGACATTGAATGGTTGGCAGAGAACGGTTGGCCGTGAATGGTTGACAGTGAATGGTTGACAGTGAATGGTTGGCCATGATTGGTTGACAGTGAACGGTTGGCAGTGAATGGTTGATAGTGAATAGTTGACAGTGAATGGTTAGCCGTAAATGGTTGACAGTGAATCGTTGACAGTGAATGGTTGGCAGTGAATGGTTGACAGTGAATGGTTGGCAGTGAATGGTTGGCCGTGAATGGTTGGCAGTGAATGGTTGGCAGTGAATAGTTGACAGTGAATAGTTGACAGTGAATGGATGGCCGTGAATGGTTGGCAG
Source organism: Chiloscyllium plagiosum (assembly GCF_037043375.1). NCBI lineage: Eukaryota > Metazoa > Chordata > Chondrichthyes > Orectolobiformes > Hemiscylliidae > Chiloscyllium > Chiloscyllium plagiosum. Next base: position 828,793 of record NW_028270152.1, read on the forward strand.
TGAATGGTTGGCCGTGAATGGTTGGCAGTGAATGGTTGGCAGTGAATAGTTGACAGTGAATAGTTGACAGTGAATGGATGGCCGTGAATGGTTGGCAGTGAATGGTTGGCCGTGAATGGTTGGCAGTGAATGGTTGGCAGTGAATGGTTGGCAGTGAATAGTTGACAGTGAATGGATGGCCGTGAATGGTTGGCAGTGAATGGTTGGCAGTGAATGGTTGGCCATGAATGGTTGGCCATGAATGGTTGTACAGTGAATGGTTGACAGTGATTGGTTGGCCATGAATGGTTGACAGTGAATGGTTGGCAGTGAATGGTTGGCCGTGAATGGTTGGCAGTGAATGGTTGGCAGTGAATGGTTGGCCGTGAATGGTTGGCAGTGAATGGTTGGCAGTGAATGGTTGACAGTGAATTGTTGGGAGTGAATGGTTGACAGTGAATGGTTGGCCGTGAATGGTTGGCAGTGAATGGTTGGCCGTGAATGGTTGACAGTGAATAGTTGGCAGTGATCAGTCGGCCGTGAATGGTTGACAGTGAATGGTTGACCGTGAACGGTTGGCAGTGAATGGTTGACAGTGAACGGTTGACAGTGAATGGTTGACAGTGAATAGTTGGCCATGAATGGTTGGCAGTGATTGGTTGGCCATGAATGGTTGGCCGTGAATGGTTGACAGTGAATGGTTGGCAGTGAATGGTTGACAGTGAATGGTTGGCCGTGAATGGTTGGCAGTGATTGGTTGGCCATGAATGGTTGGCCGTGAATGGTTGACAGTGAATGGTTGACAGTGAATGGTTGGCAGTGAACGATTGGCAGTGAATGGTTGGCAGTGAATGGTTGGCAGTGATTGGTTGGCCATGAATGGTTGGCCGTGAATGGTTGACAGTGAATGGTTGACAGTGAATGGTTGACAGTGAATGGTTGGCCGTGAAGGGTTGACAGTGATTGGTTCACAGTGAAAGGTTAACAGTGAATGGGTGGCCGTGAATAGTTGGCAGTGAATGGTTGACAGTGAATGGTTGGCAGTGAATAGTTGGCCATGAATGGTTGGCCATGAATGGTTGACAGTGAATGGTTGGCAGTGAATGGTTGGCAGTGAATGGTTGACAGTGAATTGTTGGGAGTGAATGGTTGACAGTGAATGGTTGGCCCTGAATGGTTGGCCGTGAATGGTTGACCGTGAATGGTTGACAGTGAATGGTTGACATTGAATGGTTGACAGTGAATGGTTGACCATGAATGGTTGGCCGTGAATGGTTGGCCATGAATGGTTGACAGTGAATTGTTGGCAGTGAATGGTTGGCAGTGATTGGTTGGCCATGAATGGTTGGCCGTGAATGGTTGACAGTGAATGGTTGGCAGTGAATAGTTGGCCATGAATGGTTAGCAGTGAATGGTTGACAGTGAACGGTTGACATTGAATGGTTGACAGTGAATAGTTGGCAGTGAATGGTTGGCCGTGAATGGTTGGCAGTGATTGGTTGGCCATGAATGGTAGGCCGTGAATGGTTGACAGTGAATGGTTGGCAGTGAATGGTTGGCCGTGAATGGTTGGCAGTGATTGGTTGGCCATGAATGGTTGGCCGTGAATGGTTGACAGTGAATGGTTGGCAGTGAATGGTTGGCAGTGAATGGTTGGCCATGATTGGTTCGCAGAGAATGGTTGGCCATGAATGGTTGACAGTGAATGGTTGACAGTGAATGGTTGGCCATGATTGGTTGACAGTGAACGGTTGGCAGTGAATGGTTGATAGTGAATAGTTGACAGTGAATGGTTAGCCGTAAATGGTTGACAGTGAATCGTTGACAGTGAATGGTTGGCAGTGAATGGTTGGCAGTGAATGGTTGACAGTGAATGGTTGGCAGTGAATGGTTGGCCGTGAATGGTTGGCCGTGAATGGTTGGCAGTGAATGGTTGGCAGTGAATAGTTGACAGTGAATGGATGGCCGTGAATGGTTGGCAGTGAATGGTTGGCAGTGAATGGTTGGCCATGAATGGTTGACAGTGAATGGTTGACAGTGAATGGTTGACAGTGATTGGTTGGCCATGAATGGTTGACAGTGAATGGTTGGCAGTGAATGGTTGGCCGTGAATGGTTGGCAGTAAATGGTTGGCAGTGAATGGTTGACAGTGAATTGTTGGGAGTGAATGGTTGACAGTGAATGGTTGGCCGTGAATGGTTGGCAGTGAATGGTTGGCCGTGAATGGTTGGCCGTGAATGGTTGGCAGTGAATGGTTGGCCGTGAATGGTTGACAGTGAATAGTTGACAGTGATCAGTCGGCCGTGAATGGTGGGCCATGAATGGTTGACAGTGAATGGTTGACAGTGAATGGTTGACCGTGAATGGTTAACAGTGAATAGTTGACAGTGATCGGTATGCCGTGAATGGTTGACAGTGAATGGTTGACAGTGAACGGTTGGCAGTGAATGGTTGACAGTGAACGGTTGACATTGAATGGTTGACAGTGAATAGTTGGCCATGAATGGTTGGCAGTGATTGGTTGGCCGTGAATGGTTGACCGTGAATGGTTGGCAGTGAATGGTTGACAGTGAATGGTTGACAGTGAATGGTTGGCCGTGAATGGTTGGCAGTGATTGGTTGGCCGTGATTGGTTGGCCGTGAATGGTTGACAGTGAATGGTTGACAGTGAATGGTTGGCAGTGAACGATTGGCAGTGAATGGTTGGCAGTGATTGGTTGGCCATGAATGGTTGGCCGTGAATGGTTGACAGTGAATGGTTGACAGTGAATGGTTGACAGTGAATGGTTGGCCGTGAAGGGTTGACAGTGATTGGTTCACAGTGAATGGTTAACAGTGAATGGGTGGCCGTGAATAGTTGGCAGTGAATGGTTGACAGTGAATGGTTGGCAGTGAATAGTTGGCCATGAATGGTTGGCCATGAATGGTTGACAGTGAATGGTTGGCAGTGAATGGTTGGCAGTGAATGGTTGACAGTGAATTGTTGGGAGTGAATGGTTGACAGTGAATGGTTGGCCCTGAATGGTTGGCCGTGAATGGTTGACCGTGAATGGTTGACAGTGAATGGTTGACATTGAATGGTTGACAGTGAATGGTTGACCGTGAATGGTTGACAGTGAATAGTTGACAGTGATCGGTTGGCAGTGAATGGTTGACAGTGAATGGTTGGTCATGAATGTTTGCCAGTGAATGGTTGGAAATGAATGGTTGGCAGTGAATGGTTGGCCATGAATGGTTGACAGTGAATGGTCGGCTGTGAATGGTTGACAGTGAATGGTTGGCCATGAATGGTTGGCCGTGAATGGTTGACAGTGAATGGTTGACAGTGAATGGTTGGCCGTGAATGGTTGGCAGTGATTGGTTGACTGTGAACGGGTGGCAGTGAATGGTTGACAGTGAATGGTTGACCATGAATGGTTGACAGTGAATGGTTGACAGCGAATGGTTGACAGTGAATGGTTGGCCGTGAATTGTTGGCAGTGAATGGTTGACAGTGAATGGTTGGCAGTGAACGGTTGACCACGAATGGTTGACAGTGAATGGTTGACAGTGAATGGTTAGCAATGAATGGTTGACAGTGAATGGTTGGCAGTGAATGGTTGGCCATGAATGGTTGGCCGTGATTGGTTGACAGTGAATAGTTGACAGTGATCGGTTGGCAGTGAATGGTTGACAGTGAATGGTTGGTCATGAATGTTTGCCAGTGAATGGTTGGAAATGAATGGTTGGCAGTGAATGGTTGGCCATGAATGGTTGACAGTGAATGGTCGGCTGTGAATGGTTGACAGTGAATGGTTGGCCATGAATGGTTGGCCGTGAATGGTTGACAGTGAATGGTTGACAGTGAATGGTTGGCCGTGAATGGTTGGCAGTGATTGGTTGACTGTGAACGGTTGGCAGTGAATGGTTGACAGTGAATGGTTGACCATGAATGGTTGACAGTGAATGGTTGACAGCGAATGGTTGACAGTGAATGGTTGGCCGTGAATTGTTGGCAGTGAATGGTTGACAGTGAATGGTTGGCAGTGAACGGTTGACCACGAATGGTTGACAGTGAATGGTTGACAGTGAATGGTTAGCAATGAATGGTTGACAGTGAATGGTTGGCAGTGAATGGTTGGCCATGAATGGTTGGCCGTGATTGGTTGACAGTGAATGGTTGACTGTGAATGGTTGACAGTGAATGGTTGGCAGTGAACGGTTGGCCGTGAATGTTTGGCAGTGATTGGTTGGCCATGAATGGGTGGCCGTGAAGGGTTGACAGTGAATGGTTGACAGTGAATGGTTAACAGTGAATGGTTGGCCATGAATGGTTGACAGTGAATGGTTGGCAGTGAACGGTTGACCACGAATGGTTGACAGTGAATGGTTGACAGTGAATGGTTAGCAATGAATGGTTGACAGTGAATGGTTGGCAGTGAATGGTTGGCCATGAATGGTTGGCCGTGATTGGTTGACAGTGAATGGTTGACAGTGAATGGTTGACAGTGAATGGTTGGCAGTGAACGGTTGGCCGTGAATGTTTGGCAGTGATTGGTTGGCCATGAATGGTTGGCCGTGAATGGTTGACAGTGAATGGTTGACAGTGAATGGTTGACAGTGAATGGGTGGCCGTGAAGGGTTGACAGTGAATGGTTGACAGTGAATGGTTAACAGTGAATGGGTGGCCGTGAATAGTTGGCAGTGAATGGTTGACAGTGAATGGTTGGCAGTGAATGGTTGGCCATGAATGGTTGGCCATGAATGGTTGGCAGTGAATGGTTGGCAGTGAATGGTTGACAGTGAATGGTTGGCCATGAATTGTTGACAGTGATTGGTTGGCAATGAATGGTTGGCTGTGAATGGTTGGCAGTGAATGGTTGGCAGTGAATGGTTGACAGTGATTGGTTGACAGTGATTGGTTGACAATGAATGGCTGACAGTGAATGGTTGACAGTGAATGGTTGACAGTGAATGGTTGGCCATGAATGGTTGTACGGTGAATGGTTGACAGTGAATGGTGGACAGTGAATGGTGGACAGTGAATGATTGGCCATGAATGTTTGACACTGAATGGTTGGCAATGAATGGTTGGCCGTGAATGGTTGGCAGTGAATGGTTGGCCGTGAATTGTTGGCAGTGAATGGTTGGCCCTGAATGGTTGACAGTGAATGGTTGGCAGTGAATGGTTGACAGTGAATGGTAGACAGTGAATGGTTGACAGTGAATGGTTGGCCGTGAATTGTTGGCAGTGAATGGTTGACAGTGAATGGTTGGCCACGAATGGTTGGCAGTGAATTGTTGGCAGTGAATGGTTGACCATGAATGGTTGACAGTGAATGGTTGACAGCGAATGGTTAGCAATGAATGGTTGACAGTGAATGGTTGGCAGTGAATGGTTGGCCATGAATGGTTGACAGTGAATGGTTGGCAGTGAATGGTTGGCAGTGAATGGTTGACAATGAATGGTTGGCCGTGAATGGTTGACAGTGAATGGTTGGCAGTGAATGGTTGGCAGTGAATGGTTGACAGTGAATGGTTGGCAGTGAATCGTTGGCCATGAATGGTTGGCCATGAATGGTTGGCCATGAATGGTTGACAGTGAATGGTTGGCAGTGAATGGTTGACAGTGAATGGTTGACAGTGAATGGTTGACAGTGAATGGTTGGCAGTGAACGGTTGACAGTGAATGGTTGGTCATGAATGTTTGCCAGTGAATGGTTGGAAATGAATGGTTGGCAGTGAATGGTTGGCCATGAATGGTTGACAGTGAATGGTTGGCTGTGAATAGTTGACAGTGAATGGTTGGCCGTGAATGGTTGGCCGTGAATGGTTGACCGTGAATGGTTGGCAGTGAATGGTTGACAGTGAATGGTTGACAGTGAATGGTTGGCCGTGAATGGTTGGCAGTGATTGGTTGGCCGTGATTGGTTGGCCGTGAATGGTTGACAGTGAATGGTTGACAGTGAATGGTTGGCAGTGAACGATTGGCAGTGAATGGTTGGCAGTGATTGGTTGGCCATGAATGGTTGGCCGTGAATGGTTGACAGTGAATGGTTGACAGTGAATGGTTGACAGTGAATGGTTGGCCGTGAAGGGTTGACAGTGATTGGTTCACAGTGAATGGTTAACAGTGAATGGGTGGCCGTGAATAGTTGGCAGTGAATGGTTGACAGTGAATGGTTGGCAGTGAATAGTTGGCCATGAATGGTTGGCCATGAATGGTTGACAGTGAATGGTTGGCAGTGAATGGTTGGCAGTGAATGGTTGACAGTGAATTGTTGGGAGTGAATGGTTGACAGTGAATGGTTGGCCCTGAATGGTTGGCCGTGAATGGTTGACCGTGAATGGTTGACAGTGAATGGTTGACATTGAATGGTTGACAGTGAATGGTTGACCGTGAATGGTTGACAGTGAATAGTTGACAGTGATCGGTTGGCAGTGAATGGTTGACAGTGAATGGTTGGTCATGAATGTTTGCCAGTGAATGGTTGGAAATGAATGGTTGGCAGTGAATGGTTGGCCATGAATGGTTGACAGTGAATGGTCGGCTGTGAATGGTTGACAGTGAATGGTTGGCCATGAATGGTTGGCCGTGAATGGTTGACAGTGAATGGTTGACAGTGAATGGTTGGCCGTGAATGGTTGGCAGTGATTGGTTGACTGTGAACGATTGGCAGTGAATGGTTGACAGTGAATGGTTGACCATGAATGGTTGACAGTGAATGGTTGACAGCGAATGGTTGACAGTGAATGGTTGGCCGTGAATTGTTGGCAGTGAATGGTTGACAGTGAATGGTTGGCCATGAATGGTTGACAGTGAATGGTTGGCAGTGAACGGTTGACCACGAATGGTTGACAGTGAATGGTTGACAGTGAATGGTTAGCAATGAATGGTTGACAGTGAATGGTTGGCAGTGAATGGTTGGCCATGAATGGTTGGCCGTGATTGGTTGACAGTGAATGGTTGACAGTGAATGGTTGACAGTGAATGGTTGGCAGTGAACGGTTGGCCGTGAATGTTTGGCAGTGATTGGTTGGCCATGAATGGTTGGCCGTGAATGGTTGACAGTGAATGGTTGACAGTGAATGGTTGACAGTGAATGGGTGGCCGTGAAGGGTTGACAGTGAATGGTTGACAGTGAATGGTTAACAGTGAATGGGTGGCCGTGAATAGTTGGCAGTGAATGGTTGACAGTGAATGGTTGGCAGTGAATGGTTGGCCATGAATGGTTGGCCATGAATGGTTGGCAGTGAATGGTTGGCAGTGAATGGTTGACAGTGAATGGTTGGCCATGAATTGTTGACAGTGATTGGTTGGCAATGAATGGTTGGCTGTGAATGGTTGGCAGTGAATGGTTGGCAGTGAATGGTTGACAGTGATTGGTTGACAGTGATTGGTTGACAATGAATGGCTGACAGTGAATGGTTGACAGTGAATGGTTGACAGTGAATGGTTGGCCATGAATGGTTGTACGGTGAATGGTTGACAGTGAATGGTGGACAGTGAATGGTGGACAGTGAATGATTGGCCATGAATGTTTGACACTGAATGGTTGGCAATGAATGGTTGGCCGTGAATGGTTGGCAGTGAATGGTTGGCCGTGAATTGTTGGCAGTGAATGGTTGGCCCTGAATGGTTGACAGTGAATGGTTGGCAGTGAATGGTTGACAGTGAATGGTAGACAGTGAATGGTTGACAGTGAATGGTTGGCCGTGAATTGTTGGCAGTGAATGGTTGACAGTGAATGGTTGGCCACGAATGGTTGGCAGTGAATTGTTGGCAGTGAATGGTTGACCATGAATGGTTGACAGTGAATGGTTGACAGCGAATGGTTAGCAATGAATGGTTGACAGTGAATGGTTGGCAGTGAATGGTTGGCCATGAATGGTTGACAGTGAATGGTTGGCAGTGAATGGTTGGCAGTGAATGGTTGACAGTGAATGGTTGGCAGTGAATGGTTGACAATGAATGGTTGGCCGTGAATGGTTGACAGTGAATGGTTGGCAGTGAATGGTTGGCAGTGAATGGTTGACAGTGAATGGTTGGCAGTGAATCGTTGGCCATGAATGGTTGGCCATGAATGGTTGGCCATGAATGGTTGACAGTGAATGGTTGGCAGTGAATGGTTGGCAGTGAATGGTTGACAGTGAGTGGTTGACAGTGAATGGTTGACAGTGAATGGTTGGCAGTGAACGGTTGACAGTGAATGGTTGGTCATGAATGTTTGCCAGTGAATGGTTGGAAATGAATGGTTGGCAGTGAATGGTTGGCCATGAATGGTTGACAGTGAATGGTTGGCTGTGAATAGTTGACAGTGAATGGTTGGCCGTGAATGGTTGGCCGTGAATGGTTGTCAGTGAATGGTTGGCAGTGAATGGTTGACAGTGATTGGATGGCCATGAATGGTTGACTGTGAATGGTTGGCAGTGAACGGTTGGCCGTGAATTGTTGGCAGTGAATGGTTGGCCATGAATGGTTGACAGTGAATGGTTTGCGAGTGAATGGTTGACAGTGAATGGTTGGCCATGAATGGTTGACAGTGAATGGTTGACAGTGAATGGTTGACAGTGAATGGTTGGCCATGAATGGTTGACAGCGAATGGTAGGCAGTGAATGGTTGGCCACGAATGGTTGACAGTGAATGGTTGGCCATGAATGGTTGACTGTAAATGGTTGGCCATGAATGGTTGACAGTGAATGGTTGACCGTGAATGGTTGGCAGTGAATGGTTGGCCATGAATGGTTGGCCATGAATGCTTGACAGTGATTGGATGGGCATGAATGGTTGACTGTGAATGGTTGGCAGTGAACGGTTGGCCGTGAATGGTTGGCAGTGAATGGTTGGCAGTGAATGGTTGGCCATGATTGGTTGACATTGAATGGTTGACAGTGAACGGTTGACAGTGAATGGTTGGTCATGAATGTTTGTCAGTGAATGGTTGGAAATGAATGGTTGGCAGTGAATGGTTGGCCATGAATGGTTGACAGTGAATGGTCGGCTGTGAATGGTTGACAGTGAATGGTTGGCCGTGAATGGTTGGCCGTGAATGGTTGTCAGTGAATGGTTGGCAGTGAATGGTTGACAGTGATTGGTTGACAGTGAATGGTTGGCCGTGAAATGTTGGCAGTGAATGGTTGGCCATGAATGGTTGACAGTGAATGGTTGGCAGTGAATGGTTGACAGTGAATGGTTGGCCATGAATGGTTGACAGTGAATGGTTGGCAGTGAATGGTTGGTCATAAATGGTTGACAGTGAATGGTTGGCAGTCAATGGTTGGCAGTGAATGGTTGACAGTGAATGGTTGGCCATGAATGGTTGACAGTGAATGGTTGGCAGTGAATGGTTGACAGTGAATGACTGGCCATGAATGGTTGACCGTGAATGGTTTGCCGTGAATGGTTGGCCATGAATGGTTGACAGGGAATGGTTGACAGTGAATGGTTGACAGTGAATGGTTGGCAGTGAATGGTTGGCCATGACAGATTGGCCATAAATGCTTGACAGTGATTGGATGGCCATGAATGGTTGACAGTGAATAGTTGGCAGTGAATGGTTGGCCATGAATGGTTGACAGTGAACGATTGGCAGTGAATGGTTGATAGTGAATAGTTGACAGTGAATGGTTGGCCGTAAATGGTTGACAGTGAATTGTTGACAGTGAATGGTTGGCAGTGAATGGTTGACAGTGAATGGTTGGCAGTGAATGGTTGGCCGTGAAAGGTTGGCAGTGAATGGTTGGCAGTGAATGTTTGGCAGTGAATGGTTGGCAGTGAATGGTTGACAAAAGTGAATGGTTGGCAGTGAATGGTTGACAGTGAATGGTTGGCAGTGAATGGTTGGCCATGAATGGTTGGTCATGAATGGTTGACAGTGAATGGTTGACATTGAATGGTTGACAGTGAACGGTTGGCCATGATTGGTTCGCAGAGAATGGTTGGCCATGAATGGTTGATAGTGGACGGTTGACAGTGAATGGTTGACAGTGAATAGTTGACAGTCAATAGTTGGCCATGAATGGTTGAGAGTGAACGGTTGACAGTGAATGATTGGCAGAGAATGGTTGACAGTGAACGGTTGACAGTGAATGGTTGGCAGTGAATGATTGACAGTGAACGGTTGACAGTGAATGGTTGGCCATGAATGGTTGACAGTGAATGGTTGGCAGTGAATGGTTGACAGTGAATGACTGGCCATGAATGGTTGACCGTGAATGGTTTGCCGTGAATGGTTGGCCATGAATGGTTGACAGGGAATGGTTGACAGTGAATGGTTGACAGTGAATGGTTGGCAGTGAATGGTTGGCCATGACAGATTGGCCATAAATGCTTGACAGTGATTGGATGGCCATGAATGGTTGACAGTGAATAGTTGGCAGTGAATGGTTGGCCATGAATGGTTGACAGTGAACGATTGGCAGTGAATGGTTGATAGTGAATAGTTGACAGTGAATGGTTGGCCGTAAATGGTTGACAGTGAATTGTTGACAGTGAATGGTTGGCAGTGAATGGTTGACAGTGAATGGTTGGCAGTGAATGGTTGGCCGTGAAAGGTTGGCAGTGAATGGTTGGCAGTGAATGGTTGGCCGTGAATGGTTGGCAGTGAATGGTTGGCAGTGAATGGTTGGCAGTGAATGGTTGACAGTGAATGGTTGGCAGTGAATGGTTGGCCATGAATGGTTGGTCATGAATGGTTGACAGTGAATGGTTGACATTGAATGGTTGACAGTGAACGGTTGGCCATGATTGGTTCGCAGAGAATGGTTGGCCATGAATGGTTGATAGTGGACGGTTGACAGTGAATGGTTGACAGTGAATAGTTGACAGTCAATAGTTGGCCATGAATGGTTGAGAGTGAACGGTTGACAGTGAATGATTGGCAGAGAATGGTTGACAGTGAACGGTTGACAGTGAATGGTTGGCAGTGAATGATTGACAGTGAACGGTTGACAGTGAATGGTTGGCAGTGAATGGTTGACAGTGAAGTGTTGGGAGTGAATGGTTGACAGTGAATGGTTGACAGTGAATGGTTGACATTGAATGGTTGACAGAGAACGGTTGGCCGTGAATGGTTCACAGTGAATGGTTGACATTGAATGGTTGACAGTGAATGGTTGGCCATGATTGGTTGGCAGTGAACGGTTGGCAGTGAATGGTTGATAGTGAATCGTTGACAGTGAATGGTTAGCCGTAAATGGTTGACAGTGAATGGTGGAAAGTGAATGGTTGGCAGTGAATGGTTGGCCGTGAATGGTTGGCAGTGAATGGTTGGCAGTGAATGGTTGACAGTGAAAGGATGGCCGTGAATGGTTGGCAGTGAATGGTTGGCAGTGAATGGTTGGCAGTGAATGGTTGGCCATGAATGGTTGGCAGTGAATGGTTGGCCATGAATGGTTGGCCATGAATGGTTGGCCATGAATGGTTGACAGTGAATGGTTGACAGTGATTGGTTGGCCATGAATGGTTGACAGTGAATGGTTGGCAGTGAATGGTTGGCCGTGAATGGTTGGCAGTGAATGGTTGGCAGTGAATGGTTGACAGTGAATTGTTGGGAGTGAATGGTTGACAGTGAATGGTTGGCCGTGAATGGTTGGCTGTGAATGGTTGGCCGTGAATGGTTGACAGTGAATAGTTGACAGTGATCAGTCGGCCGTGAATGGTGGGCCGTGAATGGTTGACAGTGAATGGTTGACAGTGAATGGTTGACCGTGAATGGTTGACAGTGAATAGTTGACAGTGATCGGTATGTCGTGAATGGTTGACAGTGAATGGTTGACAGTGAACGGTTGGCAGTGAATGGTTGACAGTGAACGGTTGACATTGAATGGTTGACAGTGAATAGTTGGCCATGAATGGTTGGCAGTGATTGGTTGGCCATGAATGGTTGGCTGGGAATGGTTGACAGTGAATGGTTGGCAGTGAATGGTTGACAGTGAATGGTTGGCCGTGAATGGTTGGCAGTGATTGGTTGGCCATGAATGGTTGGCCGTGAATGGTTGACAGTGAATGGTTGACAGTGAATGGTTGACAGTGAATGGTTGGCAGTGAACGATTGGCAGTAAATGGTTGGCAGTGATTGGTTGGCCATGAATGGTTGGCCGTGAATAGTTGACAGTGAATGGTTGACAGTGAATGGGTGGCCGTGAAGGGTTGACAGTGATTGGTTCACAGTGAATGGTTAACAGTGAATGGGTGGCCGTGAATAGTTGGCAGTGAATGGTTGACAGTGAATGGTTGGCAGTGAATGGTTGGTCATGAATGGTTGGCCATGAATGGTTGACAGTGAATGGTTGACACTGAATGGTTGACAGTGAATGGTTGACCGTGAATAGTTGACAGTGATCGGTTGACAGTGAATGGTTGGCAGTGAATGGTTGACAGTGAACGGTTGACATTGAATGGTTGACAGTGAATAGTTGGCAGTGAATGGTTGACAGTGAATGGTTGGCCGTGAATGGTTGGCAGTGATTGGTTGGCCATGAATGGTTGGCCGTGAATGGTTGACAGTGAATGGTTGACAGTGAATGGTTGGCAGTGAACGGTTGGCCATGAATGTTTGGCAGTGATTGATTGGCCATGAATGGTTGGCCGTGAATGGTTGACAGTGAATGGTTGACAGTGAATGGTTGGCCGTGAATGGTTGGCAGTGATTGGTTGACTGTGAACGGTTGGCAGTGAATGGTTGACAGTGAATGGTTGACAGTGAATGGTTGGCCGTGAATGGTTGACAGTGAATGGTTGGTCATGAATGTTTGCCAGTGAATGGTTGGAAATGAATGGTTGGCAGTGAATGGTTGGCCATGAATGGTTGACAGTGAATGGTTGGCTGTGAATGGTTGACAGTGAATGGTTGGCAGTGAATGGTTGGTCATAAATGGTTGACAGTGAATGGTTGGCAGTCAATGGTTGGCAGTGAATGGTTGACAGTGAATGGTTGGCCATGAATGGTTGACAGTGAATGGTTGGCAGTGAATGGTTGACAGTGAATGGTTGACAGTGAATGGTTGGCAGTGAACGGTTGACAGTGAATGGTTGGTCATGAATGTTTGCCAGTGAATGGTTGGAAATGAATGGTTGGCAGTGAATGGTTGGCCATGAATGGTTGACAGTGAATGGTTGGCTGTGAATGGTTGACAGTGAATGGTTGGCCGTGAATGGTTGGCCGTGAATGGTTGTCAGTGAATGGTTGGCAGTGAATGGTTGACAGTGATTGGTTGACAGTGAATGGTTGGCCATGAAATGTTGGCAGTGAATGGTTGGCCATGAATGGTTGACAGTGAATGGTTGGCAGTGAATGGTTGACAGTGAATGGTTGGCCATGAATGGTTGACAGTGAATGGTTGGCAGTGAATGGTTGGTCATAAATGGTTGACAGTGAATGGTTGGCAGTCAATGGTTGGCAGTGAATGGTTGACAGTGAATGGTTGGCCATGAATGGTTGACAGTGAATGGTTGGCAGTGAATGGTTGACAGTGAATGACTGGCCATGAATGGTTGACCGTGAATGGTTTGCCGTGAATGGTTGGCCATGAATGGTTGACAGGGAATGGTTGACAGTGAATGGTTGACAGTGAATGGTTGGCAGTGAATGGTTGGCCATGACAGATTGGCCATGAATGCTTGACAGTGATTGGTTGGCCATGAATGGTTGACAGTGAATGGTTGGCAGTGAATGGTTGGCCATGAATGGTTGACAGTGAACGGTTGGCAGTGAATGGTTGATAGTGAATAGTTGACAGTGAATGGTTGGCCGTAAATGGTTGACAGTGAATTGTTGACAGTGAATGGTTGGCAGTGAATGGTTGACAGTGAATGGTTGGCAGTGAATGGTTGGCCGTGAATGGTTGGCAGTGAATGGTTGGCAGTGAATGGTTGACAGTGAATGGATGGCCGTGAATGGTTGGCAGTGAATGGTTGGCCGTGAATGGTTGGCAGTGAATGCTTGGCAGTGAATGGTTGGCAGTGAATGGTTGACAGTGAATGGTTGGCAGTGAATGGTTGGCAGTGAATGGTTGGCCATGAATGGTTGGTCATGAATGGTTGACAGTGAATGGTTGACAGTGAATGGTTGACAGTGAACGGTTGGCCATGATTGGTTCACAGAGAATGGTTGGCCATGAATGGTTGATAGTGAACGGTTGACAGTGAATGGTTGACAGTGAATAGTTGACAGTCAATAGTTGGCCATGAATGGTTGAGAGTGAACGGTTGACAGTGAATGATTGGCAGAGAATGGTTGACAGTGAACGGTTGACAGTGAATGGTTGGCAGTGAATGATTGACAGTGAACGGTTGACAGTGAATGGTTGGCAGTGAATGGTTGACAGTGAAGTGTTGGGAGTGAATGGTTGACAGTGAATGGTTGACAGTGAATGGTTGACATTGAATGGTTGACAGAGAACGGTTGGCCGTGAATGCTTGACAGTGAATGGTTGACATTGAATGGTTGACATTGAATGGTTGACCATGAATGGTTGACAGTGAATGGTTGACAGCGAATGGTTGACAGTGAATGGTTGGCCGTGAATTGTTGGCAGTGAATGGTTGACAGTGAATGGTTGGCCATTAATGGTTGACAGTGAATGTTTGGCAGTGAATGGTTGACCATGAATGGTTGACAGTGAATGTTTGACAGCGAATGGTTAGCAATGAATGGTTGACAGTGAATGGTTGGCAGTGAATGGTTGGCCATGAATGGTTGGCCGTGATTGGTTGACAGTGAATGGTTGACAGTGAATGGTTGACAGTGAATGGTTGGCAGTGAACGGTTGGCCGTGAATGTTTGGCAGTGATTGGTTGGCCATGAATGGTTGGCCGTGAATGGTTGACAGTGAATGGTTGACAGTGATTGGTTGGCCATGAATGGTTGACAGTGAATGGTTGGCAGTGAATGGTTGGCCGTGAATGGTTGGCAGTGAATGGTTGGCAGTGAATGGTTGACAGTGAATTGTTGGGAGTGAATGGTTGACAGTGAATGGTTGGCCGTGAATGGTTGGCAGTGAATGGTTGGCCGTGAATGGTTGACAGTGAATAGTTGACAGTGATCAGTCGGCCGTGAATGGTGGGCCGTGAATGGTTGACAGTGAATGGTTGACAGTGAATGGTTGACATTGAATGGTTGACAGTGAATACTTGGCCATGAATGGTTGGCAGTGATTGGTTGGCCATGAATGGTTGGCCGTGAATGGTTGACAGTGAATGGTTGGCAGTGAATGGTTGACAGTGAATGGTTGGCCGTGAATGGTTGGCAGTGAATGGTTGGCCGTGAATGGTTGACAGTGAATAGTTGACAGTGATCAGTCGGCCGTGAATGGTGGGCCGTGAATGGTTGACAGTGAATGGTTGACAGTGAATGGTTGACATTGAATGGTTGACAGTGAATAGTTGACAGTGAATGGTTGGCCGTAAATGGTTGACAGTGAATTGTTGACAGTGAATGGTTGGCAGTGAATGGTTGACAGTGAATGGTTGGCAGTGAATGGTTGGCCGTGAATGGTTGGCAGTGAATGGTTGGCAGTGAATGGTTGACAGTGAATGGATGGCCGTGAATGGTTGGCAGTGAATGGTTGGCCGTGAATGGTTGACCGTGAATGGTTGACAGTGAATGGTTGACATTGAATGGTTGACAGTGAATGGTTGACATTGAATGGTTGACAGTGAATAGTTGACAGTGATCGGTTGGCAGTGAATGGTTGACAGTGAATGGTTGGTCATGAATGTTTGCCAGTGAATGGTTGGAAATGAATGGTTGGCAGTGAATGGTTGGCCGTGAATGGTTGACAGTGAATAGTTGACAGTGATCAGTCGGCCGTGAATGGTGGGCCGTGAATAGTTGACAGTGAATGGTTGACAGTGAATGGTTGACATTGAATGGTTGACAGTGAATAGTTGGCCATGAATGGTTGGCAGTGATTGGTTGGCCATGAATGGTTGGCCGTGAATGGTTGACAGTGAATGGTTGGCAGTGAATGGTTGACAGTGAATGGTTGGCCGTGAATGGTTGGCAGTGATTGGTTGGCCATGAATGGTTGGCAGTGAATGGTTGACAGTGAATGGTTGACAGTGAATGGTTGGCAGTGAACGATTGGCAGTGAATGGTTGGCAGTGATTGGTTGGCCATGAATGGTTGGCCGTGAATAGTTGACAGTGAATGGTTGACAGTGAATGGTTGACAGTGAATGGGTGGCCGTGAAGGGTTGACAGTGATTGGTTCACAGTGAATGGTTAACAGTGAATGGGTGGCCGTGAATAGTTGGCAGTGAATGGTTGACAGTGAATGGTTGGCAGTGAATGGTTGGCCATGAATGGTTGGCCATGAATGGTTGACAGTGAATGGTTGACATTGAATGGTTGACAGTGAATGGTTGACCGTGAATGGTTGACAGTGAATAGTTGACAGTGATCGGTTGGCAGTGAATGGTTGACAGTGAACGGTTGGCAGTGAATGGTTGACAGTGAACGGTTGACATTGAATGGTTGACAGTGAATAGTTGGCAGTGAATGGTTGACAGTGAATGGTTGGCCGTGAATGGTTGGCAGTGATTGGTTGGCCATGAATGGTTGGCCGTGAATGGTTGACAGTGAATGGTTGACAGTGAATGGTTGGCAGTGAACGGTTGGCCATGAATGTTTGGCAGTGATTGGTTGGCCATGAATGGTTGGCCGTGAATGGTTGACAGTGAATGGTTGACAGTGAATGGTTGGCAGTGAATGGTTGGCAGTGATTGGTTGACAGTGAATGGTTGGCCGTGAATGGTTGGCCGTGAATGGTTGACAGTGAATGGTTGACAGTGAATGGTTGACAGTGAATGGTTGGCCATGAATGGTTGACAGAGAATGGTAGGCAGTGAATGGTTGGCCACGAATGGTTGACAGTGAATGGTTGGCCATGAATGGTTGACTGTAAATGGTTGGCCATGAATGGTTGACAGTGAATGGTTGACCGTGAATGGTTGGCAGTGAATAGTTGGCCATGAATGGTTGGCCATGAATGCTTGACAGTGATTGGATGGGCATGAATGGTTGACTGTGAATGGTTGGCAGTGAACGGTTGGCCGTGAATGGTTGGCAGTGAATGGTTGGCAGTGAATGGTTGGCCATGATTGGTTGACATTGAATGGTTGACAGTGAACGGTTGACAGTGAATGGTTGGTCATGAATGTTTGCCAGTGAATGGTTGGAAATGAATGGTTGGCAGTGAATGGTTGGCCATGAATGGTTGACAGTGAATGGTCGGCTGTGAATGGTTGACAGTGAATGGTTGGCCGTGAATGGTTGGCCGTGAATGGTTGTCAGTGAATGGTTGGCAGTGAATGGTTGACAGTGATTGGTTGACAGTGAATGGTTGGCCGTGAAATGTTGGCAGTGAATGGTTGGCCATGAATGGTTGACAGTGAATGGTTGGCAGTGAATGGTTGACAGTGAATGGTTGGCCATGAATGGTTGACAGTGAATGGTTGGCAGTGAATGGTTGGTCATAAATGGTTGACAGTGAATGGTTGGCAGTCAATGGTTGGCAGTGAATGGTTGACAGTGAATGGTTGGCCATGAATGGTTGACAGTGAATGGTTGGCAGTGAATGGTTGACAGTGAATGACTGGCCATGAATGGTTGACCGTGAATGGTTTGCCGTGAATGGTTGGCCATGAATGGTTGACAGGGAATGGTTGACAGTGAATGGTTGACAGTGAATGGTTGGCAGTGAATGGTTGGCCATGACAGATTGGCCATAAATGCTTGACAGTGATTGGATGGCCATGAATGGTTGACAGTGAATAGTTGGCAGTGAATGGTTGGCCATGAATGGTTGACAGTGAACGATTGGCAGTGAATGGTTGATAGTGAATAGTTGACAGTGATTGGTTGGCCGTAAATGGTTGACAGTGAATTGTTGACAGTGAATGGTTGGCAGTGAATGGTTGACAGTGAATGGTTGGCAGTGAATGGTTGGCCGTGAAAGGTTGGCAGTGAATGGTTGGCAGTGAATGTTTGGCAGTGAATGGTTGGCAGTGAATGGTTGACAAAAGTGAATGGTTGGCAGTGAATGGTTGGCCATGAATGGTTGGTCATGAATGGTTGACAGTGAATGGTTGACATTGAATGGTTGACAGTGAACGGTTGGCCATGATTGGTTCGCAGAGAATGGTTGGCCATGAATGGTTGATAGTGGACGGTTGACAGTGAATGGTTGACAGTGAATAGTTGACAGTCAATAGTTGGCCATGAATGGTTGAGAGTGAACGGTTGACAGTGAATGATTGGCAGAGAATGGTTGACAGTGAACGGTTGACAGTGAATGGTTGGCAGTGAATGATTGACAGTGAACGGTTGACAGTGAATGGTTGGCAGTGAATGGTTGACAGTGAAGTGTTGGGAGTGAATGGTTGACAGTGAATGGTTGACAGTGAATGGTTGACATTGAATGGTTGACAGAGAACGGTTGGCCGTGAATGGTTCACAGTGAATGGTTGACATTGAATGGTTGACAGTGAATGGTTGGCCATGATTGGTTGGCAGTGAACGGTTGGCAGTGAATGGTTGATAGTGAATCGTTGACAGTGAATGGTTAGCCGTAAATGGTTGACAGTGAATGGTGGACAGTGAATGGTTGGCAGTGAATGGTTGACAGTGAATGGTTGGCAGTGAATGGTTGGCCGTGAATGGTTGGCAGTGAATGGTTGGCAGTGAATGGTTGACAGTGAAAGGATGGCCGTGAATGGTTGGCAGTGAATGGTTGGCAGTGAATGGTTGGCAGTGAATGGTTGGCCATGAATGGTTGGCAGTGAATGGTTGGCAGTGAATGGTTGGCCATGAATGGTTGGCCATGAATGGTTGACAGTGAATGGTTGACAGTGATTGGTTGGCCATGAATGGTTGACAGTGAATGGTTGGCAGTGAATGGTTGGCCGTGAATGGTTGGCAGTGAATGGTTGACAGTGAATTGTTGGGAGTGAATGGTTGACAGTGAATGGTTGGCCGTGAATGGTTGGCAGTGAATGGTTGGCCGTGAATGGTTGACAGTGAATAGTTGACAGTGATCAGTCGGCCGTGAATGGTGGGCCGTGAATGGTTGGTCATGAATGGTTGACAGTGAATGGTTGACCGTGAATGGTTGACAGTGAATAGTTGACAGTGATCGGTATGTCGTGAATGGTTGGCAGTGAATGGTTGACAGTGAACGGTTGGCAGTGAATGGTTGACAGTGAATAGTTGGCCATGAATGGTTGGCAGTGATTGGTTGGCCATGAATGGTTGGCCGGGAATGATTGACAGTGAATGGTTGGCAGTGAATGGTTGACAGTGAACGGTTGACATTGAATGGTTGACAGTGAATAGTTGGCCATGAATGGTTAGCAGTGATTGGTTGGCCATGAATGGTTGGCCGGGAATGGTTGACAGTGAATGGTTGGCAGTGAATGGTTGACAGTGAATGGTTGGCCGTGAATGGTTGGCAGTGATAGGTTGGCCATGAATGGTTGGCCGTGAATGGTTGACAGTGAATGGTTGACAGTGAATGGTTGACAGTGAATGGTTGGCAGTGAACGATTGGCAGTAAATGGTTGGCAGTGATTGGTTGGCCATGAATGGTTGGCCGTGAATAGTTGACAGTGAATGGTTGACAGTGAATGGTTGACAGTGAATGGGTGGCCGTGAAGGGTTGACAGTGATTGGTTCACAGTGAATGGTTAACAGTGAATGGGTGGCCGTGAATAGTTGGCAGTGAATGGTTGACAGTGAATGGTTGGCAGTGAATGGTTGGTCATGAATGGTTGGCCATGAATGGTTGACAGTGAATGGTTGACACTGAATGGTTGACAGTGAATGGCTGACCGTGAATGGTTGACAGTGAATAGTTGACAGTGATCGGTTGACAGTGAATGGTTGGCAGTGAATGGTTGACAGTGAACGGTTGACATTGAATGGTTGACAGTGAACAGTTGGCAGTGAATGGTTGACAATGAATGGTTGGCCGTGAATGGTTGGCAGTGATTGGTTGGCCATGAATGGTTGGCCGTGAATGGTTGACAGTGAATGGTTGACAGTGAATGGTTGGCAGTGAACGGTTGGCCATGAATGTTTGGCAGTGATTGGTTGGCCATGAATGGTTGACAGTGAATGGTTGGCAGTGAATGGTTGACAGTGAATGGTTGGCCATGAATGGTTGACAGTGAATGGTTGGCAGTGAATGGTTGGTCATAAATGGTTGACAGTGAATGGTTGGCCGTGAATGGTTGGCCGTGAATGGTTGTCAGTGAATGGTTGGCAGTGAATGGTTGACAGTGATTGGTTGACAGTGAATGGTTGGCCATGAAATGTTGGCAGTGAATGGTTGGCCATGAATGGTTGACAGTGAATGGTTGGCAGTGAATGGTTGACAGTGAATGGTTGGCCATGAATGGTTGACAGTGAATGGTTGGCAGTGAATGGTTGGTCATAAATGGTTGACAGTGAATGGTTGGCAGTCAATGGTTGGCAGTGAATGGTTGACAGTGAATGGTTGGCCATGAATGGTTGACAGTGAATGGTTGGCAGTGAATGGTTGACAGTGAATGACTGGCCATGAATGGTTGACCGTGAATGGTTTGCCGTGAATGGTTGGCCATGAATGGTTGACAGGGAATGGTTGACAGTGAATGGTTGACAGTGAATGGTTGGCAGTGAATGGTTGGCCATGACAGATTGGCCATGAATGCTTGACAGTGATTGGTTGGCCATGAATGGTTGACAGTGAATGGTTGGCAGTGAATGGTTGGCCATGAATGGTTGACAGTGAACGGTTGGCAGTGAATGGTTGATAGTGAATAGTTGACAGTGAATGGTTGGCCGTAAATGGTTGACAGTGAATTGTTGACAGTGAATGGTTGGCAGTGAATGGTTGACAGTGAATGGTTGGCAGTGAATGGTTGGCCGTGAATGGTTGGCAGTGAATGGTTGGCAGTGAATGGTTGACAGTGAATGGATGGCCGTGAATGGTTGGCAGTGAATGGTTGGCCGTGAATGGTTGGCAGTGAATGCTTGGCAGTGAATGGTTGGCAGTGAATGGTTGACAGTGAATGGTTGGCAGTGAATGGTTGGCAGTGAATGGTTGGCCATGAATGGTTGGTCATGAATGGTTGACAGTGAATGGTTGACAGTGAATGGTTGACAGTGAACGGTTGGCCATGATTGGTTCACAGAGAATGGTTGGCCATGAATGGTTGATAGTGAACGGTTGACAGTGAATGGTTGACAGTGAATAGTTGACAGTCAATAGTTGGCCATGAATGGTTGAGAGTGAACGGTTGACAGTGAATGATTGGCAGAGAATGGTTGACAGTGAACGGTTGACAGTGAATGGTTGGCAGTGAATGATTGACAGTGAACGGTTGACAGTGAATGGTTGGCAGTGAATGGTTGACAGTGAAGTGTTGGGAGTGAATGGTTGACAGTGAATGGTTGACAGTGAATGGTTGACATTGAATGGTTGACAGAGAACGGTTGGCCGTGAATGCTTGACAGTGAATGGTTGACATTGAATGGTTGACATTGAATGGTTGACCATGAATGGTTGACAGTGAATGGTTGACAGCGAATGGTTGACAGTGAATGGTTGGCCGTGAATTGTTGGCAGTGAATGGTTGACAGTGAATGGTTGGCCATTAATGGTTGACAGTGAATGTTTGGCAGTGAATGGTTGACCATGAATGGTTGACAGTGAATGTTTGACAGCGAATGGTTAGCAATGAATGGTTGACAGTGAATGGTTGGCAGTGAATGGTTGGCCATGAATGGTTGGCCGTGATTGGTTGACAGTGAATGGTTGACAGTGAATGGTTGACAGTGAATGGTTGGCAGTGAACGGTTGGCCGTGAATGTTTGGCAGTGATTGGTTGGCCATGAATGGTTGGCCGTGAATGGTTGACAGTGAATGGTTGACAGTGATTGGTTGGCCATGAATGGTTGACAGTGAATGGTTGGCAGTGAATGGTTGGCCGTGAATGGTTGGCAGTGAATGGTTGGCAGTGAATGGTTGACAGTGAATTGTTGGGAGTGAATGGTTGACAGTGAATGGTTGGCCGTGAATGGTTGGCAGTGAATGGTTGGCCGTGAATGGTTGACAGTGAATAGTTGACAGTGATCAGTCGGCCGTGAATGGTGGGCCGTGAATGGTTGACAGTGAATGGTTGACAGTGAATGGTTGACATTGAATGGTTGACAGTGAATACTTGGCCATGAATGGTTGGCAGTGATTGGTTGGCCATGAATGGTTGGCCGTGAATGGTTGACAGTGAATGGTTGGCAGTGAATGGTTGACAGTGAATGGTTGGCCGTGAATGGTTGGCAGTGAATGGTTGGCCGTGAATGGTTGACAGTGAATAGTTGACAGTGATCAGTCGGCCGTGAATGGTGGGCCGTGAATGGTTGACAGTGAATGGTTGACAGTGAATGGTTGACATTGAATGGTTGACAGTGAATAGTTGACAGTGAATGGTTGGCCGTAAATGGTTGACAGTGAATTGTTGACAGTGAATGGTTGGCAGTGAATGGTTGACAGTGAATGGTTGGCAGTGAATGGTTGGCCGTGAATGGTTGGCAGTGAATGGTTGGCAGTGAATGGTTGACAGTGAATGGATGGCCGTGAATGGTTGGCAGTGAATGGTTGGCCGTGAATGGTTGACCGTGAATGGTTGACAGTGAATGGTTGACATTGAATGGTTGACAGTGAATGGTTGACATTGAATGGTTGACAGTGAATAGTTGACAGTGATCGGTTGGCAGTGAATGGTTGACAGTGAATGGTTGGTCATGAATGTTTGCCAGTGAATGGTTGGAAATGAATGGTTGGCAGTGAATGGTTGGCCGTGAATGGTTGACAGTGAATAGTTGACAGTGATCAGTCGGCCGTGAATGGTGGGCCGTGAATGGTTGACAGTGAATGGTTGACAGTGAATGGTTGACATTGAATGGTTGACAGTGAATAGTTGGCCATGAATGGTTGGCAGTGATTGGTTGGCCATGAATGGTTGGCCGTGAATGGTTGACAGTGAATGGTTGGCAGTGAATGGTTGACAGTGAATGGTTGGCCGTGAATGGTTGGCAGTGATTGGTTGGCCATGAATGGTTGGCAGTGAATGGTTGACAGTGAATGGTTGACAGTGAATGGTTGGCAGTGAACGATTGGCAGTGAATGGTTGGCAGTGATTGGTTGGCCATGAATGGTTGGCCGTGAATAGTTGACAGTGAATGGTTGACAGTGAATGGTTGACAGTGAATGGGTGGCCGTGAAGGGTTGACAGTGATTGGTTCACAGTGAATGGTTAACAGTGAATGGGTGGCCGTGAATAGTTGGCAGTGAATGGTTGACAGTGAATGGTTGGCAGTGAATGGTTGGCCATGAATGGTTGGCCATGAATGGTTGACAGTGAATGGTTGACATTGAATGGTTGACAGTGAATGGTTGACCGTGAATGGTTGACAGTGAATAGTTGACAGTGATCGGTTGGCAGTGAATGGTTGACAGTGAATGGTTGGCAGTCAATGGTTGGCAGTGAATGGTTGACAGTGAATGGTTGGCCATGAATGGTTGACAGTGAATGGTTGGCAGTGAATGGTTGACAGTGAATGACTGGCCATGAATGGTTGACCGTGAATGGTTTGCCGTGAATGGTTGGCCATGAATGGTTGACAGGGAATGGTTGACAGTGAATGGTTGACAGTGAATGGTTGGCAGTGAATGGTTGGCCATGACAGATTGGCCATAAATGCTTGACAGTGATTGGATGGCCATGAATGGTTGACAGTGAATAGTTGGCAGTGAATGGTTGGCCATGAATGGTTGACAGTGAACGATTGGCAGTGAATGGTTGATAGTGAATAGTTGACAGTGATTGGTTGGCCGTAAATGGTTGACAGTGAATTGTTGACAGTGAATGGTTGGCAGTGAATGGTTGACAGTGAATGGTTGGCAGTGAATGGTTGGCCGTGAAAGGTTGGCAGTGAATGGTTGGCAGTGAATGGTTGGCAGTGAATGGTTGGCAGTGAATGGTTGACAAAAGTGAATGGTTGGCAGTGAATGGTTGGCCATGAATGGTTGGTCATGAATGGTTGACAGTGAATGGTTGACATTGAATGGTTGACAGTGAACGGTTGGCCATGATTGGTTCGCAGAGAATGGTTGGCCATGAATGGTTGATAGTGGACGGTTGACAGTGAATGGTTGACAGTGAATAGTTGACAGTCAATAGTTGGCCATGAATGGTTGAGAGTGAACGGTTGACAGTGAATGATTGGCAGAGAATGGTTGACAGTGAACGGTTGACAGTGAATGGTTGGCAGTGAATGATTGACAGTGAACGGTTGACAGTGAATGGTTGGCAGTGAATGGTTGACAGTGAAGTGTTGGGAGTGAATGGTTGACAGTGAATGGTTGACAGTGAATGGTTGACATTGAATGGTTGACAGAGAACGGTTGGCCGTGAATGGTTCACAGTGAATGGTTGACATTGAATGGTTGACAGTGAATGGTTGGCCATGATTGGTTGGCAGTGAACGGTTGGCAGTGAATGGTTGATAGTGAATCGTTGACAGTGAATGGTTAGCCGTAAATGGTTGACAGTGAATGGTGGACAGTGAATGGTTGGCAGTGAATGGTTGACAGTGAATGGTTGGCAGTGAATGGTTGGCCGTGAATGGTTGGCAGTGAATGGTTGGCAGTGAATGGTTGACAGTGAAAGGATGGCCGTGAATGGTTGGCAGTGAATGGTTGGCAGTGAATGGTTGGCAGTGAATGGTTGGCCATGAATGGTTGGCAGTGAATGGTTGGCAGTGAATGGTTGGCCATGAATGGTTGGCCATGAATGGTTGACAGTGAATGGTTGACAGTGATTGGTTGGCCATGAATGGTTGACAGTGAATGGTTGGCAGTGAATGGTTGGCCGTGAATGGTTGGCAGTGAATGGTTGACAGTGAATTGTTGGGAGTGAATGGTTGACAGTGAATGGTTGGCCGTGAATGGTTGGCAGTGAATGGTTGGCCGTGAATGGTTGACAGTGAATAGTTGACAGTGATCAGTCGGCCGTGAATGGTGGGCCGTGAATGGTTGGTCATGAATGGTTGACAGTGAATGGTTGACCGTGAATGGTTGACAGTGAATAGTTGACAGTGATCGGTATGTCGTGAATGGTTGGCAGTGAATGGTTGACAGTGAACGGTTGGCAGTGAATGGTTGACAGTGAATAGTTGGCCATGAATGGTTGGCAGTGATTGGTTGGCCATGAATGGTTGGCCGGGAATGATTGACAGTGAATGGTTGGCAGTGAATGGTTGACAGTGAACGGTTGACATTGAATGGTTGACAGTGAATAGTTGGCCATGAATGGTTAGCAGTGATTGGTTGGCCATGAATGGTTGGCCGGGAATGGTTGACAGTGAATGGTTGGCAGTGAATGGTTGACAGTGAATGGTTGGCCGTGAATGGTTGGCAGTGATAGGTTGGCCATGAATGGTTGGCCGTGAATGGTTGACAGTGAATGGTTGACAGTGAATGGTTGACAGTGAATGGTTGGCAGTGAACGATTGGCAGTAAATGGTTGGCAGTGATTGGTTGGCCATGAATGGTTGGCCGTGAATAGTTGACAGTGAATGGTTGACAGTGAATGGTTGACAGTGAATGGGTGGCCGTGAAGGGTTGACAGTGATTGGTTCACAGTGAATGGTTAACAGTGAATGGGTGGCCGTGAATAGTTGGCAGTGAATGGTTGACAGTGAATGGTTGGCAGTGAATGGTTGGTCATGAATGGTTGGCCATGAATGGTTGACAGTGAATGGTTGACACTGAATGGTTGACAGTGAATGGCTGACCGTGAATGGTTGACAGTGAATAGTTGACAGTGATCGGTTGACAGTGAATGGTTGGC
Organism: Chiloscyllium plagiosum; assembly: GCF_037043375.1. NCBI lineage: Eukaryota > Metazoa > Chordata > Chondrichthyes > Orectolobiformes > Hemiscylliidae > Chiloscyllium > Chiloscyllium plagiosum. The sequence goes on from NW_028270152.1 coordinate 854,648, forward strand.
AGTGAATGGTTGACAGTGAACGGTTGACATTGAATGGTTGACAGTGAACAGTTGGCAGTGAATGGTTGACAATGAATGGTTGGCCGTGAATGGTTGGCAGTGATTGGTTGGCCATGAATGGTTGGCCGTGAATGGTTGACAGTGAATGGTTGACAGTGAATGGTTGGCAGTGAACGGTTGGCCATGAATGTTTGGCAGTGATTGGTTGGCCATGAATGGTTGACAGTGAATGGTTGGCAGTGAATGGTTGACAGTGAATGGTTGGCCATGAATGGTTGACAGTGAATGGTTGGCAGTGAATGGTTGGTCATAAATGGTTGACAGTGAATGGTTGGCCGTGAATGGTTGGCCGTGAATGGTTGTCAGTGAATGGTTGGCAGTGAATGGTTGACAGTGATTGGTTGACAGTGAATGGTTGGCCATGAAATGTTGGCAGTGAATGGTTGGCCATGAATGGTTGACAGTGAATGGTTGGCAGTGAATGGTTGACAGTGAATGGTTGGCCATGAATGGTTGACAGTGAATGGTTGGCAGTGAATGGTTGGTCATAAATGGTTGACAGTGAATGGTTGGCAGTCAATGGTTGGCAGTGAATGGTTGACAGTGAATGGTTGGCCATGAATGGTTGACAGTGAATGGTTGGCAGTGAATGGTTGACAGTGAATGACTGGCCATGAATGGTTGACCGTGAATGGTTTGCCGTGAATGGTTGGCCATGAATGGTTGACAGGGAATGGTTGACAGTGAATGGTTGACAGTGAATGGTTGGCAGTGAATGGTTGGCCATGAATGCTTGACAGTGATTGGTTGGCCATGAATGGTTGACAGTGAATGGTTGGCAGTGAATGGTTGGCCATGAATGGTTGACAGTGAACGGTTGGCAGTGAATGGTTGATAGTGAATAGTTGACAGTGAATGGTTGGCCGTAAATGGTTGACAGTGAATTGTTGACAGTGAATGGTTGGCAGTGAATGGTTGACAGTGAATGGTTGGCAGTGAATGGTTGGCCGTGAATGGTTGGCAGTGAATGGTTGGCAGTGAATGGTTGACAGTGAATGGATGGCCGTGAATGGTTGGCAGTGAATGGTTGGCCGTGAATGGTTGGCAGTGAATGCTTGGCAGTGAATGGTTGGCAGTGAATGGTTGACAGTGAATGGTTGGCAGTGAATGGTTGGCAGTGAATGGTTGGCCATGAATGGTTGGTCATGAATGGTTGACAGTGAATGGTTGACAGTGAATGGTTGACAGTGAACGGTTGGCCATGATTGGTTCACAGAGAATGGTTGGCCATGAATGGTTGATAGTGAACGGTTGACAGTGAATGGTTGACAGTGAATAGTTGACAGTCAATAGTTGGCCATGAATGGTTGAGAGTGAACGGTTGACAGTGAATGATTGGCAGAGAATGGTTGACAGTGAACGGTTGACAGTGAATGGTTGGCAGTGAATGATTGACAGTGAACGGTTGACAGTGAATGGTTGGCAGTGAATGGTTGACAGTGAAGTGTTGGGAGTGAATGGTTGACAGTGAATGGTTGACAGTGAATGGTTGACATTGAATGGTTGACAGAGAACGGTTGGCCGTGAATGCTTGACAGTGAATGGTTGACATTGAATGGTTGACATTGAATGGTTGACCATGAATGGTTGACAGTGAATGGTTGACAGCGAATGGTTGACAGTGAATGGTTGGCCGTGAATTGTTGGCAGTGAATGGTTGACAGTGAATGGTTGGCCATTAATGGTTGACAGTGAATGTTTGGCAGTGAATGGTTGACCATGAATGGTTGACAGTGAATGTTTGACAGCGAATGGTTAGCAATGAATGGTTGACAGTGAATGGTTGGCAGTGAATGGTTGGCCATGAATGGTTGGCCGTGATTGGTTGACAGTGAATGGTTGACAGTGAATGGTTGACAGTGAATGGTTGGCAGTGAACGGTTGGCCGTGAATGTTTGGCAGTGATTGGTTGGCCATGAATGGTTGGCCGTGAATGGTTGACAGTGAATGGTTGACAGTGATTGGTTGGCCATGAATGGTTGACAGTGAATGGTTGGCAGTGAATGGTTGGCCGTGAATGGTTGGCAGTGAATGGTTGGCAGTGAATGGTTGACAGTGAATTGTTGGGAGTGAATGGTTGACAGTGAATGGTTGGCCGTGAATGGTTGGCAGTGAATGGTTGGCCGTGAATGGTTGACAGTGAATAGTTGACAGTGATCAGTCGGCCGTGAATGGTGGGCCGTGAATGGTTGACAGTGAATGGTTGACAGTGAATGGTTGACATTGAATGGTTGACAGTGAATACTTGGCCATGAATGGTTGGCAGTGATTGGTTGGCCATGAATGGTTGGCCGTGAATGGTTGACAGTGAATGGTTGGCAGTGAATGGTTGACAGTGAATGGTTGGCCGTGAATGGTTGGCAGTGAATGGTTGGCCGTGAATGGTTGACAGTGAATAGTTGACAGTGATCAGTCGGCCGTGAATGGTGGGCCGTGAATGGTTGACAGTGAATGGTTGACAGTGAATGGTTGACATTGAATGGTTGACAGTGAATAGTTGACAGTGAATGGTTGGCCGTAAATGGTTGACAGTGAATTGTTGACAGTGAATGGTTGGCAGTGAATGGTTGACAGTGAATGGTTGGCAGTGAATGGTTGGCCGTGAATGGTTGGCAGTGAATGGTTGGCAGTGAATGGTTGACAGTGAATGGATGGCCGTGAATGGTTGGCAGTGAATGGTTGGCCGTGAATGGTTGACCGTGAATGGTTGACAGTGAATGGTTGACATTGAATGGTTGACAGTGAATGGTTGACATTGAATGGTTGACAGTGAATAGTTGACAGTGATCGGTTGGCAGTGAATGGTTGACAGTGAATGGTTGGTCATGAATGTTTGCCAGTGAATGGTTGGAAATGAATGGTTGGCAGTGAATGGTTGGCCGTGAATGGTTGACAGTGAATAGTTGACAGTGATCAGTCGGCCGTGAATGGTGGGCCGTGAATGGTTGACAGTGAATGGTTGACAGTGAATGGTTGACATTGAATGGTTGACAGTGAATAGTTGGCCATGAATGGTTGGCAGTGATTGGTTGGCCATGAATGGTTGGCCGTGAATGGTTGACAGTGAATGGTTGGCAGTGAATGGTTGACAGTGAATGGTTGGCCGTGAATGGTTGGCAGTGATTGGTTGGCCATGAATGGTTGGCAGTGAATGGTTGACAGTGAATGGTTGACAGTGAATGGTTGGCAGTGAACGATTGGCAGTGAATGGTTGGCAGTGATTGGTTGGCCATGAATGGTTGGCCGTGAATAGTTGACAGTGAATGGTTGACAGTGAATGGTTGACAGTGAATGGGTGGCCGTGAAGGGTTGACAGTGATTGGTTCACAGTGAATGGTTAACAGTGAATGGGTGGCCGTGAATAGTTGGCAGTGAATGGTTGACAGTGAATGGTTGGCAGTGAATGGTTGGCCATGAATGGTTGGCCATGAATGGTTGACAGTGAATGGTTGACATTGAATGGTTGACAGTGAATGGTTGACCGTGAATGGTTGACAGTGAATAGTTGACAGTGATCGGTTGGCAGTGAATGGTTGACAGTGAACGGTTGGCAGTGAATGGTTGACAGTGAACGGTTGACATTGAATGGTTGACAGTGAATAGTTGGCAGTGAATGGTTGACAGTGAATGGTTGGCCGTGAATGGTTGGCAGTGATTGGTTGGCCATGAATGGTTGGCCGTGAATGGTTGACAGTGAATGGTTGACAGTGAATGGTTGGCAGTGAACGGTTGGCCATGAATGTTTGGCAGTGATTGGTTGGCCATGAATGGTTGGCCGTGAATGGTTGACAGTGAATGGTTGACAGTGAATGGTTGGCAGTGAATGGTTGGCAGTGATTGGTTGACAGTGAATGGTTGGCCGTGAATGGTTGGCCGTGAATGGTTGACAGTGAATGGTTGACAGTGAATGGTTGACAGTGAATGGTTGGCCATGAATGGTTGACAGAGAATGGTAGGCAGTGAATGGTTGGCCACGAATGGTTGACAGTGAATGGTTGGCCATGAATGGTTGACTGTAAATGGTTGGCCATGAATGGTTGACAGTGAATGGTTGACCGTGAATGGTTGGCAGTGAATAGTTGGCCATGAATGGTTGGCCATGAATGCTTGACAGTGATTGGATGGGCATGAATGGTTGACTGTGAATGGTTGGCAGTGAACGGTTGGCCGTGAATGGTTGGCAGTGAATGGTTGGCAGTGAATGGTTGGCCATGATTGGTTGACATTGAATGGTTGACAGTGAACGGTTGACAGTGAATGGTTGGTCATGAATGTTTGCCAGTGAATGGTTGGAAATGAATGGTTGGCAGTGAATGGTTGGCCATGAATGGTTGACAGTGAATGGTCGGCTGTGAATGGTTGACAGTGAATGGTTGGCCGTGAATGGTTGGCCGTGAATGGTTGTCAGTGAATGGTTGGCAGTGAATGGTTGACAGTGATTGGTTGACAGTGAATGGTTGGCCGTGAAATGTTGGCAGTGAATGGTTGGCCATGAATGGTTGACAGTGAATGGTTGGCAGTGAATGGTTGACAGTGAATGGTTGGCCATGAATGGTTGACAGTGAATGGTTGGCAGTGAATGGTTGGTCATAAATGGTTGACAGTGAATGGTTGGCAGTCAATGGTTGGCAGTGAATGGTTGACAGTGAATGGTTGGCCATGAATGGTTGACAGTGAATGGTTGGCAGTGAATGGTTGACAGTGAATGACTGGCCATGAATGGTTGACCGTGAATGGTTTGCCGTGAATGGTTGGCCATGAATGGTTGACAGGGAATGGTTGACAGTGAATGGTTGACAGTGAATGGTTGGCAGTGAATGGTTGGCCATGACAGATTGGCCATAAATGCTTGACAGTGATTGGATGGCCATGAATGGTTGACAGTGAATAGTTGGCAGTGAATGGTTGGCCATGAATGGTTGACAGTGAACGATTGGCAGTGAATGGTTGATAGTGAATAGTTGACAGTGATTGGTTGGCCGTAAATGGTTGACAGTGAATTGTTGACAGTGAATGGTTGGCAGTGAATGGTTGACAGTGAATGGTTGGCAGTGAATGGTTGGCCGTGAAAGGTTGGCAGTGAATGGTTGGCAGTGAATGGTTGGCAGTGAATGGTTGGCAGTGAATGGTTGACAAAAGTGAATGGTTGGCAGTGAATGGTTGGCCATGAATGGTTGGTCATGAATGGTTGACAGTGAATGGTTGACATTGAATGGTTGACAGTGAACGGTTGGCCATGATTGGTTCGCAGAGAATGGTTGGCCATGAATGGTTGATAGTGGACGGTTGACAGTGAATGGTTGACAGTGAATAGTTGACAGTCAATAGTTGGCCATGAATGGTTGAGAGTGAACGGTTGACAGTGAATGATTGGCAGAGAATGGTTGACAGTGAACGGTTGACAGTGAATGGTTGGCAGTGAATGATTGACAGTGAACGGTTGACAGTGAATGGTTGGCAGTGAATGGTTGACAGTGAAGTGTTGGGAGTGAATGGTTGACAGTGAATGGTTGACAGTGAATGGTTGACATTGAATGGTTGACAGAGAACGGTTGGCCGTGAATGGTTCACAGTGAATGGTTGACATTGAATGGTTGACAGTGAATGGTTGGCCATGATTGGTTGGCAGTGAACGGTTGGCAGTGAATGGTTGATAGTGAATCGTTGACAGTGAATGGTTAGCCGTAAATGGTTGACAGTGAATGGTGGACAGTGAATGGTTGGCAGTGAATGGTTGACAGTGAATGGTTGGCAGTGAATGGTTGGCCGTGAATGGTTGGCAGTGAATGGTTGGCAGTGAATGGTTGACAGTGAAAGGATGGCCGTGAATGGTTGGCAGTGAATGGTTGGCAGTGAATGGTTGGCAGTGAATGGTTGGCCATGAATGGTTGGCAGTGAATGGTTGGCAGTGAATGGTTGGCCATGAATGGTTGGCCATGAATGGTTGACAGTGAATGGTTGACAGTGATTGGTTGGCCATGAATGGTTGACAGTGAATGGTTGGCAGTGAATGGTTGGCCGTGAATGGTTGGCAGTGAATGGTTGACAGTGAATTGTTGGGAGTGAATGGTTGACAGTGAATGGTTGGCCGTGAATGGTTGGCAGTGAATGGTTGGCCGTGAATGGTTGACAGTGAATAGTTGACAGTGATCAGTCGGCCGTGAATGGTGGGCCGTGAATGGTTGGTCATGAATGGTTGACAGTGAATGGTTGACCGTGAATGGTTGACAGTGAATAGTTGACAGTGATCGGTATGTCGTGAATGGTTGGCAGTGAATGGTTGACAGTGAACGGTTGGCAGTGAATGGTTGACAGTGAATAGTTGGCCATGAATGGTTGGCAGTGATTGGTTGGCCATGAATGGTTGGCCGGGAATGATTGACAGTGAATGGTTGGCAGTGAATGGTTGACAGTGAACGGTTGACATTGAATGGTTGACAGTGAATAGTTGGCCATGAATGGTTAGCAGTGATTGGTTGGCCATGAATGGTTGGCCGGGAATGGTTGACAGTGAATGGTTGGCAGTGAATGGTTGACAGTGAATGGTTGGCCGTGAATGGTTGGCAGTGATAGGTTGGCCATGAATGGTTGGCCGTGAATGGTTGACAGTGAATGGTTGACAGTGAATGGTTGACAGTGAATGGTTGGCAGTGAACGATTGGCAGTAAATGGTTGGCAGTGATTGGTTGGCCATGAATGGTTGGCCGTGAATAGTTGACAGTGAATGGTTGACAGTGAATGGTTGACAGTGAATGGGTGGCCGTGAAGGGTTGACAGTGATTGGTTCACAGTGAATGGTTAACAGTGAATGGGTGGCCGTGAATAGTTGGCAGTGAATGGTTGACAGTGAATGGTTGGCAGTGAATGGTTGGTCATGAATGGTTGGCCATGAATGGTTGACAGTGAATGGTTGACACTGAATGGTTGACAGTGAATGGCTGACCGTGAATGGTTGACAGTGAATAGTTGACAGTGATCGGTTGACAGTGAATGGTTGGCAGTGAATGGTTGACAGTGAACGGTTGACATTGAATGGTTGACAGTGAACAGTTGGCAGTGAATGGTTGACAATGAATGGTTGGCCGTGAATGGTTGGCAGTGATTGGTTGGCCATGAATGGTTGGCCGTGAATGGTTGACAGTGAATGGTTGACAGTGAATGGTTGGCAGTGAACGGTTGGCCATGAATGTTTGGCAGTGATTGGTTGGCCATGAATGGTTGGCCGTGAATGGTTGACAGTGAATGGTTGACAGTGAATGGTTGGCCGTGAATGGTTGGCAGTGATTGGTTGACTGTGAACGGTTGGCAGTGAATGGTTGACAGTGAATGGTTGACAGTGAATGGTTGGCCGTGAATGGTTGACAGTGAATGGTTGGTCATGAATGTTTGCCAGTGAATGGTTGGAAATGAATGGTTGGCAGTGAATGGTTGGCCATGAATGGTTGACAGTGAATGGTTGGCTGTGAATGGTTGACAGTGAATGGTTGGCAGTGAATGGTTGGTCATAAATGGTTGACAGTGAATGGTTGGCAGTCAATGGTTGGCAGTGAATGGTTGACAGTGAATGGTTGGCCATGAATGGTTGACAGTGAATGGTTGGCAGTGAATGGTTGACAGTGAATGGTTGACAGTGAATGGTTGGCAGTGAACGGTTGACAGTGAATGGTTGGTCATGAATGTTTGCCAGTGAATGGTTGGAAATGAATGGTTGGCAGTGAATGGTTGGCCATGAATGGTTGACAGTGAATGGTTGGCTGTGAATGGTTGACAGTGAATGGTTGGCCGTGAATGGTTGGCCGTGAATGGTTGTCAGTGAATGGTTGGCAGTGAATGGTTGACAGTGATTGGTTGACAGTGAATGGTTGGCCGTGAAATGTTGGCAGTGAATGGTTGGCCATGAATGGTTGACAGTGAATGGTTGGCAGTGAATGGTTGACAGTGAATGGTTGGCCATGAATGGTTGACAGTGAATGGTTGGCAGTGAATGGTTGGTCATAAATGGTTGACAGTGAATGGTTGGCAGTCAATGGTTGGCAGTGAATGGTTGACAGTGAATGGTTGGCCATGAATGGTTGACAGTGAATGGTTGGCAGTGAATGGTTGACAGTGAATGACTGGCCATGAATGGTTGACCGTGAATGGTTTGCCGTGAATGGTTGGCCATGAATGGTTGACAGGGAATGGTTGACAGTGAATGGTTGACAGTGAATGGTTGGCAGTGAATGGTTGGCCATGACAGATTGGCCATGAATGCTTGACAGTGATTGGATGGCCATGAATGGTTGACAGTGAATGGTTGGCAGTGAATGGTTGGCCATGAATGGTTGACAGTGAACGGTTGGCAGTGAATGGTTGATAGTGAATAGTTGACAGTGAATGGTTGGCCGTAAATGGTTGGCCGTAAATGGTTGACAGTGAATTGTTGACAGTGAATGGTTGGCAGTGAATGGTTGACAGTGAATGGTTGGCAGTGAATGGTTGGCCGTGAATGGTTGGCAGTGAATGGTTGGCAGTGAATGGTTGACAGTGAATGGATGGCCGTGAATGGTTGGCAGTGAATGGTTGGCCGTGAATGGTTGGCAGTGAATGCTTGGCAGTGAATGGTTGGCAGTGAATGGTTGACAGTGAATGGTTAGCAGTGAATGGTTGGCAGTGAATGGTTGGCCATGAATGGTTGGTCATGAATGGTTGACAGTGAATGGTTGACAGTGAACGGTTGGCCATGATTGGTTCGCAGAGAATGGTTGGCCATGAATGGTTGATAGTGAACGGTTGACAGTGAATGGTTGACAGTGAATAGTTGACAGTCAATAGTTGGCCATGAATGGTTGAGAGTGAACGGTTGACAGTGAATGATTGGCAGAGAATGGTTGACAGTGAACGGTTGACAGTGAATGGTTGGCAGTGAATGATTGACAGTGAACGGTTGACAGTGAATGGTTGGCAGTGAATGGTTGACAGTGAAGTGTTGGGAGTGAATGGTTGACAGTGAATGGTTGACAGTGAATGGTTGACCTTGAATGGTTGACAGAGAACGGTTGGCCGTGAATGCTTGACAGTGAATGGTTGACATTGAATGGTTGACATTGAATGGTTGACCATGAATGGTTGACAGTGAATGGTTGACAGCGAATGGTTGACAGTGAATGGTTGGCCGTGAATTGTTGGCAGTGAATGGTTGACAGTGAATGGTTGGCCATTAATGGTTGACAGTGAATGTTTGGCAGTGAATGGTTGACCATGAATGGTTGACAGTGAATGTTTGACAGCGAATGGTTAGCAATGAATGGTTGACAGTGAATGGTTGGCAGTGAATGGTTGGCCATGAATGGTTGGCCGTGATTGGTTGACAGTGAATGGTCGACAGTGAATGGTTGACAGTGAATGGTTGGCAGTGAACGGTTGGCCGTGAATGTTTGGCAGTGATTGGTTGGCCATGAATGGTTGGCCGTGAATGGTTGACAGTGAATGGTTGACAGTGATTGGTTGGCCATGAATGGTTGACAGTGAATGGTTGGCAGTGAATGGTTGGCCGTGAATGGTTGGCAGTGAATGGTTGGCAGTGAATGGTTGACAGTGAATTGTTGGGAGTGAATGGTTGACAGTGAATGGTTGGCCGTGAATGGTTGGCAGTGAATGGTTGGCCGTGAATGGTTGACAGTGAATAGTTGACAGTGATCAGTCGGCCGTGAATGGTGGGCCGTGAATGGTTGACAGTGAATGGTTGACAGTGAATGGTTGACATTGAATGGTTGACAGTGAATAGTTGGCCATGAATGGTTGGCAGTGATTGGTTGGCCATGAATGGTTGGCCGTGAATGGTTGACAGTGAATGGTTGGCAGTGAATGGTTGACAGTGAATGGTTGGCCGTGAATGGTTGGCAGTGAATGGTTGGCCGTGAATGGTTGACAGTGAATAGTTGACAGTGATCAGTCGGCCGTGAATGGTGGGCCGTGAATGGTTGACAGTGAATGGTTGACAGTGAATGGTTGACATTGAATGGTTGACAGTGAATAGTTGGCCATGAATGGTTGGCAGTGATTGGTTGGCCATGAATGGTTGGCCGTGAATGGTTGACAGTGAATGGTTGGCAGTGAATGGTTGACAGTGAATGGTTGGCCGTGAATGGTTGGCAGTGATTGGTTGGCCATGAATGGTTGGCCGTGAATGGTTGACAGTGAATGGTTGACAGTGAATGGTTGACAGTGAATGGTTGGCAGTGAACGATTGGCAGTGAATGGTTGGCAGTGATTGGTTGGCCATGAATGGTTGGCCGTGAATAGTTGACAGTGAATGGTTGACAGTGAATGGTTGACAGTGAATGGGTGGCCGTGAAGGGTTGACAGTGATTGGTTCACAGTGAATGGTTAACAGTGAATGGGTGGCCGTGAATAGTTGGCAGTGAATGGTTGACAGTGAATGGTTGGCAGTGAATGGTTGGCCATGAATGGTTGGCCATGAATGGTTGACAGTGAATGGTTGACATTGAATGGTTGACAGTGAATGGTTGACCGTGAATGGTTGACAGTGAATAGTTGACAGTGATCGGTTGGCAGTGAATGGTTGACAGTGAACGGTTGACATTGAATGGTTGACAGTGAATAGTTGGCAGTGAATGGTTGACAGTGAATGGTTGGCCGTGAATGGTTGGCAGTGATTGGTTGGCCATGAATGGTTGGCCGTGAATGGTTGACAGTGAATGGTTGACAGTGAATGGTTGGCAGTGAACGGTTGGCCATGAATGTTTGGCAGTGATTGGTTGGCCATGAATGGTTGGCCGTGAATGGTTGACAGTGAATGGTTGACAGTGAATGGTTGGCAGTGAATGGTTGGCAGTGATTGGTTGACAGTGAATGGTTGGCCGAGAATGGTTGGCCGTGAATGGTTGACAGTGAATGGTTGGCAGTGAACGGTTGACAGTGAATGGTTGGTCATGAATGTTTGCCAGTGAATGGTTGGAAATGAATGGTTGGCAGTGAATGGTTGGCCATGAATGGTTGACAGTGAATGGTTGGCTGTGAATGGTTGACAGTGAATGGTTGGCCGTGAATGGTTGGCCGTGAATGGTTGTCAGTGAATGGTTGGCAGTGAATGGTTGACAGTGATTGGTTGACAGTGAATGGTTGGCCGTGAAATGTTGGCAGTGAATGGTTGGCCATGAATGGTTGACAGTGAATGGATGGCCGTGAATGGTTGGCAGTGAATGGTTGGCCGTGAATGGTTGGCAGTGAATGCTTGGCAGTGAATGGTTGGCAGTGAATGGTTGACAGTGAATGGTTAGCAGTGAATGGTTGGCAGTGAATGGTTGGCCATGAATGGTTGGTCATGAATGGTTGACAGTGAATGGTTGACAGTGAACGGTTGGCCATGATTGGTTCGCAGAGAATGGTTGGCCATGAATGGTTGATAGTGAACGGTTGACAGTGAATGGTTGACAGTGAATAGTTGACAGTCAATAGTTGGCCATGAATGGTTGAGAGTGAACGGTTGACAGTGAATGATTGGCAGAGAATGGTTGACAGTGAACGGTTGACAGTGAATGGTTGGCAGTGAATGATTGACAGTGAACGGTTGACAGTGAATGGTTGGCAGTGAATGGTTGACAGTGAAGTGTTGGGAGTGAATGGTTGACAGTGAATGGTTGACAGTGAATGGTTGACAGTGAATGGTTGGCAGTGAACGGTTGGCCGTGAATGTTTGGCAGTGATTGGTTGGCCATGAATGGTTGGCCGTGAATGGTTGACAGTGAATGGTTGACAGTGATTGGTTGGCCATGAATGGTTGACAGTGAATGGTTGGCAGTGAATGGTTGGCCGTGAATGGTTGGCAGTGAATGGTTGGCAGTGAATGGTTGACAGTGAATTGTTGGGAGTGAATGGTTGACAGTGAATGGTTGGCCGTGAATGGTTGGCAGTGAATGGTTGGCCGTGAATGGTTGACAGTGAATAGTTGACAGTGATCAGTCGGCCGTGAATGGTGGGCCGTGAATGGTTGACAGTGAATGGTTGACAGTGAATGGTTGACATTGAATGGTTGACAGTGAATAGTTGGCCATGAATGGTTGGCAGTGATTGGTTGGCCATGAATGGTTGGCCGTGAATGGTTGACAGTGAATGGTTGGCAGTGAATGGTTGACAGTGAATGGTTGGCCGTGAATGGTTGGCAGTGAATGGTTGGCCGTGAATGGTTGACAGTGAATAGTTGACAGTGATCAGTCGGCCGTGAATGGTGGGCCGTGAATGGTTGACAGTGAATGGTTGACAGTGAATGGTTGACATTGAATGGTTGACAGTGAATAGTTGGCCATGAATGGTTGGCAGTGATTGGTTGGCCATGAATGGTTGGCCGTGAATGGTTGACAGTGAATGGTTGGCAGTGAATGGTTGACAGTGAATGGTTGGCCGTGAATGGTTGGCAGTGATTGGTTGGCCATGAATGGTTGGCCGTGAATGGTTGACAGTGAATGGTTGACAGTGAATGGTTGACAGTGAATGGTTGGCAGTGAACGATTGGCAGTGAATGGTTGGCAGTGATTGGTTGGCCATGAATGGTTGGCCGTGAATAGTTGACAGTGAATGGTTGACAGTGAATGGTTGACAGTGAATGGGTGGCCGTGAAGGGTTGACAGTGATTGGTTCACAGTGAATGGTTAACAGTGAATGGGTGGCCGTGAATAGTTGGCAGTGAATGGTTGACAGTGAATGGTTGGCAGTGAATGGTTGGCCATGAATGGTTGGCCATGAATGGTTGACAGTGAATGGTTGACATTGAATGGTTGACAGTGAATGGTTGACCGTGAATGGTTGACAGTGAATAGTTGACAGTGATCGGTTGGCAGTGAATGGTTGACAGTGAACGGTTGACATTGAATGGTTGACAGTGAATAGTTGGCAGTGAATGGTTGACAGTGAATGGTTGGCCGTGAATGGTTGGCAGTGATTGGTTGGCCATGAATGGTTGGCCGTGAATGGTTGACAGTGAATGGTTGACAGTGAATGGTTGGCAGTGAACGGTTGGCCATGAATGTTTGGCAGTGATTGGTTGGCCATGAATGGTTGGCCGTGAATGGTTGACAGTGAATGGTTGACAGTGAATGGTTGGCAGTGAATGGTTGGCAGTGATTGGTTGACAGTGAATGGTTGGCCGAGAATGGTTGGCCGTGAATGGTTGACAGTGAATGGTTGGCAGTGAACGGTTGACAGTGAATGGTTGGTCATGAATGTTTGCCAGTGAATGGTTGGAAATGAATGGTTGGCAGTGAATGGTTGGCCATGAATGGTTGACAGTGAATGGTTGGCTGTGAATGGTTGACAGTGAATGGTTGGCCGTGAATGGTTGGCCGTGAATGGTTGTCAGTGAATGGTTGGCAGTGAATGGTTGACAGTGATTGGTTGACAGTGAATGGTTGGCCGTGAAATGTTGGCAGTGAATGGTTGGCCATGAATGGTTGACAGTGAATGGTTGGCAGTGAATGGTTGACAGTGAATGGTTGGCCATGAATGGTTGACAGTGAATGGTTGGCAGTGAATGGTTGGTCATAAATGGTTGACAGTGAATGGTTGGCAGTCAATGGTTGGCAGTGAATGGTTGACAGTGAATGGTTGGCCATGAATGGTTGACAGTGAATGGTTGACAGTGAATGACTGGCCATGAATGGTTGACCGTGAATGGTTTGCCGTGAATGGTTGGCCATGAATGGTTGACAGGGAATGGTCGACAGTGAATGGTTGACAGTGAATGGTTGGCAGTGAATGGTTGGCCATGACAGATTGGCCATGAATGCTTGTCAGTGATTGGATGGCCATGAATGGTTGACAGTGAATGGTTGACAGTGAATGGTTGACAGTGAATGGTTGACAGTGAATTGTTGACAGTGAATGGTTGGCAGTGAATGGTTGACAGTGAATGGTTGGCAGTGAATGGTTGACAGTGATTGGTTGACAATGAATGTTTTACAGTGAATGGTTGACAGTGAATGGTTGACAGTGAATGGTTGGCCATGAATGGTTGTACAGTGAATGGTTGACAGTGAATGGTGGACAGTGAATGGTTGGCCATGAATGTTTGACACTGAATGGTTGGCAATGAATGGTTGGCCGTGAATGGTTGACAGTGAATGGTTGGCCGTGAATTGTTGGCAGTGAATGGTTGGCCATGAATCGTTGACAGTGAATGGTTGGCAGTGAATGCTTGACAGTGAATGGTTGGCCATAAATGGTTGACAGTGAATGGTTGGCCATGAATGCTTGACAGTGATTGGATGGCCATGAATGGTTGACTGTGAATGGTTGGCAGTGAACGGTTGGCCGTGAATTGTTGGCAGTGAATGGTTGGCCATGAATGGTTGACAGTGAATGGTTTGCGAGTGAATGGTTGACAGTGAATGGTTGGCCATGACTGGTTGACAGTGAATGGTTGGCAGTGAATGGTTGACAGTGAATGGTTGGCCATGAATGGTTGACAGAGAATGGTAGGCAGTGAATGGTTGGCCACAAATGGTTGACAGTGAATGGTTGGCCATGAATGGTTGACTGTGAATAGTTGGCCATGAATGGTTGACAGTGAATGGTTGACAGTGAATGGTTGGCAGTGAATGGTTGGCCATGAATGGTTGGCCATGAATGCTTGACAGTGATTGGATGGGCATGAATGGTTGACTGTGAATGGTTGGCAGTGAACGGTTGGCCGTGAATGGTTGGCAGTGAATGGTTGGCAGTGAATGGTTGGCCATGATTGGTTGACATTGAATGGTTGACAGTGAATGGTTGGCCGTGTATGGTTGTCAGTGAATGGTTGACATTGAATGGTTGACAGTGATTGGTTGACAGTGAATGGTAGTCAGTGAATGGTTGACAGTGAATGGTTGGCCATGAATTGTTGGCAGTGAATGGTTGACAGTGAATGGTTGGCCACGAATGGTTGGCAGTGAATGTTTGGCAGTGAATGGTTGACCATGAATGGTTGACAGTGAATGGTTGACAGCGAATGGTTAGCAATGAATGGTTGACAGTGAATGGTTGGCAGTGAATGGTTGGCCATGAATGGTTGACAGTGAATGGTTGGCAGTGAATGGTTGGCAGTGAATGGTTGACAGTGAATAGTTGGCCGTGAATGGTTGACAGTGAATGGTTGGCAGTGAATGGTTGACAGTGAATAGTTGACAGCGAATGGTTGGTCGTGAATGGTTGGCCATGAATGGTTGGCAGTGAATCGTTTGCCGTGAATGGTTGGCCATGAATACTTGACAGTGAATGGTTGGCCATGAATGGTTGACAGTGATTGGTTGACAGTGAATGGTTGACAGTGATTGGTTGGCAGTGAATGGTTGACAGTGAATGGTTGGCCGTGAATGGTTGACAGTGAATGGTTGGTCATGAATGTTTGCCAGTGAATGGTTGGCCATGAATGGTTGGCAGTGAATGGTTGGCCGTGAATGGTTGACAGTGAATGGTTGGCTGTGAATGGTTGACAGTGAATGGTTGGCAGTGAATGGTTGATAGTGAATGGTTGGCCATGAATGTTTGACAGTGAATGGTTGGCAGTGAATGGTTGGCAGTGAATGGTTGGCCGTGAATGGTTGGCAGTGAATGGTTGACAGTGAATGGTTGGCCGTGAATGGTTGGCCATGAATGCTTGACAGTGATTGGATGGCCAAGAATGGTTGACTGTGAATGGTTGGCAGTGAACGGTTGGCCGTGAATTGTTGGCAGTGAATGGTTGGCCATGAATGGTTGACAGTGAATGGATGGCCGTGAATGGTTGGCAGTGAATGGTTGGCCGTGAATGGTTGGCAGTGAATGCTTGGCAGTGAATGGTTGGCAGTGAATGGTTGACAGTGAATGGTTGGCAGTGAATGGTTGGCAGTGAATGGTTGGCCATGAATGGTTGGTCATGAATGGTTGACAGTGAATGGTTGGCAGTGAATGGTTGACAGTGAATGGTTGGCCATGAATGGTTGACAGTGAATGGTTGGCAGTGAATGGTTGGTCATAAATGGTTGACAGTGAATGGTTGACAGTCAATGGTTGGCAGTGAATGGTTGACAGTGAATGGTTGGCCATGAATGGTTGACAGTGAATGGTTGACAGTGAATGACTGGCCATGAATGGTTGACCGTGAATGGTTTGCCGTGAATGGTTGGCCATGAATGGTTGACAGGGAATGGTTGACAGTGAATGGTTGACAGTGAATGGTTGGCAGTGAATGGTTGGCCATGACAGATTGGCCATGAATGCTTGTCAGTGATTGGATGGCCATGAATGGTTGACAGTGAATGGTTGACAGTGAATGGTTGACAGTGAACGGTTGGCAGTGAATGGTTGATAGTGAATAGTTGACAGTGAATGGTTGGCCGTAAATGGTTGACAGTGAATTGTTGACAGTGAATGGTTGGCAGTGAATGGTTGACAGTGAATGGTTGGCAGTGAATGGTTGGCCGTGAATGGTTGGCAGTGAATGGTTGACAGTGAATGGTTGACAGTGAATGGATGGCCGTGAACGGTTGGCAGTGAATGGTTGGCCGTGAATGGTTGGCAGTGAATGCTTGGCAGTGAATGGTTGGCAGTGAATGGTTGACAGTGAATGGTTGGCAGTGAATGGTTGGCAGTGAATGGTTGGCCATGAATGGTTGGTCATGAATGGTTGACAGTGAATGGTTGACATTGAATGGTTGACAGTGAACGGTTGGCCATGATTGGTTCGCAGAGAATGGTTGGCCATGAATGGTTGATAGTGAACGGTTGACAGTGAATGGTTGACAGTGAATAGTTGACAGTCAATAGTTGGCCATGAATGGTTGAGAGTGAACGGTTGACAGTGAATGATTGGCAGAGAATGGTTGACAGTGAACGGTTGACAGTGAATGGTTGGCAGTGAATGATTGACAGTGAACGGTTGACAGTGAATGGTTGGCAGTGAATGGTTGACAGTGAAGTGTTGGGAGTGAATGGTTGACAGTGAATGGTTGACAGTGAATGGTTGACATTGAATGGTTGACAGAGAACGTTTGGCCGTGAATGGTTGACAGTGACTGGTTGACATTGAATGGTTGACATTGAATGGTTGACCATGAATGGTTGACAGTGAATGGTTGACAGCGAATGGTTGACAGTGAATGGTTGGCCGTGAATTGTTGGCAGTGAATGGTTGACAGTGAATGGTTGGCCATGAATGGTTGACAGTGAATGGTTGGCAGTGAATGGTTGACCATGAATGGTTGACAGTGAATGGTTGACAGCGAATGGTTAGCAATGAATGGTTGACAGTGAATGGTTGGCAGTGAATGGTTGGCCATGAATGGTTGGCCGTGATTGGTTGACAGTGAATGGTTGACAGTGAATGGTTGACAGTGAATGGTTGGCAGTGAACGGTTGGCCGTGAATGTTTGGCAGTGATTGGTTGGCCATGAATGGTTGGCCGTGAATGGTTGACAGTGAATGGTTGACAGTGAATGGTTGACAGTGAATGGGTGGCCGTGAAGGGTTGACAGTGAATGGTTGACAGTGAATGGTTAACAGTGAATGGGTGGCCGTGAATAGTTGGCAGTGAATGGTTGACAGTGAATGGTTGGCAGTGAATGGTTGGCCATGAATGGTTGGCCATGAATGGTTGGCAGTGAATGGTTGACAGTGAATGGTTGGCCATGAATGGTTGACAGTGATTGGTTGGCAATGAATGGTTGGCTGTGAATGGTTGGCAGTGAATGGTTGGCAGTGAATGGTTGACAGTGATTGGTTGACAATGAATGTTTTACAGTGAATGGTTGACAGTGAATGGTTGACAGTGAATGGTTGGCCATGAATGGTTGTACAGTGAATGGTTGACAGTGAATGGTGGACAGTGAATGGTTGGCCATGAATGTTTGACACTGAATGGTTGGCAATGAATGGTTGGCCGTGAATGGTTGACAGTGAATGGTTGGCCGTGAATTGTTGGCAGTGAATGGTTGGCCATGAATCGTTGACAGTGAATGGTTGGCAGTGAATGCTTGACAGTGAATGGTTGGCCATAAATGGTTGACAGTGAATGGTTGGCCATGAATGCTTGACAGTGATTGGATGGCCATGAATGGTTGACTGTGAATGGTTGGCAGTGAACGGTTGGCCGTGAATTGTTGGCAGTGAATGGTTGGCCATGAATGGTTGACAGTGAATGGTTTGCGAGTGAATGGTTGACAGTGAATGGTTGGCCATGAATGGTTGACAGTGAATGGTTGGCAGTGAATGGTTGACAGTGAATGGTTGGCCATGAATGGTTGACAGAGAATGGTAGGCAGTGAATGGTTGGCCACAAATGGTTGACAGTGAATGGTTGGCCATGAATGGTTGACTGTGAATAGTTGGCCATGAATGGTTGACAGTGAATGGTTGACAGTGAATGGTTGGCAGTGAATGGTTGGCCATGAATGGTTGGCCATGAATGCTTGACAGTGATTGGATGGGCATGAATGGTTGACTGTGAATGGTTGGCAGTGAACGGTTGACCGTGAATGGTTGACAGTGAATGGTTGGCTGTGAATGGTTGACAGTGAATGGTTGGCAGTGAATGGTTGATAGTGAATGGTTGGCCATGAATGTTTGACAGTGAATGGTTGGCAGTGAATGGTTGGCAGTGAATGGTTGGCCGTGAATGGTTGGCAGTGAATGGTTGACAGTGAATGGTTGGCCGTGAATGGTTGGCCATGAATGCTTGACAGTGATTGGATGGCCATGAATGGTTGACTGTGAATGGTTGGCAGTGAACGGTTGGCCGTGAATTGTTGGCAGTGAATGGTTGGCCATGAATGGTTGACAGTGAATGGTTTGCGAGTGAATGGTTGACAGTGAATGGTTGGCCATGAATGGTTGACAGTGAATGGTTGGCAGTGAATGGTTGACAGTGAATGGTTGGCCATGAATGGTTGACAGAGAATGGTAGGCAGTGAATGGTTGGCCACAAATGGTTGACAGTGAATGGTTGGCCATGAATGGTTGACTGTGAATAGTTGGCCATGAATGGTTGACAGTGAATGGTTGACAGTGAATGGTTGGCAGTGAATGGTTGGCCATGAATGGTTGGCCATGAATGCTTGACAGTGATTGGATGGGCATGAATGGTTGACTGTGAATGGTTGGCAGTGAACGGTTGGCCGTGAATGGTTGGCAGTGAATGGTTGGCAGTGAATGGTTGGCCATGATTGGTTGACATTGAATGGTTGACAGTGAATGGTTGGCCGTGTATGGTTGTCAGTGAATGGTTGACATTGAATGGTTGACAGTGATTGGTTGACAGTGAATGGTAGTCAGTGAATGGTTGACAGTGAATGGTTGGCCATGAATTGTTGGCAGTGAATGGTTGACAGTGAATGGTTGGCCACGAATGGTTGGCAGTGAATGGTTGGCAGTGAATGGTTGACCATGAATGGTTGACAGCGAATGGTTAGCAATGAATGGTTGACAGTGAATGGTTGGCAGTGAATGGTTGGCCATGAATGGTTGACAGTGAATGGTTGGCAGTGAATGGTTGGCAGTGAATGGTTGACAGTGAATAGTTGGCCGTGAATGGTTGACAGTGAATGGTTGGCAGTGAATGGTTGACAGTGAATAGTTGACAGCGAATGGTTGGTCGTGAATGGTTGGCCATGAATGGTTGGCAGTGAATCGTTTGCCGTGAATGGTTGGCCATGAATACTTGACAGTGAATGGTTGGCCATGAATGGTTGACAGTGATTGGTTGGCAGTGAATGGTTGACAGTGAATGGTTGGCCGTGAATGGTTGACAGTGAATGGTTGGCAGTGAATGGTTGGTCATGAATGTTTGCCAGTGAATGGTTGGCCATGAATGGTTGGCAGTGAATGGTTGGCCGTGAATGGTTGACAGTGAATGGTTGGCTGTGAATGGTTGACAGTGAATGGTTGGCAGTGAATGGTTGATAGTGAATGGTTGGCCATGAATGTTTGACAGTGAATGGTTGGCAGTGAATGGTTGGCAGTGAATGGTTGGCCGTGAATGGTTGGCAGTGAATGGTTGACAGTGAATGGTTGGCCGTGAATGGTTGGCCATGAATGCTTGACAGTGATTGGATGGCCATGAATGGTTGACTGTGAATGGTTGGCAGTGAACGGTTGGCCGTGAATTGTTGGCAGTGAATGGTTGGCCATGAATGGTTGACAGTGAATGGATGGCCATGAATGGTTGGCAGTGAATGGTTGGCCGTGAATGGTTGGCAGTGAATGCTTGGCAGTGAATGGTTGGCAGTGAATGGTTGACAGTGAATGGTTGGCAGTGAATGGTTGGCAGTGAATGGTTGGCCATGAATGGTTGGTCATGAATGGTTGACAGTGAATGGTTGGCAGTGAATGGTTGACAGTGAATGGTTGGCCATGAATGGTTGACAGTGAATGGTTGGCAGTGAATGGTTGGTCATAAATGGTTGACAGTGAATGGTTGACAGTCAATGGTTGGCAGTGAATGGTTGACAGTGAATGGTTGGCCATGAATGGTTGACAGTGAATGGTTGACAGTGAATGACTGGCCATGAATGGTTGACCGTGAATGGTTTGCCGTGAATGGTTGGCCATGAATGGTTGACAGGGAATGGTTGACAGTGAATGGTTGACAGTGAATGGTTGGCAGTGAATGGTTGGCCATGACAGATTGGCCATGAATGCTTGTCAGTGATTGGATGGCCATGAACGGTTGGCATTGAATGGTTGATAGTGAATAGTTGACAGTGAATGGTTGGCCGTAAATGGTTGACAGTGAATTGTTGACAGTGAATGGTTGGCAGTGAATGGTTGACAGTGAATGGTTGACAGTGAATGGATGGCCGTGAATGGTTGGCAGTGAATGGTTGGCCGTGAATGGTTGGCAGTGAATGCTTGGCAGTGAATGGTTGGCAGTGAATGGTTGACAGTGAATGGTTGGCAGTGAATGGTTGGCAGTGAATGGTTGGCCATGAATGGTTGGTCATGAATGGTTGACAGTGAATGGTTGACATTGAATGGTTGACAGTGAACGGTTGGCCATGATTGGTTCGCGGAGAATGGTTGGCCATGAATGGTTGATAGTGAACAGTTGACAGTGAATGGTTGACAGTGAATAGTTGACAGTCAATAGTTGGCCATGAATGGTTGAGAGTGAACGGTTGACAGTGAATGATTGGCAGAGAATGGTTGACAGTGAACGGTTGACAGTGAATGGTTGGCAGTGAATGATTGACAGTGAACGGTTGACAGTGAATGGTTGGCAGTGAATGGTTGACAGTGAAGTGTTGGGAGTGAATGGTTGACAGTGAATGGTTGACAGTGAATGGTTGACATTGAATGGTTGACAGAGAACGTTTGGCCGTGAATGGTTGACAGTGACTGGTTGACATTGAATGGTTGACATTGAATGGTTGACCATGAATGGTTGACAGTGAATGGTTGACAGCGAATGGTTGACAGTGAATGGTTGGCCGTGAATTGTTGGCAGTGAATGGTTGACAGTGAATGGTTGGCCATGAATGGTTGACAGTGAATGGTTGGCAGTGAATGGTTGACCATGAATGGTTGACAGTGAATGGTTGACAGCGAATGGTTAGCAATGAATGGTTGACAGTGAATGGTTGGCAGTGAATGGTTGGCCATGAATGGTTGGCCGTGATTGGTTGACAGTGAATGGTTGACAGTGAATGGTTGACAGTGAATGGTTGGCAGTGAACGGTTGGCCGTGAATGTTTGGCAGTGATTGGTTGGCCATGAATGGTTGGCCGTGAATGGTTGACAGTGAATGGTTGACAGTGAATGGTTGACAGTGAATGGGTGGCCGTGAAGGGTTGACAGTGAATGGTTGACAGTGAATGGTTAACAGTGAATGGGTGGCCGTGAATAGTTGGCAGTGAATGGTTGACAGTGAATGGTTGGCAGTGAATGGTTGGCCATGAATGGTTGGCCATGAATGGTTGGCAGTGAATGGTTGACAGTGAATGGTTGGCCATGAATGGTTGACAGTGATTGGTTGGCAATGAATGGTTGGCTGTGAATGGTTGGCAGTGAATGGTTGGCAGTGAATGGTTGACAGTGATTGGTTGACAATGAATGTTTTACAGTGAATGGTTGACAGTGAATGGTTGACAGTGAATGGTTGGCCATGAATGGTTGTACAGTGAATGGTTGACAGTGAATGGTGGACAGTGAATGGTTGGCCATGAATGTTTGACACTGAATGGTTGGCAATGAATGGTTGGCCGTGAATGGTTGACAGTGAATGGTTGGCCGTGAATTGTTGGCAGTGAATGGTTGGCCATGAATCGTTGACAGTGAATGGTTGGCAGTGAATGCTTGACAGTGAATGGTTGGCCATAAATGGTTGACAGTGAATGGTTGGCCATGAATGCTTGACAGTGATTGGATGGCCATGAATGGTTGACTGTGAATGGTTGGCAGTGAACGGTTGGCCGTGAATTGTTGGCAGTGAATGGTTGGCCATGAATGGTTGACAGTGAATGGTTTGCGAGTGAATGGTTGACAGTGAATGGTTGGCCATGAATGGTTGACAGTGAATGGTTGGCAGTGAATGGTTGACAGTGAATGGTTGGCCATGAATGGTTGACAGAGAATGGTAGGCAGTGAATGGTTGACAGTGAACGGTTGGTCATGAATGGTTGTACAGTGAATGGTTGACAGTGAATGGTTGCCCGTGAATGGTTGGCAGTGAATGGTTGGCAGTGAATGGTTGGCCGTTAATGGTTTTGAGTGGGAGCAGCGGCCGAGTAAAGGCGAACCCGGGAGACTACAGCTAAGGTAAAACAGTTTGTTTCAAAATTACTTACCTGTAGCGGGCAGCGGTGTTTTTTATTCTCTCTTCACAAAAAGAGCGGGAGCAGCAGAGGAAGTGACGGCAAGCAGAGGGGCAGCCGGGAAGGAGAACTGTGAGTATAAATACTCACCCTTTAATCACCAACGGTCATTTGAGTGGGAGCAGCGGAAGTGAGGTTGGAGCGCATAGCTGGGCGGGAAGGTAAGTGATTAGTATTTGAGTGGGTGTGTTCTAGACCCCAGGTCCTACTTCCGTAGGGCCTCCCTCCCACCCTCCTCCTCTAACCTAACTTTAAAGTCCACAGGTAAGTGACTCAGTGTTCTTGTTTTTGGAGAAAGTGTACAGTCATGGCAGCGCAGGCGGTGAAATGTTCCTCCTGCAGGATGTTTGAGGTAGGGGTGACCACCGATACTCCTGCCGACTTCGTCTGCAGGAAATGCAGTCAGATCCTGATCCTCACCGAACGAGTTAGGGAACTGGAACTGGAGTTGGATGAACTGAGGATTATTCGAGAGGCTGAGAGGGTGATTGATAGAAGCTACAGGGACATAGTTACGCCGGAGAACAGAGGTAGCTGGGTAACAGTTAGAGGTGGGAAGGGGAAGAAGCAGGCAGTGCAGGGTTCCCCTGTGGTCGTTCCCCTAAAAAATAAATATACAGCTTTGGAAACTGTTGGGGGGGACAGCGTTGCAGGTGTAAGCTGCAGTGAAGGGGTCTGTGGCTCTGAGACTCAGAAGGGAAAGGGGGAGAGGAGGAGAGCGCTAGTTATAGGGGACTCTCTAGTTAGAGGGACGGACAGGCGGTTCTGTGAACATGGGCGAGACTCACGGATGGTTTGTTGCCTCCCGGGTGCTAGGGTCCGAGACGTCTCAGACCGTGTCTTCAGAATCCTTAAGGGGGAGGGTGTGCAGCCAGAAGTCGTGGTGCACATTGGCACCAACGACATAGGTAGGAAGAGGGGTGGGGAGGTCATTCAAGAGCTCAAGGAGTTAGGCTGGAAGCTAAAAGCTAGGACAGACAGAGTCGTCATCTCTGGGTTGTTGCCGGTGCCACGTGACAGTGAGGCAAAGAATAGGGAGAGAGTGCAGTTGAACACGTGGCTGCAAGGCTGGTGTAGGAGGGAGGGCTTCAGGTATTTGGACAATTGGACTGCATTCTGGGGAAGGTGGGACCTGTACAAACAGGACGGGTTGCACCTGAACCAGAAGGGCACCAATATCCTGGGGGGTAGGTTTGCTAGCACTCTTCGGGGGGGTTTAAACTAATTTGGCAGGGGGATGGGATCCGGACTTGTAGTCCAGCAAGTAGGTTAGCTGTTTGTCAGGATGCCCAAGACTGTAGGGGGGCTGTGGAGAAGGTAGCACTGACAGGGACTACTAGCGGACACAGAGATGGGCTCAAGTGCGTATACATCAACGCAAGGAGTATCAGAAATAAGGTGGGTGAACTTAAGGCGTGGATCGGTACCTGGGACTACGATGTTGTGGCCATCACGGAAACGTGGATAGATGTGGGACAGGAATGGCTGTTGGAGGTTCCTGGTTACAGGTGTTTCAGTAAGATTAGGGAGGGTGGGAAAAAAGGAGGGGGGGTGGCATTGCTAATTAGAAATGGTATAACGGCTGCAGAAAGGCAGTTCGAGGGGGATCTGCCTCTGGAGGTAGTATGGGCTGAAGTCAGAAATAGGAAAGGTGCAGTCACCTTGTTGGGTGTTTACTATAGGCCCCCCAATAGCAGCAGAGATGTGGAGAAACAGATTGGGAAACAGATTTTGGAAAGGTGCAGAAGCCACAGGGTCGTAGTCATGGGCGACTTCAACTTCCCAAATATTGATTGGAAGCTCTTTAGATCAAGTAGATTGGATGGGGCGGTGTTTGTGCAGTGTGTCCAGGAAGCTTTTCTAACGCAGTATGTAGATTGTCCAACCAGAGGGGAGGCCATATTGGATTTGGTACTCGGTAATGAACCGGGACAAGTGGTGGGCTTGTTAGTGGGTGAACATTTTGGTGATGGTGACCACAATTCTGTGACTTTCACCTTGGTTATGGAGAGAGATAGGTGCGCACAACAAGGTAGATTTTATAATTGGGGGAAGGGAAATTACGATGCTGTAAGGCAGGATTTGAGGAGCATACGTTGGGAGCATAGGCTGTCAGGGAAGGATGTGGTGGAAATGTGGAACTTTTTCAAAGAGCAGATACGACGTGTCCATGATATGTATGTACCTATCAGGCAGGAAAGAAATGGTCGTGTCAAGGAGCCTTGGTTGACGAGAGAGGTTGAATGTCTGGTAAAGAGGAAGAAGGAGGCTTACATAAGGTTGAGGAAACAGGATTCAGACAGAGCAGTGGAGGGATACAGGATAGCCAGAAGGGACGTGAAGAAAGGGATTAGGAGAGCTAAGAGAGGGCATGAAAAATCGTTGGCGGATAGGATCAAGGATAACCCCAAGGCATTTTATGCGTATGTGAGAAACCAGAGAATGACGAGAACGAGGGTAGGTCCGATCAAGGACAGTAGTGGGAGACTGTGTATTGAGTCGGAAGAGATAGGAGAGGTCTTGAACAAGTACTTCTCTTCAGTATTTACGAACGAGAGGGACCGTATTGTAGAAGAGGAGAGTGTGAAATGGACTGGTAAGCTAGAAGAGATACCTGTTAGAAAGGAAGATGTGTTGGACATTTTGAACAACTTGAGGATAGACAAGTCCCCCGGGCCTGACGGGATATATCCTAGGATTATGTGGGAAGCAAGAGAGGAAATTGCAGTACCGTTGGCAATGATCTTCTCGTCTTCACTGGCAAAGGGGGTGGTACCAGGGGACTGGAGAGTAGCGAATGTTGTGCCCCTGTTCAAAAAAGGGAATAGGGATAACCCCGGGAATTACAGGCCTGTTAGGCTTACTTCTGTGGTAGGCAAAGTAATGGAAAGGATACTGAGGGATAGGATTTATGAGTATCTGGAAAGACACTGCTTGATTAGGGACAGTCAGCACGGATTTGTGAAGGGTAGGTCTTGCCTTACAAGTCTTATTGAATTCTTCGAGGAGGTGACCAAGCATGTGGATGAGGGAAGAGCAGTGGATGTAGTGTACATGGATTTTAGTAAGGCATTTGATAAGGTTCCCCATGGTAGGCTTATGCGGAAAGTCAGGAGGCATGGGATAGAGGGAAATTTGGCCAATTGGATAGAAAACTGGCTAACCGGTCGAAGGCAGAGAGTGGTGGTAGATGGTAAATACTCAGCCTGGAGCCCAGTTACAAGTGGAGTTCCGCAGGGATCAGTTCTGGGTCCTCTGCTGTTTGTAATTTTTATTAATGACTTAGATGAGGGAGTCGAAGGGTGGGTCAGTAAATTTGCAGATGATACGAAGATAGGTGGAGTTGTGGACAGTGAGGAGGGCTGTTGTCGACTGCAGAGGGACTTAGATATGATGCAGAGCTGGGCTGAGGAGTGGCAGATGGAGTTCAACCCTGCCAAGTGTGAGGTTGTCCATTTTGGAAGAACAAATAAGAATGCGGAATACAGGGTTAATGGTAGGGTTCTTAGTCAGGTGGAGGAACAGAGGGATCTTGGGGTCTATGTACATAGATCTTTGAAGGTTGCCACTCAGGTGGATAGAGTTTGTAAGAAGGCCTATGGAGTATTATCGTTCATTAGCAGAGGGATTGAATTCAAGAGTCGTGAAGTGATGTTGCAGCTGTACAGGACTTTGGTTAGGCCACAGTTGGAGTACTGTGTGCAGTTCTGGTCGCCTCACTATAGGAAAGATGTGGAAGCTTTGGAGAGGGTGCAGAGAAGATTTACCAGGATGTTGCCTGGAATGGAGAGGAAGCCGTACGAGGATAGGTTGAGAGTTCTCGGCCTTTTCTCGTTGGAACGGCGAAGGATGAGGGGTGACTTGATAGAGGCTTATAAGATGATCAGAGGAATAGATAGAGTAGACAGTCAGAAACTTTTTCCCCAGGTACAACAGAGTGTTACAAGGGGACATAAATTTAAGGTGAAGGGTGGAAGGTATAGGGGAGATGTCAGGGGTGGGTTCTTTACCCAGAGAGTGGTGGGGGCATGGAATGCGCTGCCCGTGGGAGTGGTGGAGTCGGAATCATTGGCGACCTTTAAGCGGCATTTGGATAGGTACATGGATGGGTACTTAATCTAGGTTAGAAGTTCGGCACAAAATCGTGGGCCGAAGGGCCTGTTCTGTGCTGTATTGTTCTATGTTCTATGTTTAACAGTGAATGGTTGGCAGTGAATGGTTGACAATGAATGGTTGGCCATGAATGTTTGCCAGTGAATGATTGGCAGTGAATGGTTGGCAGTGAATGGTTGACAGTGAATGGTTGGCCATGAATGTTTGACAGTGAATGGTTGGCAGTGAATGTTTGATAGTGAATGGTTGGCAGTGAATGGTTGGCAGTGAATGGTTGACCATGAATGGTTGACAGTATATGGTTGACAGCGAATGGTTAGCAACGAATGGTTGACAGTGAATGGTTGGCAGTGAATGGTTGACAGTGAATGGTTGGCCGTGAATGTTTGACAGTGAATGGTTGGCAGTGAATGTTTGATAGTGAATGGTTGGCAGTGAATGGTTGGCAGTGAATCGTTGGCCATGAATAGTTGGCTATGAATGGTTGGCCATGAATGGTTGGCCGTGAATGGTTGGCAGTGAATGGTTGGCAGTGAATGGTTGACAGTGAATGGTTGGCCGTTAATGGTTGACAGTGAATGGTTGGCAGTGAATGGTGGACAGTGAATGGTTGGCCATGAATGGTTGACACTGAATGGTTGGCAATGAATGGTTGGCAGTGAATGGTTGGCAGTGAATGGTTGACAGTGAATGGTTGGCCATGAATGGTTGGCAGTGAATGGTTGTTCAGTGAATGGTTGACAGTGAATGGTTGACAGTGAATGGTTGGTCGTGAATGGTTGGTCGTGAATGTTTGACAGTGAATGTTTGACAGTGAATGGTTGGCAGTGAATGGTTGACAGTGAATGGTTGGCAGTGAATGGTTGGCCATGAATGGTTGACAGTGAATGGTTGGCCATGAATGGTTGGCCGTGAATGGTTGACAGTGAATGGTTGACAGTGAATGGTTGGCAGTGAATGGTTGGCCATGAATGGTTGGCAGTGAATGGTTGGCAGTGAATGGTTGGCAGTAAATGGTTGACAGTGAATGGTTGGCCGCGAATTGTTGGCAGTGAATGGTTGACAGTGAATGGTTGGCCATGAATGGTTGACAGTGAATGGTTGACAGTGAAAGGTTGGCCATGAATGGTTGACAGTGAATGGTGGGCAGTGAATGGTTGACCATGAATGGTTGACCATGAATGGTTGACAGTGAATGGTTGACAGCGAATGGTTGGCCGCGAATTGTTGGCAGTGAATGGTTGACAGTGAATGGTTGGCCATGAATGGTTGACAGTGAATGGTTGACAGTGAAAGGTTGGCCAGGAATGGTTGACAGTGAATGGTGGGCAGTGAATGGTTGACCATGAATGGTTGACCATGAATGGTTGACAGTGAATGGTTGACAGCGAATGGTTAGCAATGAATGGTTGACAGTTAATGGTTAGCAGTGAATGGTTGGCCATGAATGGTTGACAGTGAATGGTTGGCAGTGAATGGTTGGCAGTGAATGGTTGGCAGTGAATGGTTGACAGTGAATGGTTGGCAGTGAATGTTTGATAGTAAATGGTTGGCCATGAATGTTTGACAGTGAATGGTTGGCAGTGAATGGTTGGCAGTGAATCGTTGGCCATGAATGGTTGGCCATGAATGGTTGGCAGTGAATGGTTGGCAGTGAATGGTTGACAGTAAATGGTTGACAGTAAATGGTTGACAGTGAATGGTGGACAGTGAATGGTTGGCAGTGAATGGTTGACAATGAATGGTTGGCCATGAATGTTTGCCAGTGAATGTTTGCCAGTGAATGGTTGGCAGTGAATGGTTGGCAGTGAATGGTTAGCAATGAATGGTTGACTGTGAATGGTTGGCAGAGAATGGTTGGCCATGAATGGTTGACAGTGAATGGTTGGCAGTGAATGGTTGGCAGTGAATGGTTGACAGTGAATGGTTGCCCATGAATGGTTGACAGTGAATGGTTGGCAGTGAATGGTTGGCAGTGAATGGTTGACAGTGAATGGTTGGCCATGAATGGTTGTACAGTGAATGGTTGACAGTGAATGGTGGACAGTGAATGGTTGGCCATGAATGGTTGACACTGAATGGTTGGCAGTGAATGGTTGACAATGAATGGTTGGCCATGAATGTTTGCCAGTGAATGGTTGGCAGTGAATGGTTGGCAGTGAATGGTTGACAGTGAATGGTTGCCCATGAATGGTTGACAGTGAATGGTTGGCAGTGAATGGTTGACAGTGAATGGTTGGCCATGAATGGTTGACAGTGCATGGTTGGCCATGAATGGTTGACAGTGAATGGTTGGCAGTGAATGGTTGACAGTGAATGGTTGGCCATGAATGGTTGACAGTGCATGGTTGGCCATGAATGGTTGAACAGTGAATGGTTGACAGTGAATGGTTGACAGTGAATGGTTGGTCGTGAATGGTTGGCAGTGAATGGTTGACAGTGAATGGTTAGCAGTGAATGGTTGGCCATGAATGTTTGCCAGTGAATGGTTGGCCATGGATGGTTGGCCATGAATGGTTGGCCATGAATGGTTGACAGTGAATGGTTGGCCGTGAATGGTTGACAGTGAATGGTTGGCAGTGAATGGTTGACAGTGAATGGTTGGCCATGAATGTTTGCCAGTGAATGGTTGGCAGTGAATGGTTGGCAGTGAATGGTTGGCCATGAATGGTTGACAGTTAATGTTTGACAGTGAATGGTTGGCCATGAATGGTTGACATTGAATGGTTGGCAGTGAATGGTTGACAGTGAATGGTTGGTCATGAATTGTTGTACAGTGAATGGTTGACAGTGAATGGTTGCCCGTGAATGGTTGACAGTGAATGGTTGACAGTGAATGGTTGGCAGTGAATGGTTGATAGTGAAAGGTTGGCCATGAATGGTTGGCCATGAATGGTTGACAGTGAATGGTTGGCAGTGAATGGTTGGCAGTGAATGGTTGGCCGTGAATGGTTGACAGTGAATGGTTGGCAGTGAATGGTTGACGGTGAATGGTTGGCCATGAATGGTTGACATTGAATGGTTGGCAGTGAATGGTTGACAGTGAATGGTTGGTCATGAATGGTTGTACAGTGAATGGTTGACAGTGAATGGTTGCCCGTGAATGGTTGACAGTGAATGGTTGACAGTGAATGGTTGGCAGTGAATGGTTGATAGTGAAAGGTTGGCCATGAATGGTTGGCCATGAATGGTTGACAGTGAATGGTTGGCAGTGAATGGTTGGCAGTGAATGGTTGGCCGTGAATGGTTGACAGTGAATGGTTGGCAGTGAATGGTTGACGGTGAATGGTTGGCCATGAATGTTTGCCAGTGAATGGTTGGCAGTGAATGGTTGGCAGTGAATGGTTGGCCATGAATGGTTGACAGTGAATGTTTGACAGTGAATGGTTGGCCATGAATGGTTGACATTGAATGGTTGGCAGTGAATGGTTGACAGTGAATGGTTGGTCATGAATGGTTGACAGTGATTGGTTGCCCATGAATGGTTGACAGTGAATGGTTGACAGTGAATGGTTGGCAGTGAATGGTTGACAGTGAATGGTTGCCCATGAATGGTTAGCAGTGAATGGTTGACAGTGAATGGTTGGCCATGAATGGTTGACAGTGAATGGTTGACAGTGAATGGTTGGCAGTGAATGGTTGACAGTGATTGGTTGGCCATGAATGGTTGTACAGTGAATGGTTGGTCGTGAATGGTTGGCAGTGAATGGTTGACAGTGAATGGTTGACAGTGATTGGTTGGCCATGAATGGTTGTACAGTGAATGGTTGGCAGTGAATTGTTGGCAGTGAATGGTTGACAGTGAATGGTTGACAGTGAATGGTTGGCAGTGAATGGTTGACAGTGATTGGTTGACAGTGAATGGTTGACAGTGACTGGCTGACAGTGAATGGTTTCCGTGAATTGTTGGCGGTGAATGGTTGGCGGTGAATGGTTGGCGGTGAATGGTTGTCAGTGAATGGTTGTCAGTGAATGGTTGACAGTGAATGGTTGACAGTGATTGGTTGACAGTGAATGGTTGACAGTGAATGGTTGACAGTGAATGGTTGACAGCGAATGGTTGGCAGGGAATGGTTTACAGAGAATGGTTGGCAGTGAATGGTTGGCCGTGAATGGTTGGCAGTGAATGGTTGACAGTGAATGGTTGACAGTGAATGGTTGGCAGTGAATGGTTGGCCATGAATGGTTGACAGTGAATGGTTGGCAGTGAATGGTTAGCAATGAATGGTTGACAGTGAATGGTTGGCAGTGAATGGTTGGCCATGAATGGTTGGCAGTGAATGGTTGGCAGTGAATGTTTGGCAGTAAATGGTTGACAGTGAATGGTTGGCCGTGAATGGTTGACAGTGAATGGTTGGCAGTGAATGTTTGATAGTGAATGGATGGCCATGAATGTTTGACAGTGAATGGTTGGCAGTGAATGGTTGGCAGTGAATGGTTGGCAGTGAATCGTTGGCCATGAATGGTTGGCCATGAATGGTTGGCCATGAATGGTTGACAGTGAATGTTTGGCAGTGAATGGTTGGCAGTGAATGGTTGACAGTGAATGCTTGGCCGTTAATGGTTGACAGTGAATGGTTGGCAGTGAATGGTTGACAATGAATGGTTGGCAATGAATGTTTGCCAGTGAATGGTTGACAGTGAATGGTTGGCCATGAATGGTTGACAGTGAATGGTTGACAGTGATTGGTTGACAGTGAATGGTTGACAGTGAACGGTTGACAGTGAATGGTTGGCCGTGAATGGTTGATAGTGAACAGTTGGCCATGAATGGTTGACAGTGAATGGTTGACATTGAATGGTTGACAGTGATTGGGTGACAGTGATTGGTTGATAGTGAATGGTGGGCCGTGAATAGTTGGCCATGAATAGTTGACAGTGAATGGTTGACAATGATTGGTTGATAGTGAATGGTTGGCAGTGAATGTTTGGCCGTGAATGGTTGGCCCTGAATGGTTGGCAGTGAATGGTTGACAGTGAATGGTTGGTCGTGAATGGTTTGCCATGAATGTTTGGCAGTGAATGGTTGGCCATGAATGGTTGGCTGTGAATGGTTGACATTGAATGGTTGACAGTGAATGGATGGCCATGAATGGTTGACTGTGAATGGTTGGCAGTGAATGGTTGGCAGTGAATGGTTGTCAGTGAATGGTTGTCAGTGAATGGTTGGCAGTGAATGGGTGACCATGAATGGTTGGCAGTGAATGGTTGACCATGAATGGTTGGCAGTGAATGGTTGACATTGAATGGTTGACAGTGAATGGTTGGCCATGAATGGTTGGCAGTGAATGGTTTGCCGTGAATGGTTGGCAGTGAATGGTTGACATTGGCAGTGAATGGTTGTCAGTAAATGGTTGGCAGTGAATGGTAGGCAGTGAATAGGTGACCATGAATGGTTGACAGTGAATGGTTGGCCATGAATGGTTGGCAGTGAATGGTTGACCATGAATGGTTGGCAGTGAATGGTTGACATTGAATGGTTGACAGTGAATGGTTGACAGTGAATGGTTGGCCATGACAGTGAATGGTTGGCCATGAATGGTTGGCCATGAATGGTTGGCAGTGAATGGTTGACCATGAATGGTTGGCAGTGAATGGTTGACATTGGCAGTGAATGGTTGTCAGTAAATGGTTGGCAGTGAATGGTTGGCAGTGAATGGGTGACCATGAATGGTTGACAGTGAATGGTTGGCCATGAATGGTTGGCAGTGAATGGTTAACCATGAATGGTTGACAGTGAATGGTTGACATTGAATGGTTGACAGTGAATGGTTGACAGTGAATGGTTGGCCATGACAGTGAATGGTTGGCCATGAATGGTTGGCCATGAATGGTTGGCAGTGAATGGTTGACCATGAATGGTTGGCAGTGAATGGTTGACATTGTATGGTTGACAGTGAATGGTTGGCAGTGAATGGTTGACAGTGATTGGTTGACAGTGAATGGTTGACAGTGAATGGCTGACAGTGAATGGTTGGCCGTGAATTGTTGGCAGTGAATGGTTGGCCGTGAATGGTTGGCCGTGAATGGTTGGCAGTGAATGGTTGACATTGAATGGTTGACAGTGAATGGTTGACATTGAATGGTTGACAGTGATTGGTTGACAGTGATTGGTTGATAGTGAATGATTGGACGCGAATGGTTGGCAATGAATGGTTGACAGTGAATGGTGGGCCGTGAATGGTTGGCCGTGAATGGTTGACAGTGAATGGTTGACTGTGATTGGTTGATAGTGAATGGTTGGCCGTGAATGGTTGGCAGTGAATTGTTGGCAGTGAATGGTTGGCCATGAATGGTTGACAGTGATTGGTTGACAGTGAATGGTTGGCAGTGAATGGTTGACATTGAATAGTTGACAGTGAATGGTTGGTCGTGAATATTTGGCAGTGAATGGTTGGCCATGAATGGTTGGCTGTGAATTGTTGACAGTGAATGGGTGACCATGAATGGTTGACAGTGAATGGTTTGCCATGAATATTTGGCAGTGAATGGTTGGCCATGAATGGTTGGCTGTGAATTGTTGACAGTGAATGGGTGACCATGAATGGTTGACAGTGAATGGTTGGCCATGAATGGTTGGCAGTGAATGGTTGGCCATGAATGGTTGGCTGTGAATGGTTGACAGTGAATGGTTGGCCATGAATGGTTGGCAGTGAATGATTGACAGTGAATGGTTGACAGTGAATGGTTGGCCATGAATGGTTGGCAGTGAATGGTTGACCATGAATGGTTGGCAGTGAATGGTTGACAGTGAGTGGTTGACAGTGAATGGTTGGCCATGAATGGGTGGCAGTGAATGGTTGGCAGTGAATGGTTGGCCATGAATGGTTGGCTGTGAATTGTTGACAGTGAATGGGTGACCATGAATGGTTGACAGTGAATGGTTTGCCATGAATATTTGGCAGTGAATGGTTGGCCATGAATGGTTGGCTGTGAATTGTTGACAGTGAATGGGTGACCATGAATGGTTGACAGTGAATGGTTGGCCATGAATGGTTGGCAGTGAATGGTTGGCCATGAATGGTTGGCTGTGAATGGTTGACAGTGAATGGTTGGCCATGAATGGTTGGCAGTGAATGATTGACAGTGAATGGTTGACAGTGAATGGTTGGCCATGAATGGTTGGCAGTGAATGGTTGACCATGAATGGTTGGCAGTGAATGGTTGACAGTGAGTGGTTGACAGTGAATGGTTGGCCATGAATGGTTGGCAGTGAATGGTTGGCAGTGAATGGTGGCCGTGAATGGTTGGCAGTGATTGGTTGACAGTGATAGGTTGACAGTGAATGGTTGGCAGTGTATGGTTGACAGTGAATGGTTGGCTATGAATGTTTGCCAGTAAATGGTTGGCCATAAGTGGTTGGCCATGAATGGTTGGCCATAAATGGTTGACAGTGAATGGTTGGCCGTGAATGGTTGAGAGTGAATGGTTGGCAGTGAATGGTTGATAGTGAATGGTTGGCCATGAATGTTAGACAGTGAATGGTTGGCAGTGAATGGTTGGCCATGAATGGTTGGCCATGAATGGTTGACAGTGAATGGTTGGCAGTGAATGGTTGGCAGTGAATGGTTGACAGTGAATGGTTGGCCGTGAATGGTTGGCAGTGAATGGTTGACAGTGAATGGTTGACAGTGAATGGTTGGCCATGAATGTTTGCCAGTGAATGGTTGGCAGTGAATGGTTGGCAGTGAATGGTTGACAGTGAATGGTTGCCCATGAATGGTTGACAGTGAATGATTGACAGTGAATGGTTGACAGTGAATGGTTGCCCATGAATGGTTGACAGTGAATGGTTGACAGTGAATGGTTGCCCATGAATGGTTAGCAGTGAATGGTTGGCAGTGAATGGTTGGCCATGAATGGTAGTACAGTGAATGGTTAACAGTGAATGGTTGACAGTGAATGGTTGGTCGTGAATGGTTGGCAGTGAATGGTTGGCAGTGAATGGTTGACAGTGAATGGTTGGCAGTGAATGGTTGGCCATGAATGGTTGACAGTGAATGGTTGGCCATGAATGGTTGACAGTGATTGGTTGACAGTGAATGGTTGACAGTGATGGTTGGCAGTGAATGGTTGGCCATGAATGGTTGACAGTGAATGGTTGGCAGTGAATGGTTGACAGTGAATGGTTGACAGTGAATGGTTGACAGTGAATGGTTGACAGTGAATGGTTGGTCGTGAATGGTTGGCTGTGAGTAGTTGACTGTGAATGGTTGGTCGTGAATGGTTGGCAGTGAATGGTTGGCCATGAATGGTTGACAGTGAATGGTTGGCCATGAATGGTTGACAGTGATTTGTTGACAGTGAATGGTTGACAGTGATGGTTGGCAGTGAATGGTTGGCCATGAATGGTTGGCTGTGAATGGTTGACCGTGAATGGGTGACCGTGAATGGTAGGCAGTGAATGGTTGACAGTGAATGGTTGACAGTGAATGGTTGGCCATGAATGGTTGGCAGTGAATGGTTGACCATGAATGGTTGGCAGTGAATGGTTGACAGTGAGTGGTTGACAGTGAATGGTTGGCCATGAATGGTTGGCAGTGAATGGTTGGCAGTGAATAGTTGGCCGTGAATGGTTGGCAGTGAATGGTTGGCAGTGAATGGTTGACAGTGATTGGTTGACAGTGAATGGTTGACAGTGAATGGTTGACTGTGAATGGTTGGCCGTGAATGGTTGTCAGTGAATGGTTGTCAGTGAATGGTTGGCAGTGAATGGTTGGCAGTGATAGGTTGACAGTGAATGGTTGACCGTGAATGGTTGGCCGTGAATTGTTGGCTGTGAATGGTTGGCCATGAATGGTTGACAGTGAATGGTTGACAGTGAATGGTTGACAGTGAATGGATGGCAGTGAATGGTTGACAGTGAATGGTTGACAGCGAATGGTTGGCCATGAATGGTTGACAGTGAATGGTTGGCAATGAATGGTTGGCAGTGAATGGTTGACAGTGATGGTTGGCAGTGAATGGTTGGCATTGAATGGTTGACAGTGATTGGTTGACTGTGAATGGTTGACAGTGAACGGTTGACAGTGAATGGTTGGCCGTGAATGGTTGATCGTGAACAGTTGGCCGTGAATGGTTGGCAGTGAATGGTTGACATTGAATGGTTGACAGTGATTGGTTGACAGTGATTGGTTGATAGTGAATGATTGGCCGCGAATGGTTGGCAATGAATGGTTGACAGTGAATGGTGGGCCGTGAATGGTTGGCCGTGAATGGTTGACAGTGAATGGTTGACTGTGATTGGTTGATAGTGAATGGTTGGTAGTGAATGGTTGGCCGTGAATGGTTGGCAGTGAATTGTTGACAGTGAATGGTTCGCCATGAATGGTTGACAGTGATTGGTTGACAGTGAATGGTTGACAGTGATTGGTTGGCCATGAATGGTTGGCCATGAATGGTTGACAGTGAATGGTTGACAGTGAATGGTTGACATTGAATAGTTGACAGTGAATGGTTGGTCGTGAATGATTGGCCATGAATGGTTGGTCGTGAATGGTTGGCAGTGAATGGTTTGCCGTGAATGGTTGGCCGTGAATGGTTGGCCGTGAATGTTTGGTAGTGAATGGTTGACAGTGAATGGTTGGCAGTGAATGGTTGGCAGTGAATGGTTGGCCATGAATGATTGGCAGTGAATGGTTGACAGTGAATGGGAGACCATGAATGGTTGGCCATGAATGATTGGCAGTGAATGTTTGACAGTGAATGGTTTGCCGTGAATGGTTGGCCGTGAATGGTTGGCCGTGAATGTTTGGCAGTGAATGGTTGACAGTGAATGGTTGGCAGTGAATGGTTGGCAGTGAATGGTTGGCCATGAATGGTTGGCCATGAATGATTGGCAGTGAATGGTTGACAGTGAATGGGAGACCATGAATGGTTGACAGTGAATGGTTTGCCATGAATATTTGGCAGTGAATGGTTGGCCCTGAATGGTTGGCTGTGAATTGTTGACAGTGAATGGGTGACCATGAATGGTTGACAGTGAATGATTGGCCATGAATGGTTGGCAGTGAATGGTTGGCCATGAATGGTTGGCTGTGAATGGTTGACAGTGAATGGGTGACCATGAATGGTTGACAGTGAATGGTTGGCCATGAATGGTTGGCAGTGAATGGTTGACAGTGAATGGTTGACAGTGAATGGTTGGCCATGAATGGTTGGCAGTGAATGGTTGACCATGAATGGTTGGCAGTGAGTGGTTGACAGTGAGTGGTTGACAGTGAATGGTTGGCCGTGAATGGTTGGCAGTGAATGGTTGGCAGTGAATGGTTGGCCGTGAATGGTTGGCAGTGAATGGTTGACAGTGATTGGTAGACAGTGAATGGTTGGCAGTGTATGGTTGACAGTGAATGGTTGGCTATGAATGGTTGGCAGTGATTTGTTGACAGTGAATGGTTGACAGTGATGGTTGGCAGTGAATGGTTGGCCATGAATGGTTGACAGTGAATGGTTGGTCGTGAATGGTTGACAGTGAATAGTTGACCGTGAATGGTTGGTCGTGAATGATTGGCAGTGAATGGTTGGCCATGAATGGTTGACAGTGAATGGTTGGCCATGAATGGTTGGCAGTGATTTGTTGACAGTGAATGGTTGACAGTGATGGTTGGCAGTGAATGGTTGGCCATGAATGGTTGGCCGTGAATGGTTGACAGTGAATGGTTGGTCGTGAATGGTTGGCTG
Source organism: Chiloscyllium plagiosum (assembly GCF_037043375.1). Lineage (NCBI taxonomy): Eukaryota > Metazoa > Chordata > Chondrichthyes > Orectolobiformes > Hemiscylliidae > Chiloscyllium > Chiloscyllium plagiosum. The sequence goes on from NW_028270152.1 coordinate 892,321, forward strand.
TGAATAGTTGACCGTGAATGGTTGGTCGTGAATGATTGGCAGTGAATGGTTGGCCATGAATGGTTGACAGTGAATGGTTGGCCATGAATGGTTGGCAGTGATTTGTTGACAGTGAATGGTTGACAGTGATGGTTGGCAGTGAATGGTTGGCCATGAATGGTTGGCTGTGAATGGTTGACCGTGAATGGGTGACCATGAATGGTAGGCAGTGAATGGTAGGCAGTGAATGGTTGACAGTGAATGGTTGGCCATGAATGGTTGGCAGTGAATGGTTGGCAGTGAATGGTTGGCAGTGAATGGTTGACAGTGATTGGTTGACAGTGAATGGTTGACAGTGAATGGTTGACTGTGAATGGTTGGCCGTGAATGGTTGTCAGTGAATGGTTGTCAGTGAATGGTTGGCAGTGAATGGTTGACAGTGATTGGTTGACAGTGAATGGTTGACCGTGAATGGTTGGCCGTGAATTGTTGGCTGTGAATGGTTGGCCATGAATGGTTGACAGTGAATGGTTGACAGTGAATGGTTGACAGTGAATGGTTGACAGTGAATGGATGGCAGTGAATGGTTGACAGCGAATGGTTGGCAATGAATGGTTGACAGAGAATGGTTGGCAATGAATGGTTGGCAGTGAATGGTTGACAGTGAATGGTTGGCCGTGAATGGTTGACAGTGAATGGTTGATCGTGAATGGTTGGCCATGAATGTTTGACAGTGAATGGTTGGCAGTGAATGGTTGACAGTGAATGGTTGGCCATGAATGGTTGACAGTGAATGGTTGGCCATGAATGGTTGACAGTGAATGGTTGGCCATGAATGGTTGACAGTGATTGGTTGGCCATGAATGGTTGGCCATGAATGGTTGACAGTGAATGGTAGGCAGTGAATGGTTGACAGTGAATGGTTGGCCATGAATGGTTGGCAGTGAATGGTTGGCAGTGAATGGTTGGCAGTGAATGGTTGACAGTGATTGGTTGACAGTGAATGGTTGACAGTGAATGGTTGACTGTGAATGGTTGGCCGTGAATGGTTGTCAGTGAATGGTTGTCAGTGAATGGTTGGCAGTGAATGGTTGACAGTGATTGGTTGACAGTGAATGGTTGACCGTGAATGGTTGGCCGTGAATTGTTGGCTGTGAATGGTTGGCCATGAATGGTTGACAGTGAATGGTTGACAGTGAATGGTTGACAGTGAATGGTTGACAGTGAATGGATGGCAGTGAATGGTTGACAGCGAATGGTTGGCAATGAATGGTTGACAGAGAATGGTTGGCAATGAATGGTTGGCAGTGAATGGTTGACAGTGAATGGTTGGCCGTGAATGGTTGACAGTGAATGGTTGATCGTGAATGGTTGGCCATGAATGTTTGACAGTGAATGGTTGGCAGTGAATGGTTGACAGTGAATGGTTGGCCATGAATGGTTGACAGTGAATGGTTGGCCATGAATGGTTGACAGTGAATGGTTGGCCATGAATGGTTGACAGTGATTGGTTGGCCATGAATGGTTGGCCATGAATGGTTGACAGTGAATGGTTGGCAGTGAATGGTTGACAGTGAATAGTTGACAGTGAATGGTTGGTCGTGAATGGTTGGCCATGAATGGTTGGCAGTGAATCGTTTGCCGTGAATGGTTGGCCATGAATACTTGACAGTGAATGGTTGGCCATGAATGGTTGACAGTGATTGGTTGACAGTGAATGGTTGACAGTGATTGGTTGGCAGTGAATGGTTGGCAGTGAATGGTTGACAGTGAATGGTTGACAGTGAATGGTTGACAGTGAACGGTTGACAGTGAATGGTTGGCCGTGAATGGTTGATAGTGAACAGTTGGCCGTGAATGGTTGGCAGTGAATGGTTGACAGTGAATGGTTGGTCGTGAATGGTTGGCCATGAATGGTTGGCAGTGAATCGTTTGCCGTGAATGGTTGGCCATGAATACTTGACAGTGAATGGTTGGCCATGAATGGTTGACAGTGATTGGTTGACAGTGAATGGGAGACCATGAATGGTTGACAGTGAATGGTTTGCCATGAATATTTGGCAGTGAATGGTTGGCCCTGAATGGTTGGCTGTGAATTGTTGACAGTGAATGGGTGACCATGAATGTTTGACAGTGAATGGTTGGCCATGAATGGTTGGCAGTGAATGGTTGACCATGAATGGTTGGCTGTGAATGGTTGACAGTGAATGGGTGACCATGAATGGTTGACAGTGAATGGTTGGCCATGAATGGTTGGCAGTGAATGGTTGACAGTGAATGGTTGACAGTGAATGGTTGGCCATGAATGGTTGGCAGTGAATGGTTGACCATGAATGGTTGGCAGTGAGTGGTTGACAGTGAGTGGTTGACAGTGAATGGTTGGCCGTGAATGGTTGGCAGTGAATGGTTGGCCGTGAATGGTTGGCCGTGAATGGTTGGCAGTGAATGGTTGACAGTGATTGGTTGACAGTGAATGGTTGGCAGTGTATGGTTGACAGTGAATGGTTGGCTATGAATGTTTGCCAGTAAATGGTTGGCCATGAGTGGTTGGCCATGAATGGTTGGCCATGAATGGTTGACAGTGAATGGTTGGCAGTGAATGGTTGGCCATGAATGGTTGGCCATGAATGGTTGACAGTGAATGGTTGGCAGTGAATGGTTGGCAGTGAATGGTTGACAGTGAATGGTTGGCCGTGAATGGTTGACAGTGAATGGTTGGCAGTGAATGGTTGACAGTGAATGGTAGTACAGTGAATGTTTGCCAGTGAATGGTTGGCAGTGAATGGTTGGCAGTGAATGGTTGACAGTGAATGGTTGCCCATGAATGGTTGACAGTGAATGGTTGACAGTGAATGGTTGACAGTGAATGGTTGACAGTGAATGGTTGCCCATGAATGGTTAGCAGTGAATGGTTGACAGTGAATTGTTGGCAAAGAATGGTTGACAGTGAATGGTTGGCAGTGAATGGTTGGCAGTGAATGGTTGGCAGTGAATGGTTGGCCATGAATGGTAGTACAGTGAATGGTTAACAGTGAATGGTTGACAGTGAATGGTTGGTCGTGAATGGTTGGCAGTGAATGGTTGGCAGTGAATGGTTGGCAGTGAATGGTTGGCCATGAATGGTTGACAGTGAATGGTTGGCCATGAATGGTTGACAGTGATTGGTTGACAGTGAATGGTTGACAGTGATGGTTGGCAGTGAATGGTTGGCCATGAATGGTTGACAGTGAATGGTTGGCAGTGAATGGTTGACAGTGAATGGTTGACAGTGAATGGTTGACAGTGAATGCTTGGCCATGAATGGTTGGCCGTGAATGGTTGACAGTGAATGGTTGGTCGTGAATGGTTGGCTGTGAATAGTTGACCGTGAATGGTTGGTCGTGAATGGTTGGCAGTGAATGGTTGGCCATGAATGGTTGACAGTGAATGGTTGGCCATGAATGGTTGGCAGTGATTTGTTGACAGTGAATGGTTGACAGTGATGGTTGGCAGTGAATGGTTGGCCATGAATGGTTGGCTGTGAATGGTTGACCGTGAATGGGTGACCATGAATGGTAGGCAGTGAATGGTAGGCAGTGAATGGTTGACAGTGAATGGTTGGCCATGAATGGTTGGCAGTGAATGGTTGGCAGTGAATGGTTGGCAGTGAATGGTTGACAGTGAATGGTTGGCAGTGAATGGTTGACAGTGAATAGTTGACAGTGAATGGTTGGTCGTGAATGGTTGGCCATGAATGGTTGGCAGTGAATCGTTTGCCGTGAATGGTTGGCCATGAATACTTGACAGTGAATGGTTGGCCATGAATGGTTGACAGTGATTGGTTGACAGTGAATGGTTGACCGTGAATGGTTGGCCGTGAATTGTTGGCTGTGAATGGTTGGCCATGAATGGTTGACAGTGAATGGTTGACAGTGAATGGTTGACAGTGAATGGATGGCAGTGAATGGTTGACAGTGATTGGTTGACAGTGAATGGTTGGTCGTGAATGATTGGCCATGAATGGTTGGTCGTGAATGGTTGGCAGTGAATGGTTTGCCGTGAATGGTTGGCCGTGAATGGTTGGCCGTGAATGTTTGGCAGTGAATGGTTGACAGTGAATGGTTGGCAGTGAATGGTTGGCAGTGAATGGTTGGCCATGAATGGTTGGCCATGAATGATTGGCAGTGAATGGTTGACAGTGAATGGTTTGCCGTGAATGGTTGGCCGTGAATGGTTGGCCGTGAATGTTTGGCAGTGAATGGTTGACAGTGAATGGTTGGCAGTGAATGGTTGGCAGTGAATGGTTGGCCATGAATGGTTGGCCATGAATGATTGGCAGTGAATGGTTGACAGTGAATGGGAGACCATGAATGGTTGACAGTGAATGGTTTGCCATGAATATTTGGCAGTGAATGGTTGGCCCTGAATGGTTGGCTGTGAATTGTTGACAGTGAATGGGTGACCATGAATGGTTGACAGTGAATGGTTGGCCGTGAATGGTTGACAGTGAATGGTTGGTCGTGAATGGTTGGCTGTGAATAGTTGACTGTGAATGGTTGGTCGTGAATGGTTGGCAGTGAATGGTTGGCCATGAATGGTTGACAGTGAATGGTTGGCCATGAATGGTTGACAGTGATTTGTTGACAGTGAATGGTTGACAGTGATGGTTGGCAGTGAATGGTTGGCCATGAATGGTTGGCTGTGAATGGTTGACCGTGAATGGGTGACCGTGAATGGTAGGCAGTGAATGGTTGACAGTGAATGGTTGACAGTGAATGGTTGGCCATGAATGGTTGGCAGTGAATGGTTGACCATGAATGGTTGGCAGTGAATGGTTGACAGTGAGTGGTTGACAGTGAATGGTTGGCCATGAATGGTTGGCAGTGAATGGTTGGCAGTGAATGGTTGGCCGTGAATGGTTGGCAGTGAATGGTTGGCAGTGAATGGTTGACAGTGATTGGTTGACAGTGAATGGTTGACAGTGAATGGTTGACTGTGAATGGTTGTCCGTGAATGGTTGTCAGTGAATGGTTGTCAGTGAATGGTTGGCAGTGAATGGTTGGCAGTGATTGGTTGACAGTGAATGGTTGACCGTGAATGGTTGGCCGTGAATTGTTGGCTGTGAATGGTTGGCCATGAATGGTTGACAGTGAATGGTTGACAGTGAATGGTTGACAGTGAATGGATGGCAGTGAATGGTTGACAGTGAATGGTTGACAGCGAATGGTTGGCCATGAATGGTTGACAGTGAATGGTTGGCAATGAATGGTTGGCAGTGAATGGTTGACAGTGATGGTTGGCAGTGAATGGTTGGCATTGAATGGTTGACAGTGATTGGTTGACTGTGAATGGTTGACAGTGAACGGTTGACAGTGAATGGTTGGCCGTGAATGGTTGATAGTGAACAGTTGGCCGTGAATGGTTGGCAGTGAATGGTTGACATTGAATGGTTGACAGTGATTGGTTGACAGTGATTGGTTGATAGTGAATGATTGGCCGCGAATGGTTGGCAATGAATGGTTGACAGTGAATGGTGGGCCGTGAATGGTTGGCCGTGAATGGTTGACAGTGAATGGTTGACTGTGATTGGTTGATAGTGAATGGTTGGTAGTGAATGGTTGGCCGTGAATGGTTGGCAGTGAATTGTTGACAGTGAATGGTTCGCCATGAATGGTTGACAGTGATTGGTTGACAGTGAATGGTTGACAGTGATTGGTTGGCCATGAATGGTTGGCCATGAATGGTTGACAGTGAATGGTTGACAGTGAATGGTTGACATTGAATAGTTGACAGTGAATGGTTGGTCGTGAATGATTGGCCATGAATGGTTGGTCGTGAATGGTTGGCAGTGAATGGTTTGCCGTGAATGGTTGGCCGTGAATGGTTGGCCGTGAATGTTTGGTAGTGAATGGTTGACAGTGAATGGTTGGCAGTGAATGGTTGGCCATGAATGATTGGCAGTGAATGGTTGACAGTGAATGGGAGACCATGAATGGTTGACAGTGAATGGTTTGCCATGAATATTTGGCAGTGAATGGTTGGCCCTGAATGGTTGGCTGTGAATTGTTGACAGTGAATGGGTGACCATGAATGGTTGACAGTGAATGGTTGGCCATGAATGGTTGGCAGTGAATGGTTGGCCATGAATGGTTGGCTGTGAATGGTTGACAGTGAATGGGTGACCATGAATGGTTGACAGTGAATGGTTGGCCATGAATGGTTGGCAGTGAATGGTTGACAGTGAATGGTTGACAGTGAATGGTTGGCCACGAATGGTTGGCAGTGAATGGTTGACCATGAATGGTTGGCAGTGAATGGTTGACAGTGAGTGGTTGACAGTGAATGGTTGGCCGTGAATGGTTGGCAGTGAATGGTTGACAGTGATTGGTTGACAGTGAATGGTTGGCAGTGTATGGTTGACAGTGAATGGTTGGCTATGAATGTTTGCCAGTAAATGGTTGGCCATGAGTGGTTGGCCATGAATGGTTGGCCATGAATGGTTGACAGTGAATGGTTGGCCATGAATGGTTGAGAGTGAATGGTTGGCAGTGAATGGTTGATAGTGAATGGTTGGCCATGAATGTTTGACAGTGAATGGTTGGCAGTGAATGGTTGGCCATGAATGGTTGGCCATGAATGGTTGACAGTGAATGGTTGGCAGTGAATGGTTGGCAGTGAATGGTTGACAGTGAATGGTTGGCCGTGAATGGTTGACAGTGAATGTTTGCCAGTGAATGGTTGGCAGTGAATGGTTGACAGTGAATGGTTGCCCATGAATGGTTGACAGTGAATGGTTGACAGTGAATGGTTGACAGTGAATGGTTGGCAGTGAATGGTTGACCATGAATGGTAGTACAGTGAATGGTTAACAGTGAATGGTTGACAGTGAATGGTTGGTCGTGAATGGTTGGCAGTGAATGGTTGGCAGTGAATGGTTGACAGTGAATGGTTGGCCGTGAATGGTTGACAGTGAATGTTTGCCAGTGAATGGTTGGCAGTGAATGGTTGACAGTGAATGGTTGCCCATGAATGGTTGACAGTGAATGGTTGACAGTGAATGGTTGACAGTGAATGGTTGGCAGTGAATGGTTGACCATGAATGGTAGTACAGTGAATGGTTAACAGTGAATGGTTGACAGTGAATGGTTGGTCGTGAATGGTTGGCAGTGAATGGTTGGCAGTGAATGGTTGACAGTGAATGGTTGGCAGTGAATGGTTGGCCATGAATGGTTGACAGTGAATGGTTGGCCATGAATGGTTGACAGTGATTGGTTGACAGTGAATGGTTGACAGTGATGGTTGGCAGTGAATGGTTGGCCATGAATGGTTGACAGTGAATGGTTGGCAGTGAATGGTTGGCAGTGAATGGTTGACAGTGAATGGTTGGCCATGAATGGTTGGCCGTGAATGGTTGACAGTGAATGGTTGGTCGTGAATGGTTGGCTGTGAATAGTTGACCGTGAATGGTTGGTCGTGAATGGTTGGCAGTGAATGGTTGGCCATGAATGGTTGACAGTGAATGGTTGGCCATGAATGGTTGACAGTGATTTGTTGACAGTGAATGGTTGACAGTGATGGTTGGCAATGAATGGTTGGCTGTGAATGGTTGACCGTGAATGGGTGACCATGAATGGTAGGCAGTGAATGGTTGACAGTGAATGGTTGACAGTGAATGGTTGGCCATGAATGGTTGGCAGTGAATGGTTGACCATGAATGGTTGGCAGTGAATGGTTGACAGTGAGTGGTTGACAGTGAATGATTGGCCATGAATGGTTGGCAGTGAATGGTTGGCAGTGAATGGTTGACAGTGATTGGTTGACAGTGAATGGTTGGCAGTGAATGGTTGACAGTGATTGGTTGACAGTGAATGGTTGACCGTGAATGGTTGGCCGTGAATTGTTGGCTGTGAATGGTTGGCCATGAATGGTTGACAGTGAATGGTTGACAGTGAATGGTTGACAGTGAATGGATGGCAGTGAATGGTTGACAGTGAATGGTTGACAGCGAATGGTTGGCAATGAATGGTTGACAGAGAATGGTTGGCAATGAATGGTTGGCAGTGAATGGTTGACAGTGAATGGTTGGCCGTGAATGGTTGACAGTGAATGGTTGATAGTGAATGGTTGGTCGTGAATGGTTGGCCATGAATGGTTGGCAGTGAATCGTTTGCCGTGAATGGTTGGCCATGAATACTTGACAGTGAATGGTTGGCCATGAATGGTTGACAGTGATTGGTTGACAGTGAATGGTTGACAGTGATTGGTTGGCAGTGAATGGTTGGCAGTGAATGGTTGGCAGTGAATGGTTGACAGTGATTGGTTGACAGTGATTGGTTGACAGTGAATGGTTGACAGTGATGGTTGGCAGTGAATGGTTGGCATTGAATGGTTGACAGTGATTGGTTGACAGTGAATGGTTGACAGTGAACGTTTGACAGTGAATGGTTGGCAGTGAATGGTTGACATTGAATAGTTGACAGTGAATGGTTGGTCGTGAATGATTGGCCATGAATGGTTGGTCGTGAATGGTTGGCAGTGAATGGTTTGCCGTGTATGGTTGGCCGTGAATGGTTGGCCGTGAATGTTTGGTAGTGAATGGTTGACAGTGAATGGTTGGCAGTGAATGGTTGGCAGTGAATGGTTGGCAGTGATTGGTTGACAGTGATTGGTTGATAGTGAATGATTGGCCGTGAATGGTTGGTCGTGAATGGTTGGCAGTGATTGGTTGACAGTGATTGGTTGATAGTGAATGATTGGCCGTGAATGGTTGGCAATGAATGGTTGTCAGTGAATGGTGGGCCGTGAATGGTTGGCCGTGAATGGTTGACAGTGAATGGTTGACTGTGATTGGTTGATAGTGAATGGTTGGTAGTGAATGGTTGGCCATGAATGGTTGGCCATGAATGGTTGGCAGTGAATGGTTGACATTGAATAGTTGACAGTGAATGGTTGGTCGTGAATGATTGGCCATGAATGGTTGGTCGTGAATGGTTGGCAGTGAATGGTTTGCCGTGAATGGTTGGCCGTGAATGGTTGGCCGTGAATGTTTGGCAGTGAATGGTTGACAGTGAATGGTTGGCAGTGAATGGTTGGCAGTGAATGGTTGGCCATGAATGGTTGGCCATGAATGATTGGAAGTAAATGGTTGACAGTGAATGGTTTGCCGTGAATGGTTGGCCGTGAATGGTTGGCCGTGAATGTTTGGCAGTGAATGGTTGACAGTGAATGGTTGGCAGTGAATGGTTAGCAGTGAATGGTTGGCCATGAATGGTTGGCCATGAATGATTGGCAGTGAATGGTTGACAGTGAATGGGAGACCATGAATGGTTGACAGTGAATGGTTTGCCATGAATATTTGGCAGTGAATGGTTGGCCCTGAATGGTTGGCTGTGAATTGTTGACAGTGAATGGGTGACCATGAATGGTTGACAGTGAATGATTGGCCATGAATGGTTGGCAGTGAATGGTTGGCCATGAATGGTTGGCTGTGAATGGTTGACAGTGAATGGGTGACCATGAATGGTTGACAGTGAATGGTTGGCCATGAATGGTTGGCAGTGAATGGTTGACAGTGAATGGTTGACAGTGAATGGTTGGCCATGAATGGTTGGCAGTGAATGGTTGACCATGAATGGTTGGCAGTGAGTGGTTGACAGTGAGTGGTTGACAGTGAATGGTTGGCCGTGAATGGTTGGCAGTGAATGGTTGGCAGTGAATGGTTGGCCGTGAATGGTTGGCAGTGAATGGTTGACAGTGATTGGTAGACAGTGAATGGTTGGCAGTGTATGGTTGACAGTGAATGGTTGGCTATGAATGGTTGGCAGTGATTTGTTGACAGTGAATGGTTGACAGTGATGGTTGGCAGTGAATGGTTGGCCATGAATGGTTGACAGTGAATGGTTGGTCGTGAATGGTTGGCTGTGAATAGTTGACCGTGAATGGTTGGTCGTGAATGATTGGCAGTGAATGGTTGGCCATGAATTGTTGACAGTGAATGGTTGGCCATGAATGGTTGGCAGTGATTTGTTGACAGTGAATGGTTGACAGTGATGGTTGGCAGTGAATGGTTGGCCATGAATGGTTGGCCGTGAATGGTTGACAGTGAATGGTTGGTCGTGAATGGTTGGCTGTGAATAGTTGACCGTGAATGGTTGGTCGTGAATGATTGGCAGTGAATGGTTGGCCATGAATGGTTGACAGTGAATGGTTGGCCATGAATGGTTGGCAGTGATTTGTTGACAGTGAATGGTTGACAGTGAATGGTTGACAGTGATTGGTTGACAGTGAATGGTTGACAGTGAATGGTTGACTGTGAATGGTTGGCCGTGAATGGTTGTCAGTGAATGGTTGTCAGTGAATGGTTGGCAGTGAATGGTTGACAGTGATTGGTTGACAGTGAATGGTTGACCGTGAATGGTTGGCCGTGAATTGTTGGCTGTGAATGGTTGGCCATGAATGGTTGACAGTGAATGGTTGACAGTGAATGGTTGACAGTGAATGGTTGACAGTGAATGGATGGCAGTGAATGGTTGACAGCGAATGGTTGGCAATGAATGGTTGACAGAGAATGGTTGGCAATGAATGGTTGGCAGTGAATGGTTGACAGTGAATGGTTGGCCGTGAATGGTTGACAGTGAATGGTTGATAGTGAATGGTTGGCCATGAATGTTTGACAGTGAATGGTTGGCAGTGAATGGTTGACAGTGAATGGTTGGCCATGAATGGTTGACAGTGAATGGTTGACAGTGAATGGTTGACAGTGATTGGTTGGCCATGAATGGTTGGCCATGAATGGTTGACAGTGAATGGTTGGCAGTGAATGGTTGACATTGAATAGTTGACAGTGAATGGTTGGTCGTGAATGATTGGCCATGAATGGTTGGTCGTGAATGGTTGGCAGTGAATGGTTTGCCGTGAATGGTTGGCCGTGAATGGTTGGCCGTGAATGTTTGGCAGTGAATGGTTGACAGTGAATGGTTGGCAGTGAATGGTTGGCAGTGAATGGTTGGCCATGAATGGTTGGCCATGAATGATTGGAAGTAAATGGTTGACAGTGAATGGTTTGCCGTGAATGGTTGGCCGTGAATGGTTGGCCGTGAATGTTTGGCAGTGAATGGTTGACAGTGAATGGTTGGCAGTGAATGGTTAGCAGTGAATGGTTGGCCATGAATGGTTGGCCATGAATGATTGGCAGTGAATGGTTGACAGTGAATGGGAGACCATGAATGGTTGACAGTGAATGGTTTGCCATGAATATTTGGCAGTGAATGGTTGGCCCTGAATGGTTGGCTGTGAATTGTTGACAGTGAATGGGTGACCATGAATGGTTGACAGTGAATGATTGGCCATGAATGGTTGGCAGTGAATGGTTGGCCATGAATGGTTGGCTGTGAATGGTTGACAGTGAATGGGTGACCATGAATGGTTGACAGTGAATGGTTGGCCATGAATGGTTGGCAGTGAATGGTTGACAGTGAATGGTTGACAGTGAATGGTTGGCCATGAATGGTTGGCAGTGAATGGTTGACCATGAATGGTTGGCAGTGAGTGGTTGACAGTGAGTGGTTGACAGTGAATGGTTGGCCGTGAATGGTTGGCAGTGAATGGTTGGCAGTGAATGGTTGGCCGTGAATGGTTGGCAGTGAATGGTTGACAGTGATTGGTAGACAGTGAATGGTTGGCAGTGTATGGTTGACAGTGAATGGTTGGCTATGAATGGTTGGCAGTGATTTGTTGACAGTGAATGGTTGACAGTGATGGTTGGCAGTGAATGGTTGGCCATGAATGGTTGACAGTGAATGGTTGGTCGTGAATGGTTGGCTGTGAATAGTTGACCGTGAATGGTTGGTCGTGAATGATTGGCAGTGAATGGTTGGCCATGAATTGTTGACAGTGAATGGTTGGCCATGAATGGTTGGCAGTGATTTGTTGACAGTGAATGGTTGACAGTGATGGTTGGCAGTGAATGGTTGGCCATGAATGGTTGGCCGTGAATGGTTGACAGTGAATGGTTGGTCGTGAATGGTTGGCTGTGAATAGTTGACCGTGAATGGTTGGTCGTGAATGATTGGCAGTGAATGGTTGGCCATGAATGGTTGACAGTGAATGGTTGGCCATGAATGGTTGGCAGTGATTTGTTGACAGTGAATGGTTGACAGTGAATGGTTGACAGTGATTGGTTGACAGTGAATGGTTGACAGTGAATGGTTGACTGTGAATGGTTGGCCGTGAATGGTTGTCAGTGAATGGTTGTCAGTGAATGGTTGGCAGTGAATGGTTGACAGTGATTGGTTGACAGTGAATGGTTGACCGTGAATGGTTGGCCGTGAATTGTTGGCTGTGAATGGTTGGCCATGAATGGTTGACAGTGAATGGTTGACAGTGAATGGTTGACAGTGAATGGTTGACAGTGAATGGATGGCAGTGAATGGTTGACAGCGAATGGTTGGCAATGAATGGTTGACAGAGAATGGTTGGCAATGAATGGTTGGCAGTGAATGGTTGACAGTGAATGGTTGGCCGTGAATGGTTGACAGTGAATGGTTGATCGTGAATGGTTGGCCATGAATGTTTGACAGTGAATGGTTGGCAGTGAATGGTTGACAGTGAATGGTTGGCCATGAATGGTTGACAGTGAATGGTTGGCCATGAATGGTTGACAGTGAATGGTTGGCCATGAATGGTTGACAGTGATTGGTTGGCCATGAATGGTTGGCCATGAATGGTTGACAGTGAATGGTTGGCAGTGAATGGTTGACAGTGAATAGTTGACAGTGAATGGTTGGTCGTGAATGGTTGGCCATGAATGGTTGGCAGTGAATCGTTTGCCGTGAATGGTTGGCCATGAATACTTGACAGTGAATGGTTGGCCATGAATGGTTGACAGTGATTGGTTGACAGTGAATGGTTGACAGTGATTGGTTGGCAGTGAATGGTTGGCAGTGAATGGTTGACAGTGAATGGTTGACAGTGAATGGTTGACAGTGAACGGTTGACAGTGAATGGTTGGCCGTGAATGGTTGATAGTGAACAGTTGGCCGTGAATGGTTGGCAGTGAATGGTTGACAGTGAATGGTTGGTCGTGAATGGTTGGCCATGAATGGTTGGCAGTGAATCGTTTGCCGTGAATGGTTGGCCATGAATACTTGACAGTGAATGGTTGGCCATGAATGGTTGACAGTGATTGGTTGACAGTGAATGGGAGACCATGAATGGTTGACAGTGAATGGTTTGCCATGAATATTTGGCAGTGAATGGTTGGCCCTGAATGGTTGGCTGTGAATTGTTGACAGTGAATGGGTGACCATGAATGTTTGACAGTGAATGGTTGGCCATGAATGGTTGGCAGTGAATGGTTGGCCATGAATGGTTGGCTGTGAATGGTTGACAGTGAATGGGTGACCATGAATGGTTGACAGTGAATGGTTGGCCATGAATGGTTGGCAGTGAATGGTTGACAGTGAATGGTTGACAGTGAATGGTTGGCCATGAATGGTTGGCAGTGAATGGTTGACCATGAATGGTTGGCAGTGAGTGGTTGACAGTGAGTGGTTGACAGTGAATGGTTGGCCGTGAATGGTTGGCAGTGAATGGTTGGCCGTGAATGGTTGGCCGTGAATGGTTGGCAGTGAATGGTTGACAGTGATTGGTTGACAGTGAATGGTTGGCAGTGTATGGTTGACAGTGAATGGTTGGCTATGAATGTTTGCCAGTAAATGGTTGGCCATGAGTGGTTGGCCATGAATGGTTGGCCATGAATGGTTGACAGTGAATGGTTGGCAGTGAATGGTTGGCCATGAATGGTTGGCCATGAATGGTTGACAGTGAATGGTTGGCAGTGAATGGTTGGCAGTGAATGGTTGACAGTGAATGGTTGGCCGTGAATGGTTGGCAGTGAATGGTTGGCCGTGAATGGTTGGCCGTGAATGGTTGGCAGTGAATGGTTGACAGTGATTGGTTGACAGTGAATGGTTGGCAGTGTATGGTTGACAGTGAATGGTTGGCTATGAATGTTTGCCAGTAAATGGTTGGCCATGAGTGGTTGGCCATGAATGGTTGGCCATGAATGGTTGACAGTGAATGGTTGGCAGTGAATGGTTGGCCATGAATGGTTGGCCATGAATGGTTGACAGTGAATGGTTGGCAGTGAATGGTTGGCAGTGAATGGTTGACAGTGAATGGTTAGCCGTGAATGGTTGACAGTGAATGGTTGACAGTGAATGGTAGTACAGTGAATGTTTGCCAGTGAATGGTTGGCAGTGAATGGTTGGCAGTGAATGGTTGACAGTGAATGGTTGCCCATGAATGGTTGACAGTGAATGGTTGACAGTGAATGGTTGACAGTGAATGGTTGCCCATGAATGGTTAGCAGTGAATGGTTGACAGTGAATTGTTGGCAAAGAATGGTTGACAGTGAATGGTTGGCAGTGAATGGTTGGCAGTGAATGGTTGGCCATGAATGGTAGTACAGTGAATGGTTAACAGTGAATGGTTGACAGTGAATGGTTGGTCGTGAATGGTTGGCAGTGAATGGTTGGCAGTGAATGGTTGGCAGTGAATGGTTGGCCATGAATGGTTGACAGTGAATGGTTGGCCATGAATGGTTGACAGTGATTGGTTGACAGTGAATGGTTGACAGTGATGGTTGGCAGTGAATGGTTGGCCATGAATGGTTGACAGTGAATGGTTGGCAGTGAATGGTTGACAGTGAATGGTTGACAGTGAATGGTTGACAGTGAATGGTTGGCCATGAATGGTTGGCCGTGAATGGTTGACAGTGAATGGTTGGTCGTGAATGGTTGGCTGTGAATAGTTGACCGTGAATGGTTGGTCGTGAATGGTTGGCAGTGAATGGTTGGCCATGAATGGTTGACAGTGAATGGTTGGCCATGAATGGTTGGCAGTGATTTGTTGACAGTGAATGGTTGACAGTGATGGTTGGCAGTGAATGGTTGGCCATGAATGGTTGGCTGTGAATGGTTGACCGTGAATGGGTGACCATGAATGGTAGGCAGTGAATGGTAGGCAGTGAATGGTTGAGAGTGAATGGTTGGCAGTGAATGGTTGATAGTGAATGGTTGGCCATGAATGTTTGACAGTGAATGGTTGGCAGTGAATGGTTGGCCATGAATGGTTGGCCATGAATGGTTGACAGTGAATGGTTGGCAGTGAATGGTTGGCAGTGAATGGTTGACAGTGAATGGTTGGCCGTGAATGGTTGACAGTGAATGTTTGCCAGTGAATGGTTGGCAGTGAATGGTTGACAGTGAATGGTTGCCCATGAATGGTTGACAGTGAATGGTTGACAGTGAATGGTTGACAGTGAATGGTTGGCAGTGAATGGTTGACCATGAATGGTAGTACAGTGAATGGTTAACAGTGAATGGTTGACAGTGAATGGTTGGTCGTGAATGGTTGGCAGTGAATGGTTGGCAGTGAATGGTTGACAGTGAATGGTTGGCAGTGAATGGTTGGCCATGAATGGTTGACAGTGAATGGTTGGCCATGAATGGTTGACAGTGATTGGTTGACAGTGAATGGTTGACAGTGATGGTTGGCAGTGAATGGTTGGCCATGAATGGTTGACAGTGAATGGTTGGCAGTGAATGGTTGGCAGTGAATGGTTGACAGTGAATGGTTGGCCATGAATGGTTGGCCGTGAATGGTTGACAGTGAATGGTTGGTCGTGAATGGTTGGCTGTGAATAGTTGACCGTGAATGGTTGGTCGTGAATGGTTGGCAGTGAATGGTTGGCCATGAATGGTTGACAGTGAATGGTTGGCCATGAATGGTTGACAGTGATTTGTTGACAGTGATGGTTGGCAATGAATGGTTGGCTGTGAATGGTTGGCCATGAATGGTTGGCAGTGATTTGTTGACAGTGAATGGTTGACAGTGATGGTTGGCAGTGAATGGTTGGCCATGAATGGTTGGCCGTGAATGGTTGACCATGAATGGTTGGTCGTGAATGGTTGGCTGTGAATAGTTGACCGTGAATGGTTGGTCGTGAATGATTGGCAGTGAATGGTTGGCCATGAATGGTTGACAGTGATTGGTTGACAGTGATTGGTTGACAGTGAATGGTTGACAGTGAATGGTTGACAGTGATGGTTGGCAGTGAATGGTTGGCCATGAATGGTTGGCTGTGAATGGTTGACCGTGAATGGGTGACCATGAATGGTAGGCAGTGAATGGTAGGCAGTGAATGGTTGACAGTGAATGGTTGGCCATGAATGGTTGGCAGTGATTTGTTGACAGTGAATGGTTGACAGTGAATGGTTGACAGTGATTGGTTGACAGTGAATGGTTGACAGTGAATGGTTGACTGTGAATGGTTGGCCGTGAATGGTTGTCAGTGAATGGTTGTCAGTGAATGGTTGGCAGTGAATGGTTGACAGTGATTGGTTGACAGTGAATGGTTGACCGTGAATGGTTGGCCGTGAATTGTTGGCTGTGAATGGTTGGCCATGAATGGTTGACAGTGAATGGTTGACAGTGAATGGTTGACAGTGAATGGTTGACAGTGAATGGATGGCAGTGAATGGTTGACAGCGAATGGTTGGCAATGAATGGTTGACAGAGAATGGTTGGCAATGAATGGTTGGCAGTGAATGGTTGACAGTGAATGGTTGGCCGTGAATGGTTGACAGTGAATGGTTGATCGTGAATGGTTGGCCATGAATGTTTGACAGTGAATGGTTGGCAGTGAATGGTTGACAGTGAATGGTTGGCCATGAATGGTTGACAGTGAATGGTTGGCCATGAATGGTTGACAGTGAATGGTTGGCCATGAATGGTTGACAGTGATTGGTTGGCCATGAATGGTTGGCCATGAATGGTTGACAGTGAATGGTTGGCAGTGAATGGTTGACAGTGAATAGTTGACAGTGAATGGTTGGTCGTGAATGGTTGGCCATGAATGGTTGGCAGTGAATCGTTTGCCGTGAATGGTTGGCCATGAATACTTGACAGTGAATGGTTGGCCATGAATGGTTGACAGTGATTGGTTGACAGTGAATGGTTGACAGTGATTGGTTGGCAGTGAATGGTTGGCAGTGAATGGTTGACAGTGAATGGTTGACAGTGAATGGTTGACAGTGAACGGTTGACAGTGAATGGTTGGCCGTGAATGGTTGATAGTGAACAGTTGGCCGTGAATGGTTGGCAGTGAATGGTTGACAGTGAATGGTTGGTCGTGAATGGTTGGCCATGAATGGTTGGCAGTGAATCGTTTGCCGTGAATGGTTGGCCATGAATACTTGACAGTGAATGGTTGGCCATGAATGGTTGACAGTGATTGGTTGACAGTGAATGGGAGACCATGAATGGTTGACAGTGAATGGTTTGCCATGAATATTTGGCAGTGAATGGTTGGCCCTGAATGGTTGGCTGTGAATTGTTGACAGTGAATGGGTGACCATGAATGTTTGACAGTGAATGGTTGGCCATGAATGGTTGGCAGTGAATGGTTGGCCATGAATGGTTGGCTGTGAATGGTTGACAGTGAATGGGTGACCATGAATGGTTGACAGTGAATGGTTGGCCATGAATGGTTGGCAGTGAATGGTTGACAGTGAATGGTTGACAGTGAATGGTTGGCCATGAATGGTTGGCAGTGAATGGTTGACCATGAATGGTTGGCAGTGAGTGGTTGACAGTGAGTGGTTGACAGTGAATGGTTGGCCGTGAATGGTTGGCAGTGAATGGTTGGCCGTGAATGGTTGGCCGTGAATGGTTGGCAGTGAATGGTTGACAGTGATTGGTTGACAGTGAATGGTTGGCAGTGTATGGTTGACAGTGAATGGTTGGCTATGAATGTTTGCCAGTAAATGGTTGGCCATGAGTGGTTGGCCATGAATGGTTGGCCATGAATGGTTGACAGTGAATGGTTGGCAGTGAATGGTTGGCCATGAATGGTTGGCCATGAATGGTTGACAGTGAATGGTTGGCAGTGAATGGTTGGCAGTGAATGGTTGACAGTGAATGGTTAGCCGTGAATGGTTGACAGTGAATGGTTGACAGTGAATGGTTGGCAGTGAATGGTTGACAGTGAATGGTAGTACAGTGAATGTTTGCCAGTGAATGGTTGGCAGTGAATGGTTGGCAGTGAATGGTTGACAGTGAATGGTTGCCCATGAATGGTTGACAGTGAATGGTTGACAGTGAATGGTTGACAGTGAATGGTTGGCAGTGAATGGTTAGCAGTGAATGGTTGACAGTGAATTGTTGGCAAAGAATGGTTGACAGTGAATGGTTGGCAGTGAATGGTTGGCAGTGAATGGTTGGCCATGAATGGTAGTACAGTGAATGGTTAACAGTGAATGGTTGACAGTGAATGGTTGGTCGTGAATGGTTGGCAGTGAATGGTTGGCAGTGAATGGTTGGCAGTGAATGGTTGGCCATGAATGGTTGACAGTGAATGGTTGGCCATGAATGGTTGACAGTGATTGGTTGACAGTGAATGGTTGACAGTGATGGTTGGCAGTGAATGGTTGGCCATGAATGGTTGACAGTGAATGGTTGGCAGTGAATGGTTGACAGTGAATGGTTGACAGTGAATGGTTGACAGTGAATGGTTGGCCATGAATGGTTGGCCGTGAATGGTTGACAGTGAATGGTTGGTCGTGAATGGTTGGCTGTGAATAGTTGACCGTGAATGGTTGGTCGTGAATGGTTGGCAGTGAATGGTTGGCCATGAATGGTTGACAGTGAATGGTTGGCCATGAATGGTTGGCAGTGATTTGTTGACAGTGAATGGTTGACAGTGATGGTTGGCAGTGAATGGTTGGCCATGAATGGTTGGCTGTGAATGGTTGACCGTGAATGGGTGACCATGAATGGTAGGCAGTGAATGGTAGGCAGTGAATGGTTGAGAGTGAATGGTTGGCAGTGAATGGTTGATAGTGAATGGTTGGCCATGAATGTTTGACAGTGAATGGTTGGCAGTGAATGGTTGGCCATGAATGGTTGGCCATGAATGGTTGACAGTGAATGGTTGGCAGTGAATGGTTGGCAGTGAATGGTTGACAGTGAATGGTTGGCCGTGAATGGTTGACAGTGAATGTTTGCCAGTGAATGGTTGGCAGTGAATGGTTGACAGTGAATGGTTGCCCATGAATGGTTGACAGTGAATGGTTGACAGTGAATGGTTGACAGTGAATGGTTGGCAGTGAATGGTTGACCATGAATGGTAGTACAGTGAATGGTTAACAGTGAATGGTTGACAGTGAATGGTTGGTCGTGAATGGTTGGCAGTGAATGGTTGGCAGTGAATGGTTGACAGTGAATGGTTGGCAGTGAATGGTTGGCCATGAATGGTTGACAGTGAATGGTTGGCCATGAATGGTTGACAGTGATTGGTTGACAGTGAATGGTTGACAGTGATGGTTGGCAGTGAATGGTTGGCCATGAATGGTTGACAGTGAATGGTTGGCAGTGAATGGTTGGCAGTGAATGGTTGACAGTGAATGGTTGGCCATGAATGGTTGGCCGTGAATGGTTGACAGTGAATGGTTGGTCGTGAATGGTTGGCTGTGAATAGTTGACCGTGAATGGTTGGTCGTGAATGGTTGGCAGTGAATGGTTGGCCATGAATGGTTGACAGTGAATGGTTGGCCATGAATGGTTGACAGTGATTTGTTGACAGTGATGGTTGGCAATGAATGGTTGGCTGTGAATGGTTGGCCATGAATGGTTGGCAGTGATTTGTTGACAGTGAATGGTTGACAGTGATGGTTGGCAGTGAATGGTTGGCCATGAATGGTTGGCCGTGAATGGTTGACCATGAATGGTTGGTCGTGAATGGTTGGCTGTGAATAGTTGACCGTGAATGGTTGGTCGTGAATGATTGGCAGTGAATGGTTGGCCATGAATGGTTGACAGTGATTGGTTGACAGTGATTGGTTGACAGTGAATGGTTGACAGTGAATGGTTGACAGTGATGGTTGGCAGTGAATGGTTGGCCATGAATGGTTGGCTGTGAATGGTTGACCGTGAATGGGTGACCATGAATGGTAGGCAGTGAATGGTAGGCAGTGAATGGTTGACAGTGAATGGTTGGCCATGAATGGTTGGCAGTGATTTGTTGACAGTGAATGGTTGACAGTGAATGGTTGACAGTGATTGGTTGACAGTGAATGGTTGACAGTGAATGGTTGACTGTGAATGGTTGGCCGTGAATGGTTGTCAGTGAATGGTTGTCAGTGAATGGTTGGCAGTGAATGGTTGACAGTGATTGGTTGACAGTGAATGGTTGACCGTGAATGGTTGGCCGTGAATTGTTGGCTGTGAATGGTTGGCCATGAATGGTTGACAGTGAATGGTTGACAGTGAATGGTTGACAGTGAATGGTTGACAGTGAATGGATGGCAGTGAATGGTTGACAGCGAATGGTTGGCAATGAATGGTTGACAGAGAATGGTTGGCAATGAATGGTTGGCAGTGAATGGTTGACAGTGAATGGTTGGCCGTGAATGGTTGACAGTGAATGGTTGATCGTGAATGGTTGGCCATGAATGTTTGACAGTGAATGGTTGGCAGTGAATGGTTGACAGTGAATGGTTGGCCATGAATGGTTGACAGTGAATGGTTGGCCATGAATGGTTGACAGTGAATGGTTGGCCATGAATGGTTGACAGTGATTGGTTGGCCATGAATGGTTGGCCATGAATGGTTGACAGTGAATGGTTGGCAGTGAATGGTTGACAGTGAATAGTTGACAGTGAATGGTTGGTCGTGAATGGTTGGCCATGAATGGTTGGCAGTGAATCGTTTGCCGTGAATGGTTGGCCATGAATACTTGACAGTGAATGGTTGGCCATGAATGGTTGACAGTGATTGGTTGACAGTGAATGGTTGACAGTGATTGGTTGGCAGTGAATGGTTGGCAGTGAATGGTTGACAGTGAATGGTTGACAGTGAATGGTTGACAGTGAACGGTTGACAGTGAATGGTTGGCCGTGAATGGTTGATAGTGAACAGTTGGCCGTGAATGGTTGGCAGTGAATGGTTGACAGTGAATGGTTGGTCGTGAATGGTTGGCCATGAATGGTTGGCAGTGAATCGTTTGCCGTGAATGGTTGGCCATGAATACTTGACAGTGAATGGTTGGCCATGAATGGTTGACAGTGATTGGTTGACAGTGAATGGGAGACCATGAATGGTTGACAGTGAATGGTTTGCCATGAATATTTGGCAGTGAATGGTTGGCCCTGAATGGTTGGCTGTGAATTGTTGACAGTGAATGGGTGACCATGAATGGTTGACAGTGAATGGTTGGCCATGAATGGTTGGCAGTGAATGGTTGGCCATGAATGGTTGGCTGTGAATGGTTGACAGTGAATGGGTGACCATGAATGGTTGACAGTGAATGGTTGGCCATGAATGGTTGGCAGTGAATGGTTGACAGTGAATGGTTGACAGTGAATGGTTGGCCATGAATGGTTGGCAGTGAATGGTTGACCATGAATGGTTGGCAGTGAGTGGTTGACAGTGAGTGGTTGACAGTGAATGGTTGGCCGTGAATGGTTGGCAGTGAATGGTTGGCCGTGAATGGTTGGCCGTGAATGGTTGGCAGTGAATGGTTGACAGTGATTGGTTGACAGTGAATGGTTGGCAGTGTATGGTTGACAGTGAATGGTTGGCTATGAATGTTTGCCAGTAAATGGTTGGCCATGAGTGGTTGGCCATGAATGGTTGGCCATGAATGGTTGACAGTGAATGGTTGGCAGTGAATGGTTGGCCATGAATGGTTGGCCATGAATGGTTGACAGTGAATGGTTGGCAGTGAATGGTTGGCAGTGAATGGTTGACAGTGAATGGTTGGCCGTGAATGGTTGACAGTGAATGGTTGACAGTGAATGGTTGGCAGTGAATGGTTGACAGTGAATGGTAGTACAGTGAATGTTTGCCAGTGAATGGTTGGCAGTGAATGGTTGGCAGTGAATGGTTGACAGTGAATGGTTGCCCATGAATGGTTGACAGTGAATGGTTGACAGTGAATGGTTGACAGTGAATGGTTGCCCATGAATGGTTAGCAGTGAATGGTTGACAGTGAATTGTTGGCAAAGAATGGTTGACAGTGAATGGTTGGCAGTGAATGGTTGGCAGTGAATGGTTGGCCATGAATGGTAGTACAGTGAATGGTTAACAGTGAATGGTTGACAGTGAATGGTTGGTCGTGAATGGTTGGCAGTGAATGGTTGGCAGTGAATGGTTGGCAGTGAATGGTTGGCCATGAACGGTTGACAGTGAATGGTTGGCCATGAATGGTTGACAGTGATTGGTTGACAGTGAATGGTTGACAGTGATGGTTGGCAGTGAATGGTTGGCCATGAATGGTTGACAGTGAATGGTTGGCAGTGAATGGTTGACAGTGAATGGTTGACAGTGAATGGTTGACAGTGAATGGTTGGCCATGAATGGTTGGCCGTGAATGGTTGACAGTGAATGGTTGGTCGTGAATGGTTGGCTGTGAATAGTTGACCGTGAATGGTTGGTCGTGAATGGTTGGCAGTGAATGGTTGGCCATGAATGGTTGACAGTGAATGGTTGGCCATGAATGGTTGGCAGTGATTTGTTGACAGTGAATGGTTGACAGTGATGGTTGGCAGTGAATGGTTGGCCATGAATGGTTGGCTGTGAATGGTTGACCGTGAATGGGTGACCATGAATGGTAGGCAGTGAATGGTAGGCAGTGAATGGTTGACAGTGAATGGTTGGCCATGAATGGTTGGCAGTGAATGGTTGGCAGTGAATGGTTGGCAGTGAATGGTTGACAGTGATTGGTTGACAGTGAATGGTTGACAGTGAATGGTTGACTGTGAATGGTTGGCCGTGAATGGTTGTCAGTGAATGGTTGTCAGTGAATGGTTGGCAGTGAATGGTTGACAGTGATTGGTTGACAGTGAATGGTTGACCGTGAATGGTTGGCCGTGAATTGTTGGCTGTGAATGGTTGGCCATGAATGGTTGACAGTGAATGGTTGACAGTGAATGGTTGACAGTGAATGGTTGACAGTGAATGGATGGCAGTGAATGGTTGACAGTGAATGGTTGGCAATGAATGGTTGACAGAGAATGGTTGGCAATGAATGGTTGGCAGTGAATGGTTGACAGTGAATGGTTGGCCGTGAATGGTTGACAGTGAATGGTTGATAGTGAATGGTTGGCCATGAATGTTTGACAGTGAATGGTTGGCAGTGAATGGTTGACAGTGAATGGTTGGCCATGAATGGTTGACAGTGAATGGTTGACAGTGAATGGTTGACAGTGATTGGTTGGCCATGAATGGTTGGCCATGAATGGTTGACAGTGAATGGTTGGCAGTGAATGGTTGACAGTGAATAGTTGACAGTGAATGGTTGGTCGTGAATGGTTGGCCATGAATGGTTGGCAGTGAATCGTTTGCCGTGAATGGTTGGCCATGAATACTTGACAGTGAATGGTTGGCCATGAATGGTTGACAGTGATTGGTTGACAGTGAATGGTTGACAGTGATTGGTTGGCAGTGAATGGTTGGCAGTGAATGGTTGGCAGTGAATGGTTGACAGTGAATGGTTGACAGTGAATGGTTGACAGTGAACGGTTGACAGTGAATGGTTGGCCGTGAATGGTTGATAGTGAACAGTTGGCCGTGAATGGTTGGCAGTGAATGGTTGGCAGTGAATGGTTGGCAGTGAATGGTTGACAGTGAATGGTTGCCCATGAATGGTTGACAGTGAATGGTTGACAGTGAATGGTTGACAGTGAATGGTTGACAGTGAATGGTTGCCCATGAATGGTTAGCAGTGAATGGTTGACAGTGAATTGTTGGCAAAGAATGGTTGACAGTGAATGGTTGGCAGTGAATGGTTGGCAGTGAATGGTTGGCCATGAATGGTAGTACAGTGAATGGTTAACAGTGAATGGTTGACAGTGAATGGTTGGTCGTGAATGGTTGGCAGTGAATGGTTGGCAGTGAATGGTTGGCAGTGAATGGTTGGCCATGAACGGTTGACAGTGAATGGTTGGCCATGAATGGTTGACAGTGATTGGTTGACAGTGAATGGTTGACAGTGATGGTTGGCAGTGAATGGTTGGCCATGAATGGTTGACAGTGAATGGTTGGCAGTGAATGGTTGACAGTGAATGGTTGACAGTGAATGGTTGACAGTGAATGGTTGGCCATGAATGGTTGGCCGTGAATGGTTGACAGTGAATGGTTGGTCGTGAATGGTTGGCTGTGAATAGTTGACCGTGAATGGTTGGTCGTGAATGGTTGGCAGTGAATGGTTGGCCATGAATGGTTGACAGTGAATGGTTGGCCATGAATGGTTGGCAGTGATTTGTTGACAGTGAATGGTTGACAGTGATGGTTGGCAGTGAATGGTTGGCCATGAATGGTTGGCTGTGAATGGTTGACCGTGAATGGGTGACCATGAATGGTAGGCAGTGAATGGTAGGCAGTGAATGGTTGACAGTGAATGGTTGGCCATGAATGGTTGGCAGTGAATGGTTGGCAGTGAATGGTTGGCAGTGAATGGTTGACAGTGATTGGTTGACAGTGAATGGTTGACAGTGAATGGTTGACTGTGAATGGTTGGCCGTGAATGGTTGTCAGTGAATGGTTGTCAGTGAATGGTTGGCAGTGAATGGTTGACAGTGATTGGTTGACAGTGAATGGTTGACCGTGAATGGTTGGCCGTGAATTGTTGGCTGTGAATGGTTGGCCATGAATGGTTGACAGTGAATGGTTGACAGTGAATGGTTGACAGTGAATGGTTGACAGTGAATGGATGGCAGTGAATGGTTGACAGTGAATGGTTGGCAATGAATGGTTGACAGAGAATGGTTGGCAATGAATGGTTGGCAGTGAATGGTTGACAGTGAATGGTTGGCCGTGAATGGTTGACAGTGAATGGTTGATAGTGAATGGTTGGCCATGAATGTTTGACAGTGAATGGTTGGCAGTGAATGGTTGACAGTGAATGGTTGGCCATGAATGGTTGACAGTGAATGGTTGACAGTGAATGGTTGACAGTGATTGGTTGGCCATGAATGGTTGGCCATGAATGGTTGACAGTGAATGGTTGGCAGTGAATGGTTGACAGTGAATAGTTGACAGTGAATGGTTGGTCGTGAATGGTTGGCCATGAATGGTTGGCAGTGAATCGTTTGCCGTGAATGGTTGGCCATGAATACTTGACAGTGAATGGTTGGCCATGAATGGTTGACAGTGATTGGTTGACAGTGAATGGTTGACAGTGATTGGTTGGCAGTGAATGGTTGGCAGTGAATGGTTGGCAGTGAATGGTTGACAGTGAATGGTTGACAGTGAATGGTTGACAGTGAACGGTTGACAGTGAATGGTTGGCCGTGAATGGTTGATAGTGAACAGTTGGCCGTGAATGGTTGGCAGTGAATGGTTGACAGTGAATGGTTGGTCGTGAATGGTTGGCCATGAATGGTTGGCAGTGAATCGTTTGCCGTGAATGGTTGGCCATGAATACTTGACAGTGAATGGTTGGCCATGAATGGTTGACAGTGATTGGTTGACAGTGAATGGTTGACAGTGATTGGTTGGCAGTGAATGGTTGGCAGTGAATGGTTGGCAGTGAATGGTTGGCAGTGAATGGTTGACAGTGATTGGTTGACAGTGAATGGTTGACAGTGAACGGATGACAGTGAATGGTTGGCCGTGAATGGTTGATAGTGAACAGTTGGCCGTGAATGGTTGGCAGTGAATGGTTGACATTGAATGGTTGACAGTGATTGGTTGACAGTGATTGGTTGATAGTGAATGATTGGCCGTGAATGGTTGGCAATGAATGGTTGACAGTGAATGGTTGGCCATGAATGGTTGACAGTGATTGGTTGACAGTGATTGGTTGGCCATGAATGGTTGGCCATGAATGGTTGACAGTGAATGGTTGGCAGTGAATGGTTGACATTGAATAGTTGACAGTGAATGGTTGGTCGTGAGTGGTTGGCCATGAATGGTTGGTCGTGAATGGTTGGCAGTGAATGGTTTGCCGTGAATGGTTTGCCGTGAATGGTTGACCGTGAATGGTTGGCCGTGAATGGTTGGCAGTGAATGGTTGACAGTGAATGGTTGGCAGTGAATGGTTGGTCGTGAATGGTTGGCCATGAATGGTTGGCCATGAATGATTGGCAGTGAATGGTTGACAGTGAATGGGAGACCATGAATGGTTGACAGTGAATGGTTTGCCATGAATATTTGGCAGTGAATGGTTGGCCATGAATGGTTGGCTGTGAATTGTTGACAGTGAATGGGTGACCATGAATGGTTGACAGTGAATGGTTGGCCATGAATGGTTGGCAGTGAATGGTTGGCCATGAATGGTTGGCTGTGAATGGTTGACAGTGAATGGGTGACCATGAATGGTTGACAGTGAATGGTTGGCCATGAATGGTTGGCAGTGAATGGTTGACCATGAATTGTTGGCAGTGAATGGTTGACATTGAATGGGTGACCATGAATGGTTGACAGTGAATGGATGACAGTGAATGGTTGACATTGAATGGTTGACAGCGAACGGTTGACAGTGAATGGTTGGCCGTGAATGGTTGAGTCAGCGAGAACGGTAGAGGCTGAATAATCATTAATTGAAGAATAAATTGCAGAATTACAGGTGAACGACAGAGGTGTTTTCACACTGTGCCATTGGGACGTATAGATCCAGTGCAATTGTTCCACAGAAAGGCCACAGCAGACATGTGGAGACTGTTTAAGGAGCAGTTGTTGCGAGTGATACGCTAATTTGTTCCTCTGAGAGACAGGGAAGAAGGGGTAAGATGAAGGAACCTTGGATGACGAGAACAGAGGAACTTCTCGTCAAAAGGAAGAAGGCAGTTTGCGTAAGGTGGCGGCTTATGTAAGGCTGAGGAAGCAAGGATCTAGCACAGCTTTAGAGGATTACAGGCTTGCTAGAAAGAAGCTCAAAAATGGACTGAGGAGAGCCAGGAGTGGGCATGAAAAAGGCTTGGCAGGAAGGATTAGGGAGAACCCAAAGGCATTTTACTCGTACGTGAGGAATAAGAGAATGATGAGGGAGAAGGTAGGGCCGATCAGGGATAGCAGAGGGAACTTGTGCGTGGAGTCTGAGCAGATAGGGGAAGCCCTAAATGAGTTTTTGCTTTGGTTTTCACCAAGGAAAGGGACCTTGTTGTAAATGAGAACTTTGAGGAGCTGTGATGTAGTCTTGACCAGATCGAGATTGATGAAGTTGATGCGCTGGAAATTTTGGCAAAGATTAAGATTGATAAGTCCCTAGGGCCAGACCAGATTTATCCCAGGCTGCTCCGGGAAGTGAGAAAGGAGGTTGCTAAGTCACTGGCAAAGATCTTTGCCTCCTCACTCTCCACCGGAGTCGTACCAGAGGACTGGAGGGAGGGAAATATTGTTCCTCTTTTCAAGAAGGGTAATGGGGAAATCCCTGGTAATTACAGACCAGTCAGTCTTACATCTGTGGTCAGTAAAGTTGTGGAAAGAATTTTCAGGGATAGGATTTATGACTATTTGGAAAAGCATAGCGTGATTAAAGGCAGTCAGCATGGCTTTGTGAGGGACAGATCATGCCTCACAAATCTTATTGAGTTATTTGAGGAGGTGACAAGACAGGTCGATGAAGGTCGAGCAGTGGATGTGGTGTACTTGAACTTCAGCAAGGCGTTTGATAAGGTTCCCCACGATAGGCTCATTCATAAAGTCAGGAGGTATGGGATACAGGAGATTTGGCTGTCTGGATTCAGAATTGGCTCACTGACAGAAGGCAGAGAGTGGTTGTAGATGGAAAGTATTCTGCCTGGAGGTCAGTATTGAGTGGGGTCCCGCAGGGCTCTGTTCTTGGGCCTCTGCTCTTTGTCGTTTTTATAAATGACTTGGATGAGGAGGTTGAGGGGTGGGTTAGTAAATTTGCCGATGACACAAAGATTGGAGGTGTCCTTGATAGTATAGAGGGCTACTGCAGGCTGCAGCGTGACATATACAGGCAGAGCTGAACTGGGAAATGGCAGATGGTGTTCAACCTGGATAAATGCGAAGTGATACATTTTGGAAGGTCGAACTCGAATGCTGAATATAGGATTAAAGACAGGATTCTTGGCAGTGTGGAGGAACAGAGGGATCTGGGTGTGCAAGTACATAGATCCCTTAAAGTTGCCACCCAAGTGGATAGGGTTGTTAAGAAAGCATATGGTGTTTTGGCTTTCATTAACAAGGGGATAGAGTTTAAGAGCCGTGAGGTTTTGCTGCAGTTCTGTAAGTCCCTGGTGAGACCACACTTGGAATATTGTGTCCAGTTCTGGTCGCCTTACTACAGGAAAGATACAGAGGCTTTGGAGAGGGTGCAAAGAAGGTTTACCAGGATGCTGCCTGGACTGGGGGGCTTGTCTTATGAAGAAAGGTTGAAGTAGCTTGGACTTTTCTGTCTGGAGAGAAGGAGGAAGAGAGGAGACCTGATCGAGGTGTACAAAATAATGACAGGAATAGATAGAGTCAATAGCCAGAGACCTTTCCCCAGGGCAGAATTGACTGGTACAAGGAGTCATAGTTTGAAGATATTAGGAGGAAGGTATAAAGGAGATGTCAGAGGTAGGTTCTTTACGCAGAGACTTGTGAGTGCATGGAATGCGTTGCCAACTGTGGTGCTGGAAGCAGAGTCATTGGAGACATTTTAGTGACTGCTGGACATGAACATGGAGAGCAGTGAGTTGAGCGGTGTGTAGGTTAGGTTATTTTAATTTAGGTTAGGAATAATCCTTGACACAACATCGTGGGCCAAAGGGTCTGTTCTGTGCTGTACTTTTCTATATTCTATGTTCTATAACCATTTGATATGTCTGTGCAATTTTCAACTAAAATCCTGATAAAAGGCAAGTCAGAATTATATTGGCTCAAACTGCAATAATCTGGCGGGAAACATGCTGGAAAAATCCAGAGTCCAGTGAATCCATTGGGATCAACTCAGAGACAGTTCAGACTGATGTACATATGCAGTGGGTGACCAGGAGAGGGCAGCAAATACCCAGCAGAGAGACGACAGAGGGACAACGGCACCTTCCCTTGACCGACACATAAAGGGTGACCGTGCTCTCGCTCCACCGATGCTGCCTGAGCCGCTGTGCTCTCCAGCAGTTATCGGTTTCAGTTCAAACAATGGATCACGCTGGTCAGTCCCACACCGGGCAGCATCGGTCAGTCTGACACCGGCAGTATCAGTCAGTCCCACACTGGGCAGAATCGGTCAGTCCCACACCGGGCAGTATCGGTCAGTCCCACACCGGGCAGTATCGGTCAGTCCCACACCGGGCAGCATCGGTCAGTCTGACACCGGGCAGTATCAGTCAGTCCCACACTGGGCAGAATCGGTCAGTCCCACACCGGGCAGTGTTGGTCAGTCCCACACAGGGCAGTATTGGTCAGTCCCACACCGGGCAGTGTTGGTCAGTCCCACACAGGGCAGTATTGGTCAGTCCCACACTGGGCAGTGTTGGTCAGTGTCACACCGGGCAGTATCGGTCAGTCCCACACCGGGCAGTATTGGTCAGTCCCACACTGGGCAGTATCGGTCAGTGTCACATCAGGCAGTATCGGTCAGTCCCACACCGGGCAGTATCGGTCAGTCCAACACCAGGCAGTACCGGACGGTCCCACATTGGGCAGTATCGGTCAGTCCCATACCGGGCAGTATCGCGGTGTGACACTGACCGATACTGCCCAGTGTGGGACCGTCAGGTACTGCCCGGTGTGACACTGACCGATATTGCCCGGTGTGGGACTGACCGATACTGCCTGATGTGACACTGACCGATGCTGCCCAGTGTGGGACTGACCAATACTGCCTGATGTGGGACTGTCCGATTCTGCCCGTTGTGGGACTGACCGATACTGCCCCGAGTGGGACTGACCGATACTGCCGGGTGTGACACTGACCGATACTGTCTGGTGTGGGACTGACCGATACTGCCCGGTGTGGGACTGACCGATACTGCCCAGTGTGGTACTGTCCGATACTGCCCGGTATGGGACTGACCGATACTGCCCGGAGTGGGACTGACCGATACTGCCCGGTGTGGGACTGACCGATACTGCCCGGTGTGGGACTGACCAATATTGCCCGGTGTGACACTGACCGGTACTGCCCTGTGTGGGACTGACCGATACTGCCCGGTGTGGGACTGACCGATACGGCCTGGTATGGCACTGACCGATACTGTCCGGTGTGGGACTGACCGATACTGTCCTGTGTGGGACTGACCAATACTGCCCAGTGTGGGACTGACCAATACTGCCCGATGTGGGACTGACCGATACTGCCCGGTGTGGGACTGACCGATACTGCCGGGTGTGACACTGACCGATACTGTACACACCGGACAGTATCGGTCAGTGTCACACCGGACAGTATCCGTCAGTGTCACACTGGACAGTATCGGTCAGTCCCACACCCGGCAGTATCGGTCAGTGTCACACCGGACAGTATCGGTCAGTGTCACACTGGATAGTATCGGTCAGTCCCACATCGGGCAGTATTGGTCAGTGTCACACCGGGCAGTATTGGTCAGTCCCACACCGGGCAGTATCAGCCAGTGTCACACCGGGCAGTATCGGTCAGTTCCCACACTGGGCAGTATCGGTCAGTGTCACACTGAGCAGGATCGGCCAGTGTCACACCGGACAGTATCGGTCAGTGTCACACTGGACAGTATCGGTCAGTCCCACACCCGGCAGTATCGGTCAGTGTCACACCGGAGAGTATCGGTCAGTGTCACACCAGGCAGTATCGGTCAGTGACACACTGGGCAGTATCGGTCAGTCCCACACCAGGCAGTATCGGTCAGTCCCACACATGGCAGTATCGGTCAGTCCCACACCGGGCAGTATCGTTCAGTGTCACACCGGACAGTATCGGTCAGTCTCACACCGGGCAGTATCGGTCAGTGTCACACCGGACAGTATCGGTCAGTCCCACACTGGACAGTATCGGTCAGTCCCACACCAGGCAGTATCGGTCAGTCCCACACATGGCAGTATCGGTCAGTCCCACACCGGGCAGTATCGGTCAGTGTCACACCGGACAGTATCGGTCAGTGTCACACCGGACAGTATCGGTCAGTCTCACACTGGGCAGTATCGGTCAGTGTCACACCGGGCAGTATCGGTCAGTCCCACACCGGGCATTATTGGTCAGTCCCACACAGGGCAGTATCGGTCAGTGTCACACTGGGCAGTATCGGTCAGTCCCACACTGAGCAGTATCGGTCAGTGTCACACTGGGCAGGATCGGTCAGTGTCACACCGGACAGTATCGGTCAGTGTCACACTGGACAGTATCGGTCAGTGTCACACCGGGCAGTATCGGTCACTGTCACACTGGACAGTATCGGTCAGTGTCACACCGGACAGTATCGGTCAGTGTCACACCGGACAGTATCGGTCAGTGTCACACTGGACAGTATCGGTCAGTGTCACACTGGACAGTATCGGTCAGTCCCACACTGGGCAGTATCGGTCAGTGTCACACTGAGCAGTATCGGTCAGTCCCACACTGGGCAGTATCGGTCAGTGTCCCACTGAGCAGTATCGGTCAGTCCCACACTGGGCAGTATCGGTCAGTGTCACACTGAGCAGTATCGGTCAGTCCCACACTGGACAGTATCGGTAAGTGTCACACTGGACAGTATCGGTCAGTGTCACACTGGACAGTATCGGTCAGTGTCACACCGGACAGTATCGGTCAGTCCCACACTGGACAGTATCGGTCAGTGTCACACTGGACAGTATCGGTCAGTGTCACACCGGACAGTATCGGTCAGTCCCACACTGGACAGTATCGGTCAGTGTCACACTGGACAGTATCGGTCAGTCCCACACTGGGCAGTATCGGTCAGTGTCACACTGAGCAGTATCGGTCAGTCCCACACTGGGCAGTATCGGTCAGTGTCACACTGAGCAGTATCGGTCAGTCCCACACTGGGCAGTATCGGTCAGTGTCACACTGAGCAGTATCGGTCAGTCCCACACTGGGCAGTATCGGTCAGTGTCACACTGAGCAGTATCGGTCAGTCCCACACCGGACAGTATCGGTCAGTGTCACACTGGACAGTATCGGTCAGTGTCACACTGGGCAGGATCGGTCAGTGTCACACTGGACAGTATCGGTCAGTGTCACACTGGGCAGGATCGGTCAGTCCCACACCGGGCAGTATCGGCCAGTGCCACACTGGGCAGTATCGGTCAGTCCCACACCGGGCAGTAACGGTCAGTGTCACACTGGGCAGTATCGGTCAGTCCCACACCGGGCAGTATCGGCCAGTGCCACACTGGGCAGTATCGGTCAGTCCCACACCGGGCAATATCGGTCAGTCCCACACAGGGCAGTATCGGTCAGTCCCACACCGGGCAGTAACGGTCAGTGTCACACTGGGCAGTATCGGTCAGTCCCACACCGGGCAGTATCGGCCAGTGCCACACTGGGCAGTATCGGTCAGTCCCACACCGGGCAATATCGGTCAGTCCCACACAGGGCAGTATCGGTCAGTCCCACATCGGGCAGTATTGGTCAGTGTCACACCGGACAGTATCGGTCAGTCTCACACCGGGCAGTATCGGTCAGTGTCACACCGGA
This sequence comes from Chiloscyllium plagiosum, assembly GCF_037043375.1. NCBI lineage: Eukaryota > Metazoa > Chordata > Chondrichthyes > Orectolobiformes > Hemiscylliidae > Chiloscyllium > Chiloscyllium plagiosum. The sequence continues at coordinate 924,905 of NW_028270152.1, forward strand.
CAGTATCGGTCAGTCCCACACTGGACAGTATCGGTCAGTCCCACACCAGGCAGTATCGGTCAGTCCCACACATGGCAGTATCGGTCAGTCCCACACCGGGCAGTATCGGTCAGTGTCACACCGGACAGTATCGGTCAGTGTCACACCGGACAGTATCGGTCAGTCTCACACTGGGCAGTATCGGTCAGTGTCACACTGGGCAGTATCGGTCAGTCCCACACCGGGCAATATCGGTCAGTCCCACACAGGGCAGTATTGGTCAGTCCCGCACCGGGCAGAATTGGTCAGTGTCACACCGGGCATTATCGGTCAGTGTCACACTGGACACTATCGGTCAGTCCCACACCGGTCAGTATCGGTCAGTGTCACACCGGGCAGTATCGGTCAGTCCCACACCGGGCAGTATCGGTCAGTGACACACTGGGCAGTATCGGTCAGTCCCACACCAGGCAGTATCGGTCAGTCCCACACATGGCAGTATCGGTCAGTCCCACACCGGGCAGTATCGTTCAGTGTCACACTGGACAGTATCGGTCAGTCTCACACCGGGCAGTATCGGTCAGTGTCACACCGGACAGTATCGGTCAGTCCTACACTGGACAGTATCGGTCAGTCCCACACCAGGCAGTATCGGTCAGTCCCACACATGGCAGTATCGGTCAGTCCCACACCGGGCATTATCGGTCAGTGTCACACCGGACAGTATCGGTCAGTGTCACACCGGACAGTATCGGTCAGTCTCACACTGGGCAGTATCGGTCAGTCCCACACCGGGCAATATCGGTCAGTCCCACACAGGGCAGTATTGGTCAGTCCCGCACCGGGCAGAATTGGTCAGTGTCACACCGGGCATTATCGGTCAGTGTCACACTGGACACTATCGGTCAGTCCCACACCGGTCAGTATCGGTCAGTGTCACACCGGGCAGTATCGGTCAGTCCCACACCGGGCAGTATCGGTCAGTGACACACTGGGCAGTATCGGTCAGTCCCACACCAGGCAGTATCGGTCAGTCCCACACATGGCAGTATCGGTCAGTCCCACACCGGGCAGTATCGTTCAGTGTCACACTGGACAGTATCGGTCAGTCTCACACCGGGCAGTATCGGTCAGTGTCACACCGGACAGTATCGGTCAGTCCTACACTGGACAGTATCGGTCAGTCCCACACCAGGCAGTATCGGTCAGTCCCACACATGGCAGTATCGGTCAGTCCCACACCGGGCATTATCGGTCAGTGTCACACCGGACAGTATCGGTCAGTGTCACACCGGACAGTATCGGTCAGTCTCACACTGGGCAGTATCGGTCAGTGTCACACCGGGCAGTATCGGTCAGTCCCACACCGGGCATTATTGGTCAGTCCCACACAGGGCAGTATCGGTCAGTGTCACACTGGGCAGTATCGGTCAGTCCCACACTGAGCAGTATCGGTCAGTCCCACACTGAGCAGTATCGGTCAGTGTCACACTGGGCAGGATCGGTCAGTGTCACACTGGACAGTATCGGTCAGTGTCACACCGGGCAGTATCGGTCACTGTCACACCGGACAGTATCGGTCAGTCTCACACTGGGCAGTATCGGTCAGTGTCACACCGGGCAGTATCGGTCAGTCCCACACCGGGCATTATTGGTCAGTCCCACACAGGGCAGTATCGGTCAGTGTCACACTGGGCAGTATCGGTCAGTCCCACACTGAGCAGTATCGGTCAGTGTCACACTGGGCAGGATCGGTCAGTGTCACACTGGACAGTATCGGTCAGTGTCACACCGGGCAGTATCGGTCACTGTCACACCGGACAGTATCAGTCAGTGTCACACTGGACAGTATCGGTCAGTGTCACACCGGACAGTATCGGTCAGTGTCACACAGGACAGTATCGGTCAGTGTCACAAGGGACAGTATCGGTCAGTGTCACACTGGGCAGTATCGGTCAGTGTCACACTGGACAGTATCGGTCAGTGTCACACTGGACAGTATCGGTCAGTCCCACACTGGGCAGTATCGGTCAGTGTCACACTGAGCAGTATCGGTCAGTCCCACACTGGGCAGTATCGGTCAGTGTCCCACTGAGCAGTATCGGTCAATCCCACACTGGGCAGTATCGGTCAGTGTCACACTGAGCAGTATCGGTCAGTCCCACACTGGACAGTATCGGTAAGTGTCACACTGGGCAGGATCGGTCAGTGTCACACCGGACAGTATCGGTCAGTGTCACACTGGACAGTATCGGTCAGTGTCACACCGCACAGTATCGGTCAGTCCCACACTGGACAGTATCGGTCAGTGTCACACTGGACAGTATCGGTCAGTCCCACACTGGGCAGTATCGGTCAGTGTCACACTGAGCAGTATCGGTCAGTCCCACACTGGGCAGTATCGGTCAGTGTCACACTGAGCAGTATCGGTCAGTCCCACACTGGACAGTATCGGTCAGTGTCACACTGGGCAGGATCGGTCAGTGTCACACTGGACAGTATCGGTCAGTGTCACACTGGGCAGGATCGGTCAGTGTCACACCGGACAGTATCGGTCAGTGTCACACTGGACAGTATCGGTCAGTCCCACACCCGGCAGTATCGGTCAGTGTCACACTGGACAGTATCGGTCAGTCCCACACCCGGCAGTATCAGTCAGTGTCACACCGGACAGTATCGGTCAGTGTCACACCGGACAGTATCGGTCAGTGTCACACTGGACAGTATCGGTCAGTCCCACACCCGGCAGTATCGGTCAGTGTCACACCGCACAGTATCGGTCAGTGTCACACTGGATAGTATCGGTCAGTCCCACATCGGGCAGTATCGGTCAGTGTCACACCGGACAGTATCGGTCAGTGTCACACTGGATAGTATCGGTCAGTCCCACATCGGGCAGTATTGGTCAGTGTCACACCGGGCAGTATCGGTCAGTGTCACACTGGACAGTATCGGTCAGTCCCACACCCGGCAGTATCGGTCAGTGTCACACCGGACAGTATCGGTCAGTGTCACACCGGACAGTATCGGTCAGTGTCACACTGGACAGTATCGGTCAGTCCCACACCCGGCAGTATCGGTCAGTGTCACACCGGACAGTATCGGTCAGTGTCACACTGGATAGTATCGGTCAGTCCCACATCGGGCAGTATCGGTCAGTGTCACACCGGACAGTATCGGTCAGTGTCACACTGGATAGTATCGGTCAGTCCCACACTGGGCAGTATCGGTCAGTGTCACACTGGGCAGTATCGGTCAGTGTCACACTGGGCAGGATCGGCCAGTGTCACACCGGACAGTATCGGTCAGTGTCACACTGGACAGTATCGGTCAGTCCCACACCCGGCAGTATCGGTCAGTGTCACACCGGAGAGTATCGGTCAGTGTCACACCGGACAGTATCGGTCAGTCCCACACCCGGCAGTATCGGTCAGTGTCACACCGGACAGTATCGGTCAGTGTCACACTGGATAGTATCGGTCAGTCCCACACTGGGCAGTATCGGTCAGTGTCACACTGAGCAGTATCGGTCAGTCCCACACTGGGCAGTATCGGTCAGTGTCACACTGAGCAGTATCGGTCAGTCCCACACTGGGCAGTATCGGTCAGTGTCACACTGAGCAGTATCGGTCAGTCCCACACTGGACAGTATCGGTCAGTGTCACACTGGACAGTATCGGTCAGTGTCACACTGGGCAGGATCGGTCAGTGTCACACCGGACAGTATCGGTCAGCGTCACACTGGACAGTATCGGTCAGTGTCACACCGGACAGTATCGGTCAGTCCCACGCTGGACAGTATCGGTCAGTGTCACACTGGACAGTATCGGTCAGTCCCACACTGGGCAGTATCGGTCAGTGTCACACTGAGCAGTATCGGTCAGTCCCACACTGGGCAGTATCGGTCAGTGTCACACTGAGCAGTATCGGTCAGTCCCACACTGGACAGTATCGGTCAGTGTCACACCGGGCAGTATTGGTCAGTCCCATACCGGGCAGTATCAGCCAGTCCCACACAGGGCAGTATCGGTCAGTCCCACACCAGGCAGTATCGGTCAGTTCCCACACTGGGCAGTATCTTTCAGTGTCACACTGGGCAGGATCGGCCAGTGTCACACCAGACACTATCGGTCAGTGTCACACTGGACAGTATCGGTCAGTCCCACACCCGGCAGTATCGGTCAGTGTCACACCGGAGAGTATCGGTCAGTGTCACACCGGACAGTATCGGTCATTGTCACACCGGACAGTATCGGTCAGTCCCACACCCGGCAGTATCGGTCAGTGTCACACCGGACAGTATCGGTCAGTGTCACACTGGATAGTATCGGTCAGTCCCACACTGGGCAGTATCGGTCAGTGTCACACTGAGCAGTATCGGTCAGTCCCACACTGGGCAGTATCGGTCAGTGTCACACTGAGCAGTATCGGTCAGTCCCACACTGGGCAGTATCGGTCAGTGTCACATTGAGCAGTATCGGTCAGTCCCACACTGGACAGTATCGGTCAGTGTCACACTGGACAGTATCGGTCAGTGTCACACTGGGCAGGATCGGTCAGTGTCACACCGGACAGTATCGGTCAGTGTCACACTGGATAGTATCGGTCAGTCCCACACAGAGCAGTATCAGCCAGTCCCACACCCGGCAGTATCGGTCAGTGTCACACCGGACAGTATCGGTCAGTGTCACACTGGATAGTATCGGTCAGTCCCACATCGGGCAGTATCGGTCAGTGTCACACCGGACAGTATCGGTCAGTGTCACACTGGATAGTATCGGTCAGTCCCACACAGAGCAGTATCAGCCAGTGTCACACTGGACAGTATCGGTCAGTGTCACACTGGGCAGGATCGGCCAGTGTCACACCGGACAGTATCGGTCAGTGTCACACCGGAGAGTATCGGTCAGTGTCACACCGGACAGTATCGGTCAGTGTCACACCGGACAGTATCGGTCAGTCCCACACCCGGCAGTATCGGTCAGTGTCACACCGGACAGTATCGGTCAGTGTCACACCGGACAGTATCGGTCAGTGTCACACTGGATAGTATCGGTCAGTCCCACATCGGGCAGTATTGGTCAGTGTCACACCGGGCAGTATTGGTCAGTCCCACACCGGGCAGTATCAGCCAGTGTCACACCGGGCAGTATCGGTCAGTTCCCACACTGGGCAGTATCGGTCAGTGTCACACTGAGCAGGATCGGCCAGTGTCACACCGGACAGTATCGGTCAGTGTCACACTGGACAGTATCGGTCAGTCCCACACCCGGCAGTATCGGTCAGTGTCACACCGGAGAGTATCGGTCAGTGTCACACCAGGCAGTATCGGTCAGTGACACACTGGGCAGTATCGGTCAGTCCCACACCAGGCAGTATCGGTCAGTCCCACACATGGCAGTATCGGTCAGTCCCACACCGGGCAGTATCGTTCAGTGTCACACCGGACAGTATCGGTCAGTCTCACACCGGGCAGTATCGGTCAGTGTCACACCGGACAGTATCGGTCAGTCCCACACTGGACAGTATCGGTCAGTCCCACACCAGGCAGTATCGGTCAGTCCCACACATGGCAGTATCGGTCAGTCCCACACCGGGCAGTATCGGTCAGTGTCACACCGGACAGTATCGGTCAGTGTAACACCGGACAGTATCGGTCAGTCTCACACTGGGCAGTATCGGTCAGTGTCACACCGGGCAGTATCGGTCAGTCCCACACCGGGCATTATTGGTCAGTCCCACACAGGGCAGTATCGGTCAGTGTCACACTGAGCAGTATCAGTCAGTCCCACACTGGACAGTATCGGTCAGTGTCACACTGGGCAGGATCGGTCAGTGTCACACCGGACAGTATCGGTCAGTGTCACACTGGACAGTATCGGTCAGTGTCACACCGGGCAGTATCGGTCACTGTCACACTGGACAGTATCGGTCAGTGTCACACCGGACAGTATCGGTCAGTGTCACACTGGACAGTATCGGTCAGTGTCACACCGGACAGTATCGGTCAGTGTCACACTGGACAGTATCGGTCAGTCCCACACTGGGCAGTATCGGTCAGTGTCACACTGAGCAGTATCGGTCAGTCCCACACTGGGCAGTATCGGTCAGTGTCCCACTGAGCAGTATCGGTCAGTCCCACACTGGGCAGTATCGGTCAGTGTCACACTGAGCAGTATCGGTCAGTCCCACACTGGACAGTATCGGTAAGTGTCACACTGGGCAGGATCGGTCAGTGTCACACCGGACAGTATCGGTCAGTGTCACACTGGACAGTATCGGTCAGTGTCACACCGGACAGTATCGGTCAGTCCCACACTGGACAGTATCGGTCAGTGTCACACTGGACAGTATCGGTCAGTCCCACACTGGGCAGTATCGGTCAGTGTCACACTGAGCAGTATCGGTCAGTCCCACACTGGGCAGTATCGGTCAGTGTCACACTGAGCAGTATCGGTCAGTCCCACACTGGGCAGTATCGGTCAGTGTCACACTGAGCATTATCGGTCAGTCCCACACTGGGCAGTATCGGTCAGTGTCACACTGAGCAGTATCGGTCAGTCCCACACTGGGCAGTATCGGTCAGTGTCATACTGAGCAGTATCGGTCAGTCCCACACCGGACAGTATCGGTCAGTGTCACACTGGACAGTATCGGTCAGTGTCACACCGGACAGTATCGGTCAGTGTCACACTGGACAGTATCGGTCAGTGTCACACTGGGCAGGATCGGTCAGTCCCACACCGGGCAGTATCGGCCAGTGCCACACTGGGCAGTATCGGTCAGTCCCACACCGGGCAGTAACGGTCAGTGTCACACTGGGCAGTATCGGTCAGTCCCACACCGGGCAGTATCGGCCAGTGCCACACTGGGCAGTATCGGTCAGTCCCACACCGGGCAATATCGGTCAGTCCCACACAGGGCAGTATCGGTCAGTCCCACACCGGGCAGTAACGGTCAGTGTCACACTGGGCAGTATCGGTCAGTCCCACACCGGGCAGTATCGGCCAGTGCCACACTGGGCAGTATCGGTCAGTCCCACACCGGGCAATATCGGTCAGTCCCACACAGGGCAGTATCGGTCAGTCCCACATCGGGCAGTATTGGTCAGTGTCACACCGGACAGTATCGGTCAGTCTCACACCGGGCAGTATCGGTCAGTGTCACACCGGACAGTATCGGTCAGTCCCACACTGGACAGTATCGGTCAGTCCCACACCAGGCAGTATCGGTCAGTCCCACACATGGCAGTATCGGTCAGTCCCACACCGGGCAGTATCGGTCAGTGTCACACCGGACAGTATCGGTCAGTGTCACACCGGACAGTATCGGTCAGTCTCACACTGGGCAGTATCGGTCAGTGTCACACTGGGCAGTATCGGTCAGTCCCACACCGGGCAATATCGGTCAGTCCCACACTGGGCAGTATTGGTCAGTCCCGCACCGGGCAGAATTGGTCAGTGTCACACCGGGCATTATCGGTCAGTGTCACACTGGACACTATCGGTCAGTCCCACACCTGTCAGTATCGGTCAGTGTCACACCGGGCAGTATCGGTCAGTCCCACACCGGGCAGTATCGGTCAGTCCCACACCAGGCAGTATCGGTCAGTGACACACTGGGCAGTATCGGTCAGTCCCACACCAGGCAGTATCGGTCAGTCCCACACATGGCAGTATCGGTCAGTCCCACACCGGGCAGTATCGTTCAGTGTCACACTGGACAGTATCGGTCAGTCTCACACCGGGCAGTATCGGTCAGTGTCACACCGGACAGTATCGGTCAGTCCCACACTGGACAGTATCGGTCAGTCCCACACCAGGCAGTATCGGTCAGTCCCACACATGGCAGTATCGGTCAGTCCCACACCGGGCATTATCGGTCAGTGTCACACCGGACAGTATCGGTCAGTGTCACACCGGACAGTATCGGTCAGTCTCACACTGGGCAGTATCGGTCAGTGTCACACCGGGCAGTATCGGTCAGTCCCACACCGGGCATTATTGGTCAGTCCCACACAGGGCAGTATCGGTCAGTGTCACACTGGGCAGTATCGGTCAGTCCCACACGGAGCAGTATCGGTCAGTGTCACACTGGGCAGGATCGGTCAGTGTCACACTGGACAGTATCGGTCAGTGTCACACTGGACAGTATCGGTCAGTGTCACACCGGGCAGTATCGGTCACTGTCACACCGGACAGTATCAGTCAGTGTCACACTGGACAGTATCGGTCAGTGTCACACCGGACAGTATCGGTCAGTGTCACACAGGACAGTATCGGTCAGTGTCACAAGGGACAGTATCGGTCAGTGTCACACTGGGCAGTATCGGTCAGTGTCACACTGGACAGTATCGGTCAGTCCCACACTGGGCAGTATCGGTCAGTGTCACACTGAGCAGTATCGGTCAGTCCCACACTGGGCAGTATCGGTCAGTGTCCCACTGAGCAGTATCGGTCAATCCCACACTGGGCAGTATCGGTCAGTGTCACACTGAGCAGTATCGGTCAGTCCCACACTGGACAGTATCGGTAAGTGTCACACTGGGCAGGATCGGTCAGTGTCACACCGGACAGTATCGGTCAGTGTCACACTGGACAGTATCGGTCAGTGTCACACCGCACAGTATCGGTCAGTCCCACACTGGACAGTATCGGTCAGTGTCACACTGGACAGTATCGGTCAGTCCCACACTGGGCAGTATCGGTCAGTGTCACACTGAGCAGTATCGGTCAGTCCCACACTGGGCAGTATCGGTCAGTGTCACACTGAGCAGTATCGGTCAGTCCCACACTGGACAGTATCGGTCAGTGTCACACTGGGCAGGATCGGTCAGTGTCACACTGGACAGTATCGGTCAGTGTCACACTGGGCAGGATCGGTCAGTGTCACACCGGACAGTATCGGTCAGTGTCACACTGGACAGTATCGGTCAGTCCCACACCCGGCAGTATCAGTCAGTGTCACACCGGACAGTATCGGTCAGTGTCACACCGGACAGTATCGGTCAGTGTCACACTGGACAGTATCGGTCAGTCCCACACCCGGCAGTATCGGTCAGTGTCACACCGCACAGTATTGGTCAGTGTCACACTGGATAGTATCGGTCAGTCCCACATCGGGCAGTATCGGTCAGTGTCACACCGGACAGTATCGGTCAGTGTCACACTGGATAGTATCGGTCAGTCCCACATCGGGCAGTATTGGTCAGTGTCACACCGGGCAGTATCGGTCAGTGTCACACTGGACAGTATCGGTCAGTCCCACACCCGGCAGTATCGGTCAGTGTCACACCGGACAGTATCGGTCAGTGTCACACCGGACAGTATCGGTCAGTGTCACACTGGACAGTATCGGTCAGTCCCACACCCGGCAGTATCGGTCAGTGTCACACCGGACAGTATCGGTCAGTGTCACACTGGATAGTATCGGTCAGTCCCACATCGGGCAGTATCGGTCAGTGTCACACCGGACAGTATCGGTCAGTGTCACACTGGATAGTATCGGTCAGTCCCACACAGAGCAGTATCAGCCAGTGTCACACTGGGCAGTATCGGTCAGTGTCACACTGGGCAGGATCGGCCAGTGTCACACTGGACAGTATCGGTCAGTCCCACACCCGGCAGTATCGGTCAGTGTCACACCGGAGAGTATCGGTCAGTGTCACACCGGACAGTATCGGTCAGTGTCACACCGGACAGTATCGGTCAGTCCCACACCCGGCAGTATCGGTCAGTGTCACATCGGACAGTATCGGTCAGTGTCACACTGGATAGTATCGGTCAGTCCCACACTGGGCAGTATCGGTCAGTGTCACACTGAGCAGTATCGGTCAGTCCCACACTGGGCAGTATCGGTCAGTGTCACACTGAGCAGTATCGGTCAGTCCCACACTGGGCAGTATCGGTCAGTGTCACACTGAGCAGTATCGGTCAGTCCCACACTGGACAGTATCGGTCAGTGTCACACTGGACAGTATCGGTCAGTGTCACACTGGGCAGGATCGGTCAGTGTCACACCGGACAGTATCGGTCAGTGTCACACTGGACAGTATCGGTCAGTGTCACACCGGACAGTATCGGTCAGTCCCACGCTGGACAGTATCGGTCAGTGTCACACTGGACAGTATCGGTCAGTCCCACACTGGGCAGTATCGGTCAGTGTCACACTGAGCAGTATCGGTCAGTCCCACACTGGGCAGTATCGGTCAGTGTCACACTGAGCAGTATCGGTCAGTCCCACACTGGACAGTATCGGTCAGTGTCACACCGGGCAGTATTGGTCAGTCCAACACCGGGCAGTATCAGCCAGTCCCACACAGGGCAGTATCGGTCAGTCCCACACCAGGCAGTATCGGTCAGTTCCCACACTGGGCAGTATCGGTCAGTGTCACACTGGGCAGGATCGGCCAGTGTCACACCAGACAGTATCGGTCAGTGTCACACTGGACAGTATCGGTCAGTCCCACACCCGGCAGTATCGGTCAGTGTCACACCGGAGAGTATCGGTCAGTGTCACACCGGACAGTATCGGTCATTGTCACACCGGACAGTATCGGTCAGTCCCACACCCGGCAGTATCGGTCAGTGTCACACCGGACAGTATCGGTCAGTGTCACACTGGATAGTATCGGTCAGTCCCACACTGGGCAGTATCGGTCAGTGTCACACTGAGCAGTATCGGTCAGTCCCACACTGGGCAGTATCGGTCAGTGTCACACTGAGCAGTATCGGTCAGTCCCACACTGGGCAGTATCGGTCAGTGTCACATTGAGCAGTATCGGTCAGTCCCACACTGGACAGTATCGGTCAGTGTCACACTGGACAGTATCGGTCAGTGTCACACTGGGCAGGATCGGTCAGTGTCACACCGGACAGTATCGGTCAGTGTCACACTGGATAGTATCGGTCAGTCCCACACAGAGCAGTATCAGCCAGTCCCACACCCGGCAGTATCGGTCAGTGTCACACCGGACAGTATCGGTCAGTGTCACACTGGATAGTATCGGTCAGTCCCACATCGGGCAGTATCGGTCAGTGTCACACCGGACAGTATCGGTCAGTGTCACACTGGATAGTATCGGTCAGTCCCACATCGGGCAGTATCGGTCAGTGTCACACTGGACAGTATCGGTCAGTTCCCACACTGGACAGTATCGGTCAGTGTCACACCGGACAGTATCGGTCAGTGTCACACTGGATAGTATCGGTCAGTCCCACATCGGGCAGTATCGGTCAGTGTCACACCGGACAGTATCGGTCAGTGTCACACTGGATAGTATCGGTCAGTCCCACACAGAGCAGTATCAGCCAGTGTCACACCGGACAGTATCGGTCAGTGTCACACTGGACAGTATCGGTCAGTGTCACACCGGACAGTATCGGTCAGTGTCACACTGGGCAGTATCGGTCAGTGTCACACTGGGCAGGATCGGCCAGTGTCACACCGGAGAGTATCGGTCAGTGTCACACCGGACAGTATCGGTCAGTGTCACACCGGACAGTATCGGTCAGTCCCACACCCGGCAGTATCGGTCAGTGTCACACCGGAGAGTATCGGTCAGTGTCACACCGGACAGTATCGGTCAGTGTCACACCGGACAGTATCGGTCAGTCCCACACCCGGCAGTATCGGTCAGTGTCACACCGGACAGTATCGGTCAGTGTCACACTGGATAGTATCGGTCAGTCCCACACTGGGCAGTATCGGTCAGTGTCACACTGAGCAGTATCGGTCAGTCCCACACTGGGCAGTATCGGTCAGTGTCACACTGAGCAGTATCGGTCAGTCCCACACTGGGCAGTATCGGTCAGTGTCACACTGAGCAGTATCGGTCAGTCCCACACTGGACAGTATCGGTCAGTGTCACACTGGACAGTATCGGTCAGTGTCACACTGGGCAGGATCGGTCAGTGTCACACCGGACAGTATCGGTCAGTCCCACACTGGACAGTATCGGTCAGTGTCACACCGGACAGTATCGGTCAGTCCCACGCTGGACAGTATCGGTCAGTGTCACACTGGACAGTATCGGTCAGTCCCACACTGGGCAGTATCGGTCAGTGTCACACTGAGCAGTATCGGTCAGTCCCACACTGGGCAGTATCGGTCAGTGTCACACTGAGCAGTATCGGTCAGTCCCACACTGGACAGTATCGGTCAGTGTCACACCGGGCAGTATTGGTCAGTCCCACACCGGGCAGTATCAGCCAGTCCCACACAGGGCAGTATCGGTCAGTCCCACACCAGGCAGTATCGGTCAGTTCCCACACTGGGCAGTATCGGTCAGTGTCACACCGGACAGGATCGGCCAGTGTCACACTGGACAGTATCGGTCAGTCCCACACCCGGCAGTATCGGTCAGTGTCACACCGGACAGTATCGGTCAGTGTCACACCGGACAGTATCGGTCAGTGTCACACTGGACAGTATCGGTCAGTCCCACACCCGGCAGTATCGGTCAGTGTCACACCGGACAGTATTGGTCAGTCCCACACCGGGCAGTATCAGCCAGTCCCACACAGAGCAGTATCGGTCAGTGTCACACCGGGCAGTATTGGTCAGTCCCACACCGGGCAGTATCGGTCAGTGTCACACCGGGCAGTATCGGTCAGTGTCACACCGGGCAGTATTGGTCAGTCCCACACCGGGCAGTATCAGCCAGTCCCACACAGGGCAGTATCGGTCAGTCCCACACCAGGCAGTATCGGTCAGTTCCCACACTGGGCAGTATCGGTCAGTGTCACACTGGGCAGTATCGGTCAGTTCCCACACTGGGCAGTATCGGTCAGTGTCACACTGGGCAGGATCGGTCAGTGTCACACTGGATAGTATCGGTCAGTCCCGCACCGGGCAGTATCGGTCAGTGTCACACCGGACAGTATCGGTCAGTGTCACACTGGATAGTATCGGTCAGTCCCACACTGGGCAGTATCGGTCAGTCCCACACCGGGCAGTATCGGTCAGTGTCACACCGGGCAGTATCGGTCAGTCCCACACAGGGCAGTATCGGTCAGTCCCACACCGGGCAGCATCGGTCAGTGTCACATCAGGCAGTATCGGTCAGTGATACACCCGGCAGTATCGGTCAGTCCCACACCGGGCAGTATCGGTCAGTGTCACATCGGACAGTATCGGTCAGTCCCACACCGGGCAGTACCGGACGGTCCCACATTGGGTAGTATCGGTCAGTCCCACACCGGGCAGTATCGGCCAGTGCCACACTGGGCAGTATCGGTCAGTCCTACACCGGGCAATATCGGTCAGTCCCACACAGGGCAGTATCGGTCAGTCCCACACCGGGCAGTAACGGTCATTGTCACACTGGGCAGTATCGGTCAGTCCCACACCGGGCAGTATCGGTCAGTCCCACACTGGGCAGTATCGGTCAGTCCCACACCGGGCAATATCGGTCAGTCCCACACAGGGCAGTATCGGTCAGTCCCACACCGGGCAGTAACGGTCAGTGTCACACTGGGCAGTATCGGTCAGTCCCACAACGGGCAGTATCAGCCAGTGCCACACTGGGCAGTATCGGTCAGTCCCACACAGGGCAGTATCGGTCAGTCCCACACCGGGCAATATCGGTCAGTCCCACACAGGGCAGTATTGGTCAGTTCCTCACCGGGCAGTATCGGTCAGTTCCATACCGGGCAGTATTGGTCAGTCCCGCACCGGGCAGTATTGGTCAGTCCCACACCGGGCAGTATCGGTCAGTCCCACACCGGGCAGTATCGGTCAGTTCCATACCGGGCAGTATTGGTCAGTCCCGCACCGGGCAGTATTGGTCAGTCCCACACCGGGCAGTATCGGTCAGTGTCACACTGCACAGTATCAGCCAGTCCCACACCGGGCAGTATTGGTCAGTCCCGCACCGGGCAGTATTGGTCAGTCCCGCACTGGGCAGTATCGGTCAGTCCCACACCGGGCAGTATCGGCCAGTGCCACACTGGGCAGTATCGGTCAGTCCCACACCGGGCAATATCGGTCAGTCCCACACAGGGCAGTATCGGTCAGTCCCACACCGGGCAGTAACGGTCATTGTCACACTGGGCAGTATCGGTCAGTCCCACACCGGGCAGTATCGGTCAGTCCCACACTGGGCAGTATCGGTCAGTCCCACACCAGGCAGTATCGGTCAGTTCCCACACTGGGCAGTATCGGTCAGTGTCACACTGGGCAGGATCGGCCAGTGTCACACTGGGCAGGATCGGTCAGTGTCACACCGGACAGTATCGGTCAGTCCCACACTGGACAGTATCGGTCAGTGTCACACCGGACAGTATCGGTCAGTCCCACGCTGGACAGTATCGGTCAGTGTCACACTGGACAGTATCGGTCAGTCCCACACTGGGCAGTATCGGTCAGTGTCACACTGAGCAGTATCGGTCAGTCCCACACTGGGCAGTATCGGTCAGTGTCACACTGAGCAGTATCGGTCAGTCCCACACTGGACAGTATCGGTCAGTGTCACACCGGGCAGTATTGGTCAGTCCCACACCGGGCAGTATCAGCCAGTCCCACACAGGGCAGTATCGGTCAGTCCCACACCAGGCAGTATCGGTCAGTTCCCACACTGGGCAGTATCGGTCAGTGTCACACTGGGCAGGATCGGCCAGTGTCACACCAGACAGTATCGGTCAGTGTCACACTGGACAGTATCGGTCAGTCCCACACCCGGCAGTATCGGTCAGTGTCACACCGGAGAGTATCGGTCAGTGTCACACCGGACAGTATCGGTCATTGTCACACCGGACAGTATCGGTCAGTCCCACACCCGGCAGTATCGGTCAGTGTCACACCGGACAGTATCGGCCAGTGTCACACTGGATAGTATCGGTCAGTCCCACACTGGGCAGTATCGGTCAGTGTCACACTGAGCAGTATCGGTCAGTCCCACACTGGGCAGTATCGGTCAGTGTCACACTGAGCAGTATCGGTCAGTCCCACACTGGGCAGTATCGGTCAGTGTCACATTGAGCAGTATCGGTCAGTCCCACACTGGACAGTATCGGTCAGTGTCACACTGGACAGTATCGGTCAGTGTCACACTGGGCAGGATCGGTCAGTGTCACACCGGACAGTATCGGTCAGTGTCACACTGGACAGTATCGGTCAGTGTCACACCGGACAGTATCGGTCAGTCCCACGCTGGACAGTATCGGTCAGTGTCACACTGGACAGTATCGGTCAGTCCCACACTGGGCAGTATCGGTCAGTGTCACACTGAGCAGTATCGGTCAGTCCCACACTGGGCAGTATCGGTCAGTGTCACACTGAGCAGTATCGGTCAGTCCCACACTGGACAGTATCGGTCAGTGTCACACTGGACAGTATCGGTCAGTCCCACACTGGGCAGGATCGGTCAGTGTCACACCGGACAGTATCGGTCAGTGTCACACTGGACAGTATCGGTCAGTCCCACACCCGGCAGTATCGGTCAGTGTCACACCGGACAGTATCGGTCAGTGTCACACCGGACAGTATCGGTCAGTGTCACACTGGACAGTATCGGTCAGTCCCACACCCGGCAGTATCGGTCAGTGTCACACCGGACAGTATTGGTCAGTCCCACACCGGGCAGTATCAGCCAGTCCCACACAGAGCAGTATCGGTCAGTGTCACACCGGGCAGTATTGGTCAGTCCCACACCGGGCAGTATCGGTCAGTGTCACACCGGGCAGTATCGGTCAGTGTCACACCGGGCAGTATTGGTCAGTCCCACACCGGGCAGTATCAGCCAGTCCCACACAGGGCAGTATCGGTCAGTCCCACACCAGGCAGTATCGGTCAGTTCCCACACTGGGCAGTATCGGTCAGTGTCACACTGGGCAGTATCGGTCAGTTCCCACACTGGGCAGTATCGGTCAGTGTCACACTGGGCAGGATCGGTCAGTGTCACACTGGATAGTATCGGTCAGTCCCGCACCGGGCAGTATCGGTCAGTGTCACACCGGACAGTATCGGTCAGTGTCACACTGGATAGTATCGGTCAGTCCCACACTGGGCAGTATCGGTCAGTCCCACACCGGGCAGTATCGGTCAGTGTCACACTGGGCAGGATCGGTCAGTGTCACACCGGACAGTATCGGTCAGTGTCACACTGGACAGTATCGGTCAGTGTCACACCGGACAGTATCGGTCAGTCCCACGCTGGACAGTATCGGTCAGTGTCACACTGGACAGTATCGGTCAGTCCCACACTGGGCAGTATCGGTCAGTGTCACACTGAGCAGTATCGGTCAGTCCCACACTGGGCAGTATCGGTCAGTGTCACACTGAGCAGTATCGGTCAGTCCCACACTGGACAGTATCGGTCAGTGTCACACTGGACAGTATCGGTCAGTCCCACACTGGGCAGGATCGGTCAGTGTCACACCGGACAGTATCGGTCAGTGTCACACTGGACAGTATCGGTCAGTCCCACACCCGGCAGTATCGGTCAGTGTCACACCGGACAGTATCGGTCAGTGTCACACCGGACAGTATCGGTCAGTGTCACACTGGACAGTATTGGTCAGTCCCACACCCGGCAGTATCGGTCAGTGTCACACCGGACAGTATTGGTCAGTCCCACACCGGGCAGTATCAGCCAGTCCCACACAGAGCAGTATCGGTCAGTGTCACACCGGGCAGTATTGGTCAGTCCCACACCGGGCAGTATCGGTCAGTGTCACACCGGGCAGTATCGGTCAGTGTCACACCGGGCAGTATTGGTCAGTCCCACACCGGGCAGTATCAGCCAGTCCCACACAGGGCAGTATCGGTCAGTCCCACACCAGGCAGTATCGGTCAGTTCCCACACTGGGCAGTATCGGTCAGTGTCACACTGGGCAGTATCGGTCAGTTCCCACACTGGGCAGTATCGGTCAGTGTCACACTGGGCAGGATCGGTCAGTGTCACACTGGATAGTATCGGTCAGTCCCGCACCGGGCAGTATCGGTCAGTGTCACACCGGACAGTATCGGTCAGTGTCACACCGGGCAGTATCGGTCAGTCCCACACAGGGCAGTATCGGTCAGTCCCACACCGGGCAGCATCGGTCAGTGTCACATCAGGCAGTATCGGTCAGTGATACACCCGGCAGTATCGGTCAGTCCCACACCGGGCAGTATCGGTCAGTGTCACATCGGACAGTATCGGTCAGTCCCACACCGGGCAGTACCGGACGGTCCCACATTGGGTAGTATCGGTCAGTCCCACACCGGGCAGTATCGGCCAGTGCCACACTGGGCAGTATCGGTCAGTCCCACACCGGGCAATATCGGTCAGTCCCACACAGGGCAGTATCGGTCAGTCCCACACCGGGCAGTAACGGTCATTGTCACACTGGGCAGTATCGGTCAGTCCCACACCGGGCAGTATCGGTCAGTCCCACACTGGGCAGTATCGGTCAGTCCCACACCGGGCAATATCGGTCAGTCCCACACAGGGCAGTATCGGTCAGTCCCACACCGGGCAGTAACGGTCAGTGTCACACTGGGCAGTATCGGTCAGTCCCACAACGGGCAGTATCAGCCAGTGCCACACTGGGCAGTATCGGTCAGTCCCACACAGGGCAGTATCGGTCAGTCCCACACCGGGCAATATCGGTCAGTCCCACACAGGGCAGTATTGGTCAGTTCCTCACCGGGCAGTATCGGTCAGTTCCATACCGGGCAGTATTGGTCAGTCCCGCACCGGGCAGTATTGGTCAGTCCCACACCGGGCAGTATCGGTCAGTCCCACACCGGGCAGTATCGGTCAGTTCCATACCGGGCAGTATTGGTCAGTCCCGCACCGGGCAGTATTGGTCAGTCCCACACCGGGCAGTATCGGTCAGTGTCACACTGCACAGTATCAGCCAGTCCCACACCGGGCAGTATTGGTCAGTCCCGCACCGGGCAGTATTGGTCAGTCCCGCACTGGGCAGTATCGGTCAGTCCCACACCGGGCAGTATCGGCCAGTGCCACACTGGGCAGTATCGGTCAGTCCCACACCGGGCAATATCGGTCAGTCCCACACAGGGCAGTATCGGTCAGTCCCACACCGGGCAGTAACGGTCATTGTCACACTGGGCAGTATCGGTCAGTCCCACACCGGGCAGTATCGGTCAGTCCCACACTGGGCAGTATCGGTCAGTCCCACACCAGGCAGTATCGGTCAGTTCCCACACTGGGCAGTATCGGCCAGTGTCACACTGGGCAGGATCGGCCAGTGTCACACTGGGCAGGATCGGTCAGTGTCACACCGGACAGTATCGGTCAGTCCCACACTGGACAGTATCGGTCAGTGTCACACCGGACAGTATCGGTCAGTCCCACGCTGGACAGTATCGGTCAGTGTCACACTGGACAGTATCGGTCAGTCCCACACTGGGCAGTATCGGTCAGTGTCACACTGAGCAGTATCGGTCAGTCCCACACTGGGCAGTATCGGTCAGTGTCACACTGAGCAGTATCGGTCAGTCCCACACTGGACAGTATCGGTCAGTGTCACACCGGGCAGTATTGGTCAGTCCCACACCGGGCAGTATCAGCCAGTCCCACACAGGGCAGTATCGGTCAGTCCCACACCAGGCAGTATCGGTCAGTTCCCACACTGGGCAGTATCGGTCAGTGTCACACTGGGCAGGATCGGCCAGTGTCACACCAGACAGTATCGGTCAGTGTCACACTGGACAGTATCGGTCAGTCCCACACCCGGCAGTATCGGTCAGTGTCACACCGGAGAGTATCGGTCAGTGTCACACCGGACAGTATCGGTCATTGTCACACCGGACAGTATCGGTCAGTCCCACACCCGGCAGTATCGGTCAGTGTCACACCGGACAGTATCGGTCAGTGTCACACTGGATAGTATCGGTCAGTCCCACACTGGGCAGTATCGGTCAGTGTCACACTGAGCAGTATCGGTCAGTCCCACACTGGGCAGTATCGGTCAGTGTCACACTGAGCAGTATCGGTCAGTCCCACACTGGGCAGTATCGGTCAGTGTCACATTGAGCAGTATCGGTCAGTCCCACACTGGACAGTATCGGTCAGTGTCACACTGGACAGTATCGGTCAGTGTCACACTGGGCAGGATCGGTCAGTGTCACCCCGGACAGTATCGGTCAGTGTCACACTGGACAGTATCGGTCAGTGTCACACCGGACAGTATCGGTCAGTCCCACGCTGGACAGTATCGGTCAGTCCCACACTGGGCAGTATCGGTCAGTGTCACATTGAGCAGTATCGGTCAGTCCCACACTGGGCAGGATCGGTCAGTGTCACACTGGACAGTATCGGTCAGTGTCACACTGGGCAGGATCGGTCAGTGTCACACCGGACAGTATCGGTCAGTGTCACACTGGACAGTATCGGTCAGTGTCACACCGGACAGTATCGGTCAGTCCCACGCTGGACAGTATCGGTCAGTGTCACACTGGACAGTATCGGTCAGTCCCACACTGGGCAGTATCGGTCAGTGTCACACTGAGCAGTATCGGTCAGTCCCACACTGGGCAGTATCGGTCAGTGTCACACTGAGCAGTATCGGTCAGTCCCACACTGGACAGTATCGGTCAGTGTCACACTGGACAGTATCGGTCAGTCCCACACTGGGCAGGATCGGTCAGTGTCACACCGGACAGTATCGGTCAGTGTCACACTGGACAGTATCGGTCAGTCCCACACCCGGCAGTATCGGTCAGTGTCACACCGGACAATATCGGTCAGTGTCACACCGGACAGTATCGGTCAGTGTCACACTGGACAGTATCGGTCAGTCCCACACCCGGCAGTATCGGTCAGTGTCACACCGGACAATATTGGTCAGTCCCACACCGGGCAGTATCAGCCAGTCCCACACAGAGCAGTATCGGTCAGTGTCACACCGGGCAGTATTGGTCAGTCCCACACCGGGCAGTATCGGTCAGTGTCACACCGGGCAGTATCGGTCAGTGTCACACCGGGCAGTATTGGTCAGTCCCACACCGGGCAGTATCAGCCAGTCCCACACAGGGCAGTATCGGTCAGTCCCACACCAGGCAGTATCGGTCAGTTCCCACACTGGGCAGTATCGGTCAGTGTCACACTGGGCAGTATCGGTCAGTTCCCACACTGGGCAGTATCGGTCAGTGTCACACTGGGCAGGATCGGTCAGTGTCACACTGGATAGTATCGGTCAGTCCCGCACCGGGCAGTATCGGTCAGTGTCACACCGGACAGTATCGGTCAGTGTCACACTGGATAGTATCGGTCAGTCCCACACTGGGCAGTATCGGTCAGTCCCACACCGGGCAGTATCGGTCAGTGTCACACCGGGCAGTATCGGTCAGTCCCACACAGGGCAGTATCGGTCAGTCCCACACCGGGCAGCATCGGTCAGTGTCACATCAGGCAGTATCGGTCAGTGATACACCCGGCAGTATCGGTCAGTCCCACACCGGGCAGTATCGGTCAGTGTCACATCGGACAGTATCGGTCAGTCCCACACCGGGCAGTACCGGACGGTCCCACATTGGGTAGTATCGGTCAGTCCCACACCGGGCAGTATCGGCCAGTGCCACACTGGGCAGTATCGGTCAGTCCCACACCGGGCAATATCGGTCAGTCCCACACAGGGCAGTATCGGTCAGTCCCACACCGGGCAGTAACGGTCATTGTCACACTGGGCAGTATCGGTCAGTCCCACACCGGGCAGTATCGGTCAGTCCCACACTGGGCAGTATCGGTCAGTCCCACACCGGGCAATATCGGTCAGTCCCACACAGGGCAGTATCGGTCAGTCCCACACCGGGCAGTAACGGTCAGTGTCACACTGGGCAGTATCGGTCAGTCCCACAACGGGCAGTATCAGCCAGTGCCACACTGGGCAGTATCGGTCAGTCCCACACAGAGCAGTATCGGTCAGTGTCACACCGGGCAGTATTGGTCAGTCCCACACCGGGCAGTATCGGTCAGTGTCACACCGGGCAGTATCGGTCAGTGTCACACCGGGCAGTATTGGTCAGTCCCACACCGGGCAGTATCAGCCAGTCCCACACAGGGCAGTATCGGTCAGTCCCACACCAGGCAGTATCGGTCAGTTCCCACACTGGGCAGTATCGGTCAGTGTCACACCGGGCAGTATTGGTCAGTGTCACACTGGACAGTATCGGTCAGTCCCACACCCGGCAGTATCGGTCAGTGTCACACCGGACAGTATCGGTCAGTGTCACACTGGATAGTATCGGTCAGTCCCACACTGGGCAGTATCGGTCAGTGTCACACCGGAGAGTATCGGTCAGTGTCACACCGGACAGTATCGGTCATTGTCACACCGGACAGTATCGGTCAGTCCCACACCCGGCAGTATCGGTCAGTGTCACACCGGACAGTATCGGTCAGTGTCACACTGGATAGTATCGGTCAGTCCCACACTGGGCAGTATCGGTCAGTGTCACACTGAGCAGTATCGGTCAGTCCCACACTGGGCAGTATCGGTCAGTGTCACACTGAGCAGTATCGGTCAGTCCCACACTGGGCAGTATCGGTCAGTGTCACATTGAGCAGTATCGGTCAGTCCCACACTGGACAGTATCGGTCAGTGTCACACTGGACAGTATCGGTCAGTGTCACACTGGGCAGGATCGGTCAGTGTCACACCGGACAGTATCGGTCAGTGTCACACTGGACAGTATCGGTCAGTGTCACACCGGACAGTATCGGTCAGTCCCACGCTGGACAGTATCGGTCAGTGTCACACTGGACAGTATCGGTCAGTCCCACACTGGGCAGTATCGGTCAGTGTCACACTGAGCAGTATCGGTCAGTCCCACACTGGGCAGTATCGGTCAGTGTCACACTGAGCAGTATCGGTCAGTCCCACACTGGACAGTATCGGTCAGTGTCACACTGGACAGTATCGGTCAGTCCCACACTGGGCAGGATCGGTCAGTGTCACACCGGACAGTATCGGTCAGTGTCACACTGGACAGTATCGGTCAGTCCCACACCCGGCAGTATCGGTCAGTGTCACACCGGACAGTATCGGTCAGTGTCACACCGGACAGTATCGGTCAGTGTCACACTGGACAGTATCGGTCAGTCCCACACCCGGCAGTATCGGTCAGTGTCACACCGGACAGTATTGGTCAGTCCCACACCGGGCAGTATCAGCCAGTCCCACACAGAGCAGTATCGGTCAGTGTCACACCGGGCAGTATTGGTCAGTCCCACACCGGGCAGTATCGGTCAGTGTCACACCGGGCAGTATCGGTCAGTGTCACACCGGGCAGTATTGGTCAGTCCCACACCGGGCAGTATCAGCCAGTCCCACACAGGGCAGTATCGGTCAGTCCCACACCAGGCAGTATCGGTCAGTTCCCACACTGGGCAGTATCGGTCAGTGTCACACTGGGCAGTATCGGTCAGTTCCCACACTGGGCAGTATCGGTCAGTGTCACACTGGGCAGGATCGGTCAGTGTCACACTGGATAGTATCGGTCAGTCCCGCACCGGGCAGTATCGGTCAGTGTCACACCGGACAGTATCGGTCAGTGTCACACTGGATAGTATCGGTCAGTCCCACACTGGGCAGTATCGGTCAGTCCCACACCGGGCAGTATCGGTCAGTGTCACACCGGGCAGTATCGGTCAGTCCCACACAGGGCAGTATCGGTCAGTCCCACACCGGGCAGCATCGGTCAGTGTCACATCAGGCAGTATCGGTCAGTGATACACCCGGCAGTATCGGTCAGTCCCACACCGGGCAGTATCGGTCAGTGTCACATCGGACAGTATCGGTCAGTCCCACACCGGGCAGTACCGGACGGTCCCACATTGGGTAGTATCGGTCAGTCCCACACCGGGCAGTATCGGCCAGTGCCACACTGGGCAGTATCGGTCAGTCCCACACCGGGCAATATCGGTCAGTCCCACACAGGGCAGTATCGGTCAGTCCCACACCGGGCAGTAACGGTCATTGTCACACTGGGCAGTATCGGTCAGTCCCACACCGGGCAGTATCGGTCAGTCCCACACTGGGCAGTATCGGTCAGTCCCACACCGGGCAATATCGGTCAGTCCCACACAGGGCAGTATCGGTCAGTCCCACACCGGGCAGTAACGGTCAGTGTCACACTGGGCAGTATCGGTCAGTCCCACAACGGGCAGTATCAGCCAGTGCCACACTGGGCAGTATCGGTCAGTCCCACACAGGGCAGTATCGGTCAGTCCCACACCGGGCAATATCGGTCAGTCCCACACAGGGCAGTATTGGTCAGTTCCACACCGGGCAGTATCGGTCAGTTCCATACCGGGCAGTATTGGTCAGTCCCGCACCGGGCAGTATTGGTCAGTCCCACACCGGGCAGTATCGGTCAGTCCCACACCGGGCAGTATCGGTCAGTTCCATACCGGGCAGTATTGGTCAGTCCCGCACCGGGCAGTATTGGTCAGTCCCACACCGGGCAGTATCGGTCAGTGTCACACTGCACAGTATCAGCCAGTCCCACACCGGGCAGTATTGGTCAGTCCCGCACCGGGCAGTATTGGTCAGTCCCGCACTGGGCAGTATCGGTCAGTCCCACACCGGGCAGTATCGGCCAGTGCCACACTGGGCAGTATCGGTCAGTCCCACACCGGGCAATATCGGTCAGTCCCACACAGGGCAGTATCGGTCAGTCCCACACCGGGCAGTAACGGTCATTGCCACACTGGGCAGTATCGGTCAGTCCCACACCGGGCAGTATCGGTCAGTCCCACACTGGGCAGTATCGGTCAGTCCCACACCAGGCAGTATCGGTCAGTTCCCACACTGGGCAGTATCGGTCAGTGTCACACTGGGCAGGATCGGCCAGTGTCACACCAGACAGTATCGGTCAGTGTCACACTGGACAGTCTCGGTCAGTCCCACACCCGGCAGTATCGGTCAGTGTCACACCGGAGAGTATCGGTCAGTGTCACACCGGACAGTATCGGTCATTGTCACACCGGACAGTATCGGTCAGTCCCACACCCGGCAGTATCGGTCAGTGTCACACCGGACAGTATCGGTCAGTATCACACTGGATAGTATCGGTCAGTCCCACACTGGGCAGTATCGGTCAGTGTCACACTGAGCAGTATCGGTCAGTCCCACACTGGGCAGTATCGGTCAGTGTCACACTGAGCAGTATCGGTCAGTCCCACACTGGGCAGTATCGGTCAGTGTCACATTGAGCAGTATCGGTCAGTCCCACACTGGACAGTATCGGTCAGTGTCACACTGGACAGTATCGGTCAGTGTCACACTGGGCAGGATCGGTCAGTGTCACACCGGACAGTATCGGTCAGTGTCACACTGGACAGTATCGGTCAGTGTCACACCGGACAGTATCGGTCAGTCCCACGCTGGACAGTATCGGTCAGTGTCACACTGGACAGTATCGGTCAGTCCCACACTGGGCAGTATCGGTCAGTGTCACACTGAGCAGTATCGGTCAGTCCCACACTGGGCAGTATCGGTCAGTGTCACACTGAGCAGTATCGGTCAGTCCCACACTGGACAGTATCGGTCAGTGTCACACTGGACAGTATCGGTCAGTGTCACACTGGGCAGGATCGGTCAGTGTCACACCGGACAGTATCGGTCAGTGTCACACTGGACAGTATCGGTCAGTCCCACACCCGGCAGTATCGGTCAGTGTCACACCGGACAGTATCGGTCAGTGTCACACCGGACAGTATCGGTCAGTGTCACACTGGACAGTATCGGTCAGTCCCACACCCGGCAGTATCGGTCAGTGTCACACCGGACAGTATTGGTCAGTCCCACACCGGGCAGTATCAGCCAGTCCCACACAGAGCAGTATCGGTCAGTGTCACACCGGGCAGTATTGGTCAGTCCCACACCGGGCAGTATCGGTCAGTGTCACACCGGGCAGTATCGGTCAGTGTCACACCGGGCAGTATTGGTCAGTCCCACACCGGGCAGTATCAGCCAGTCCCACACAGGGCAGTATCGGTCAGTCCCACACCAGGCAGTATCGGTCAGTTCCCACACTGGGCAGTATCGGTCAGTGTCACACTGGGCAGTATCGGTCAGTTCCCACACTGGGCAGTATCGGTCAGTGTTACACTGGGCAGGATCGGTCAGTGTCACACTGGATAGTATCGGTCAGTCCCGCACCGGGCAGTATCGGTCAGTGTCACACCGGACAGTATCGGTCAGTGTCACACTGGATAGTATCGGTCAGTCCCACACTGGGCAGTATCGGTCAGTCCCACACCGGGCAGTATCGGTCAGTGTCACATCGGGCAGTATCGGTCAGTCCCACACAGGGCAGTATCGGTCAGTCCCACACCGGGCAGCATCGGTCAGTGTCACATCAGGCAGTATCGGTCAGTGATACACCCGGCAGTATCGGTCAGTCCCACACCGGGCAGTATCGGTCAGTGTCACATCGGGCAGTATCGGTCAGTCCCACACCGGGCAGTACCGGACGGTCCGACATTGGGTAAAGTATCGGTCAGTCCCACACCGGGCAGTATCGGCCAGTGCCACACTGGGCAGTATCGGTCAGTCCCACACCGGGCAATATCGGTCAGTCCCACACAGGGCAGTATCGGTCAGTCCCACACCGGGCAGTAACGGTCATTGTCACACTGGGCAGTATCGGTCAGTCCCACACCGGGCAGTATCGGTCAGTCCCACACTGGGCAGTATCGGTCAGCCCCACACCGGGCAATATCGGTCAGTCCCACACAGGGCAGTATCGGTCAGTCCCACACCGGGCAGTAACGGTCAGTGTCACACTGGGCAGTATCGGTCAGTCCCACAACGGGCAGTATCAGCCAGTGCCACACTGGGCAGTATCGGTCAGTCCCACACAGGGCAGTATCGGTCAGTCCCACACCGGGCAATATCGGTCAGTCCCACACAGGGCAGTATTGGTCAGTCCCACACCGGGCAGTATCGGTCAGTTCCATACCGGGCAGTATTGGTCAGTCCCGCACCGGGCAGTATTGGTCAGTCCCACACCGGGCAGTATCGGTCAGTCCCACACCGGGCAGTATCGGTCAGTTCCATACCGGGCAGTATTGGTCAGTCCCGCACCGGGCAGTATTGGTCAGTCCCACACCGGGCAGTATCGGTCAGTGTCACACTGCACAGTATCAGCCAGTCCCACACCGGGCAGTATTGGTCAGTCCCGCACCGGGCAGTATTGGTCAGTCCCGCACTGGGCAGTATCGGTCAGTGTCACACTGGGCAGTATCGGTCAGTGTCACACCGGGCATTATCGGTCAGTGTCACACTGGACACTATCGGTCAGTGTCACACTGGACACTATCGGTCAGTCCCACACCGGTCAGTATCGGTCAGTGTCACACCGGACAGTATCGGTCAGTGTCACACCGGACAGTATCGGTCAGTGTCACACCGGGCAGTATCGGTCAGTCCCACACTGGACAGTATCGGTCAGTGTCACACCGGACAGTATCGGTCAGTGTCACACTGGACAGTATCGGTCAGTGTCCCACTGAGCAGTATCGGTCAGTCCCACACTGGGCAATATCGGTCAGTGTCACACTGAGCAGTATCGGTCAGTCCCACACTGGGCAGTATCGGACAGTGTCCCACTGAGCAGTATCGGTCAGTCCCACACTGGGCAGTATCGGTCAGTGTCACACTGAGCAGTATCGGTCAGTCCCACACAGGGCAGTATCGGTAAGTGTCACACTGGGCAGGATCGGTCAGTGTCACACCGGACAGTATCGGTCAGTGTCACACTGGACAGTATCGGTCAGTGTCACACCGCACAGTATCGGTCAGTCCCACGCTGGACAGTATCGGTCAGTGTCACACTGGACAGTATCGGTCAGTCCCACACTGGGCAGTATCGGTCAGTGTCACACTGAGCAGTATCGGTCAGTCCCACACTGGGCAGTATCGGTCAGTGTCACACTGAGCAGTATCGGTCAGTCCCACACTGGACAGTATCGGTCAGTGTCACACTGGACAGTATCGGTCAGTGTCACACTGGGCAGGATCGGTCAGTGTCACACCGGACAGTATCGGTCAGTGTCACACTGGACAGTATCGGTCAGTCCCACACCCGGCAGTATCGGTCAGTGTCACGCCGGACAGTATCGGTCAGTGTCACACCGGACAGTATCGGTCAGTGTCACACTGGACAGTATCGGTCAGTCCCACACCCGGCAGTATCGGTCAGTGTCACACCGGACAGTATCGGTCAGTGTCACACTGGATAGTATCGGTCAGTCCCACATCGGGCAGTATTGGTCAGTGTCACACCGGGCAGTATTGGTCAGTCCCACACCCGGCAGTATCGGTCAGTGTCACACCGGACAGTATCGGTCAGTGTCACACTGGATAGAATCGGTCAGTCCCACATCGGGCAGTATTGGTCAGTGTCACACTGGGCAGTATCGGTCAGTCCCACACCAGGCAGTATCGGTCAGTTCCCACACTGGGCAGTATCGGTCAGTGTCACACTGGGCAGGATCGGCCAGTGTCACACCGGACAGTATCGGTCAGTGTCACACCGGACAGTATCGGTCAGTCCCACACCCGGCAGTATCGGTCAGTGTCACACCGGACAGTATCGGTCAGTGTCACACTGGATAGTATCGGTCAGTTCCACACTGGGCAGTATCGGTCAGTGTCACACTGAGCAGTATCGGTCAGTCCCACACTGGGCAGTATCGGTCAGTGTCACACTGAGTAGTATCGGTCAGTCCCACACTGGGCAGTATCGGTCAGTGTCACACCGGGCAGTATCGGTCAGTCCCACACTGGACAGTATCGGTCAGTGTCACACTGGACAGTATCGGTCAGTGTCACACCGGGCAGGATCGGTCAGTGTCACACCGGACAGTATCGGTCAGTCCCACACTGGACAGTATCGGTCAGTGTCACACCGGACAGTATCGGTCAGTCCCACGCTGGACAGTATCGGTCAGTGTCACACTGGACAGTATCGGTCAGTCCCACACCGGGCAGTAACGGTCATTGTCACACTGGGCAGTATCGGTCAGTCCCACACCGGGCAGTATCGGTCAGTCCCACACTGGGCAGTATCGGTCAGTCCCACACCGGGCAATATCGGTCAGTCCCACACAGGGCAGTATCGGTCAGTCCCACACCGGGCAGTAACGGTCAGTGTCACACTGGGCAGTATCGGTCAGTCCCACAACGGGCAGTATCAGCCAGTGCCACACTGGGCAGTATCGGTCAGTCCCACACAGGGCAGTATCGGTCAGTCCCACACCGGGCAATATCGGTCAGTCCCACACAGGGCAGTATTGGTCAGTTCCACACCGGGCAGTATCGGTCAGTTCCATACCGGGCAGTATTGGTCAGTCCCGCACCGGGCAGTATTGGTCAGTCCCACACCGGGCAGTATCGGTCAGTCCCACACCGGGCAGTATCGGTCAGTTCCATACCGGGCAGTATTGGTCAGTCCCGCACCGGGCAGTATTGGTCAGTCCCACACCGGGCAGTATCGGTCAGTGTCACACTGCACAGTATCAGCCAGTCCCACACCGGGCAGTATTGGTCAGTCCCGCACCGGGCAGTATTGGTCAGTCCCGCACTGGGCAGTATCGGTCAGTCCCACACCGGGCAGTATCAGCCAGTCCCACACAGGGCAGTATCGGTCAGTCCCACACCAGGCAGTATCGGTCAGTTCCCACACTGGGCAGTATCGGTCAGTGTCACACCGGGCAGTATTGGTCAGTGTCACACTGGACAGTATCGGTCAGTCCCACACCCGGCAGTATCGGTCAGTGTCACACCGGAGAGTATCGGTCAGTGTCACACCGGACAGTATCGGTCATTGTCACACCGGACAGTATCGGTCAGTCCCACACCCGGCAGTATCGGTCAGTGTCACACCGGACAGTATCGGTCAGTGTCACACTGGATAGTATCGGTCAGTCCCACACTGGGCAGTATCGGTCAGTGTCACACTGAGCAGTATCGGTCAGTCCCACACTGGGCAGTATCGGTCAGTGTCACACTGAGCAGTATCGGTCAGTCCCACACTGGGCAGTATCGGTCAGTGTCACATTGAGCAGTATCGGTCAGTCCCACACTGGACAGTATCGGTCAGTGTCACACTGGACAGTATCGGTCAGTGTCACACTGGGCAGGATCGGTCAGTGTCACACCGGACAGTATCGGTCAGTGTCACACTGGACAGTATCGGTCAGTGTCACACCGGACAGTATCGGTCAGTCCCACGCTGGACAGTATCGGTCAGTGTCACACTGGACAGTATCGGTCAGTCCCACACTGGGCAGTATCGGTCAGTGTCACACTGAGCAGTATCGGTCAGTCCCACACTGGGCAGTATCGGTCAGTGTCACACTGAGCAGTATCGGTCAGTCCCACACTGGACAGTATCGGTCAGTGTCACACTGGACAGTATCGGTCAGTCCCACACTGGGCAGGATCGGTCAGTGTCACACCGGACAGTATCGGTCAGTGTCACACTGGACAGTATCGGTCAGTCCCACACCCGGCAGTATCGGTCAGTGTCACACCGGACAGTATCGGTCAGTGTCACACCGGACAGTATCGGTCAGTGTCACACTGGACAGTATCGGTCAGTCCCACACCCGGCAGTATCGGTCAGTGTCACACCGGACAGTATTGGTCAGTCCCACACCGGGCAGTATCAGCCAGTCCCACACAGAGCAGTATCGGTCAGTGTCACACCGGGCAGTATTGGTCAGTCCCACACCGGGCAGTATCGGTCAGTGTCACACCGGGCAGTATCGGTCAGTGTCACACCGGGCAGTATTGGTCAGTCCCACACCGGGCAGTATCAGCCAGTCCCACACAGGGCAGTATCGGTCAGTCCCACACCAGGCAGTATCGGTCAGTTCCCACACTGGGCAGTATCGGTCAGTGTCACACTGGGCAGTATCGGTCAGTTCCCACACTGGGCAGTATCGGTCAGTGTCACACTGGGCAGGATCGGTCAGTGTCACACTGAGCAGTATCGGTCAGTCCCACACTGGGCAGTATCGGTCAGTGTCACACTGGGCAGGATCGGCCAGTGTCACACTGGGCAGGATCGGTCAGTGTCACACCGGACAGTATCGGTCAGTCCCACACTGGACAGTATCGGTCAGTGTCACACCGGACAGTATCGGTCAGTCCCACGCTGGACAGTATCGGTCAGTGTCACACTGGACAGTATCGGTCAGTCCCACACTGGGCAGTATCGGTCAGTGTCACACTGAGCAGTATCGGTCAGTCCCACACTGGGCAGTATCGGTCAGTCCCACACTGGACAGTATCGGTCAGTGTCACACCGGGCAGTATTGGTCAGTGTCACACTGGACAGTATCGGTCAGTCCCACACCCGGCAGTATCGGTCAGTGTCACACCGGAGAGTATCGGTCAGTGTCACACCGGACAGTATCGGTCATTGTCACACCGGACAGTATCGGTCAGTCCCACACCCGGCAGTATCGGTCAGTGTCACACCGGACAGTATCGGTCAGTGTCACACTGGATAGTATCGGTCAGTCCCACACTGGGCAGTATCGGTCAGTGTCACACTGAGCAGTATCGGTCAGTCCCACACTGGGCAGTATCGGTCAGTGTCACACTGAGCAGTATCGGTCAGTCCCACACTGGGCAGTATCGGTCAGTGTCACATTGAGCAGTATCGGTCAGTCCCACACTGGACATTATCGGTCAGTGTCACACTGGACAGTATCGGTCAGTGTCACACTGGGCAGGATCGGTCAGTGTCACACCGGACAGTATCGGTCAGTGTCACACTGGACAGTATCGGTCAGTGTCACACCGGACAGTATCGGTCAGTCCCACGCTGGACAGTATCGGTCAGTGTCACACTGGACAGTATCGGTCAGTCCCACACTGGGCAGTATCGGTCAGTGTCACACTGAGCAGTATCGGTCAGTCCCACACTGGGCAGTATCGGTCAGTGTCACACTGAGCAGTATCGGTCAGTCCCACACTGGACAGTATCGGTCAGTGTCACACTGGACAGTATCGGTCAGTCCCACACTGGGCAGGATCGGTCAGTGTCACACCGGACAGTATCGGTCAGTGTCACACTGGACAGTATCGGTCAGTCCCACACCCGGCAGTATCGGTCAGTGTCACACCGGACAGTATCGGTCAGTGTCACACCGGACAGTATCGGTCAGTGTCACACTGGACAGTATCGGTCAGTCCCACACCCGGCAGTATCGGTCAGTGTCACACCGGACAGTATTGGTCAGTCCCACACCGGGCAGTATCAGCCAGTCCCACACAGAGCAGTATCGGTCAGTGTCACACCGGGCAGTATTGGTCAGTCCCACACCGGGCAGTATCGGTCAGTGTCACACCGGGCAGTATCGGTCAGTGTCACACCGGGCAGTATTGGTCAGTCCCACACCGGGCAGTATCAGCCAGTCCCACACAGGGCAGTATCGGTCAGTCCCACACCAGGCAGTATCGGTCAGTTCCCACACTGGGCAGTATCGGTCAGTGTCACACTGGGCAGTATCGGTCAGTTCCCACACTGGGCAGTATCGGTCAGTGTCACACTGGGCAGGATCGGTCAGTGTCACACTGGATAGTATCGGTCAGTCCCGCACCGGGCAGTATCGGTCAGTGTCACACCGGACAGTATCGGTCAGTGTCACACTGGATAGTATCGGTCAGTCCCACACTGGGCAGTATCGGTCAGTCCCACACCGGGCAGTATCGGTCAGTGTCACACCGGGCAGTATCGGTCAGTCCCACACAGGGCAGTATCGGTCAGTCCCACACCGGGCAGCATCGGTCAGTGTCACATCAGGCAGTATCGGTCAGTGATACACCCGGCAGTATCGGTCAGTCCCACACCGGGCAGTATCGGTCAGTGTCACATCGGACAGTATCGGTCAGTCCCACACCGGGCAGTACCGGACGGTCCCACATTGGGTAGTATCGGTCAGTCCCACACCGGGCAGTATCGGCCAGTGCCACACTGGGCAGTATCGGTCAGTCCCACACCGGGCAATATCGGTCAGTCCCACACAGGGCAGTATCGGTCAGTCCCACACCGGGCAGTAACGGTCATTGTCACACTGGGCAGTATCGGTCAGTCCCACACCGGGCAGTATCGGTCAGTCCCACACTGGGCAGTATCGGTCAGTCCCACACCGGGCAATATCGGTCAGTCCCACACAGGGCAGTATCGGTCAGTCCCACACCGGGCAGTAACGGTCAGTGTCACACTGGGCAGTATCGGTCAGTCCCACAACGGGCAGTATCAGCCAGTGCCACACTGGGCAGTATCGGTCAGTCCCACACAGAGCAGTATCGGTCAGTGTCACACCGGGCAGTATTGGTCAGTCCCACACCGGGCAGTATCGGTCAGTGTCACACCGGGCAGTATCGGTCAGTGTCACACCGGGCAGTATTGGTCAGTCCCACACCGGGCAGTATCAGCCAGTCCCACACAGGGCAGTATCGGTCAGTCCCACACCAGGCAGTATCGGTCAGTTCCCACACTGGGCAGTATCGGTCAGTGTCACACCGGGCAGTATTGGTCAGTGTCACACTGGACAGTATCGGTCAGTCCCACACCCGGCAGTATCGGTCAGTGTCACACCGGAGAGTATCGGTCAGTGTCACACCGGACAGTATCGGTCATTGTCACACCGGACAGTATCGGTCAGTCCCACACCCGGCAGTATCGGTCAGTGTCACACCGGACAGTATCGGTCAGTGTCACACTGGATAGTATCGGTCAGTCCCACACTGGGCAGTATCGGTCAGTGTCACACTGAGCAGTATCGGTCAGTCCCACACTGGGCAGTATCGGTCAGTGTCACACTGAGCAGTATCGGTCAGTCCCACACTGGGCAGTATCGGTCAGTGTCACATTGAGCAGTATCGGTCAGTCCCACACTGGACAGTATCGGTCAGTGTCACACTGGACAGTATCGGTCAGTGTCACACTGGGCAGGATCGGTCAGTGTCACACCGGACAGTATCGGTCAGTGTCACACTGGACAGTATCGGTCAGTGTCACACCGGACAGTATCGGTCAGTCCCACGCTGGACAGTATCGGTCAGTGTCACACTGGACAGTATCGGTCAGTCCCACACTGGGCAGTATCGGTCAGTGTCACACTGAGCAGTATCGGTCAGTCCCACACTGGGCAGTATCGGTCAGTGTCACACTGAGCAGTATCGGTCAGTCCCACACTGGACAGTATCGGTCAGTGTCACACTGGACAGTATCGGTCAGTCCCACACTGGGCAGGATCGGTCAGTGTCACACCGGACAGTATCGGTCAGTGTCACACTGGACAGTATCGGTCAGTCCCACACCCGGCAGTATCGGTCAGTGTCACACCGGACAGTATCGGTCAGTGTCACACCGGACAGTATCGGTCAGTGTCACACTGGACAGTATTGGTCAGTCCCACACCGGGCAGTATCAGCCAGTCCCACACAGAGCAGTATCGGTCAGTGTCACACCGGGCAGTATTGGTCAGTCCCACACCGGGCAGTATCGGTCAGTGTCACACCGGGCAGTATCGGTCAGTGTCACACCGGGCAGTATTGGTCAGTCCCACACCGGGCAGTATCAGCCAGTCCCACACAGGGCAGTATCGGTCAGTCCCACACCAGGCAGTATCGGTCAGTTCCCACACTGGGCAGTATCGGTCAGTGTCACACTGGGCAGTATCGGTCAGTTCCCACACTGGGCAGTATCGGTCAGTGTCACACTGGGCAGGATCGGTCAGTGTCACACTGGATAGTATCGGTCAGTCCCGCACCGGGCAGTATCGGTCAGTGTCACACCGGACAGTATTGGTCAGTCCCACACCGGGCAGTATCAGCCAGTCCCACACAGAGCAGTATCGGTCAGTGTCACACCGGGCAGTATTGGTCAGTCCCACACCGGGCAGTATCGGTCAGTGTCACACCGGGCAGTATCGGTCAGTGTCACACCGGGCAGTATTGGTCAGTCCCACACCGGGCAGTATCAGCCAGTCCCACACAGGGCAGTATCGGTCAGTCCCACACCAGGCAGTATCGGTCAGTTCCCACACTGGGCAGTATCGGTCAGTGTCACACTGGGCAGTATCGGTCAGTTCCCACACTGGGCAGTATCGGTCAGTGTCACACTGGGCAGGATCGGTCAGTGTCACACTGGATAGTATCGGTCAGTCCCGCACCGGGCAGTATCGGTCAGTGTCACACCGGACAGTATCGGTCAGTGTCACACTGGATAGTATCGGTCAGTCCCACACTGGGCAGTATCGGTCAGTCCCACACCGGGCAGTATCGGTCAGTGTCACACCGGGCAGTATCGGTCAGTCCCACACAGGGCAGTATCGGTCAGTCCCACACCGGGCAGCATCGGTCAGTGTCACATCAGGCAGTATCGGTCAGTGATACACCCGGCTGTATCGGTCAGTCCCACACCGGGCAGTATCGGTCAGTGTCACATCGGACAGTATCGGTCAGTCCCACACCGGGCAGTACCGGACGGTCCCACATTGGGTAGTATCGGTCAGTCCCACACCGGGCAGTATCGGCCAGTGCCACACTGGGCAGTATCGGTCAGTCCCACACCGGGCAATATCGGTCAGTCCCACACAGGGCAGTATCGGTCAGTCCCACACCGGGCAGTAACGGTCATTGTCACACTGGGCAGTATCGGTCAGTCCCACACCGGGCAGTATCGGTCAGTCCCACACTGGGCAGTATCGGTCAGTCCCACACCGGGCAATATCGGTCAGTCCCACACAGGGCAGTATCGGTCAGTCCCACACCGGGCAGTAACGGTCAGTGTCACACTGGGCAGTATCGGTCAGTCCCACAACGGGCAGTATCAGCCAGTGCCACACTGGGCAGTATCGGTCAGTCCCACACAGGGCAGTATCGGTCAGTCCCACACCGGGCAATATCGGTCAGTCCCACACAGGGCAGTATTGGTCAGTTCCACACCGGGCAGTATCGGTCAGTTCCATACCGGGCAGTATTGGTCAGTCCCGCACCGGGCAGTATTGGTCAGTCCCACACCGGGCAGTATCGGTCAGTCCCACACCGGGCAGTATCGGTCAGTTCCATACCGGGCAGTATTGGTCAGTCCCGCACCGGGCAGTATTGGTCAGTCCCACACCGGGCAGTATCGGTCAGTGTCACACTGCACAGTATCAGCCAGTCCCACACCGGGCAGTATTGGTCAGTCCCGCACCGGGCAGTATTGGTCAGTCCCGCACTGGGCAGTATCGGTCAGTCCCACACCGGGCAGTATCGGCCAGTGCCACACTGGGCAGTATCGGTCAGTCCCACACCGGGCAATATCGGTCAGTCCCACACAGGGCAGTATCGGTCAGTCCCACACCGGGCAGTAACGGTCATTGCCACACTGGGCAGTATCGGTCAGTCCCACACCGGGCAGTATCGGTCAGTCCCACACTGGGCAGTATCGGTCAGTCCCACACCAGGCAGTATCGGTCAGTTCCCACACTGGGCAGTATCGGTCAGTGTCACACTGGGCAGGATCGGCCAGTGTCACACCAGACAGTATCGGTCAGTGTCACACTGGACAGTCTCGGTCAGTCCCACACCCGGCAGTATCGGTCAGTGTCACACCGGAGAGTATCGGTCAGTGTCACACCGGACAGTATCGGTCATTGTCACACCGGACAGTATCGGTCAGTCCCACACCCGGCAGTATCGGTCAGTGTCACACCGGACAGTATCGGTCAGTATCACACTGGATAGTATCGGTCAGTCCCACACTGGGCAGTATCGGTCAGTGTCACACTGAGCAGTATCGGTCAGTCCCACACTGGGCAGTATCGGTCAGTGTCACACTGGGCAGGATCGGCCAGTGTCACACTGGGCAGGATCGGTCAGTGTCACACCGGACAGTATCGGTCAGTCCCACACTGGACAGTATCGGTCAGTGTCACACCGGACAGTATCGGTCAGTCCCACGCTGGACAGTATCGGTCAGTGTCACACTGGACAGTATCGGTCAGTCCCACACTGGGCAGTATCGGTCAGTGTCACACTGAGCAGTATCGGTCAGTCCCACACTGGGCAGTATCGGTCAGTCCCACACTGGACAGTATCGGTCAGTGTCACACCGGGCAGTATTGGTCAGTGTCACACTGGACAGTATCGGTCAGTCCCACACCCGGCAGTATCGGTCAGTGTCACACCGGAGAGTATCGGTCAGTGTCACACCGGACAGTATCGGTCATTGTCACACCGGACAGTATCGGTCAGTCCCACACCCGGCAGTATCGGTCAGTGTCACACCGGACAGTATCGGTCAGTGTCACACTGGATAGTATCGGTCAGTCCCACACTGGGCAGTATCGGTCAGTGTCACACTGAGCAGTATCGGTCAGTCCCACACTGGGCAGTATCGGTCAGTGTCACACTGAGCAGTATCGGTCAGTCCCACACTGGGCAGTATCGGTCAGTGTCACATTGAGCAGTATCGGTCAGTCCCACACTGGACAGTATCGGTCAGTGTCACACTGGACAGTATCGGTCAGTGTCACACTGGGCAGGATCGGTCAGTGTCACACCGGACAGTATCGGTCAGTGTCACACTGGACAGTATCGGTCAGTGTCACACCGGACAGTATCGGTCAGTCCCACGCTGGACAGTATCGGTCAGTGTCACACTGGACAGTATCGGTCAGTCCCACACTGGGCAGTATCGGTCAGTGTCACACTGAGCAGTATCGGTCAGTCCCACACTGGGCAGTATCGGTCAGTGTCACACTGAGCAGTATCGGTCAGTCCCACACTGGACAGTATCGGTCAGTGTCACACTGGACAGTATCGGTCAGTCCCACACTGGGCAGGATCGGTCAGTGTCACACCGGACAGTATCGGTCAGTGTCACACTGGACAGTATCGGTCAGTCCCACACCCGGCAGAATCGGTCAGTGTCACACCGGACAGTATCGGTCAGTCCCACACCCGGCAGTATCGGTCAGTGTCACACCGGACAGTATTGGTCAGTCCCACACCGGGCAGTATCAGCCAGTCCCACACAGAGCAGTATCGGTCAGTGTCACACCGGGCAGTATTGGTCAGTCCCACACCGGGCAGTATCGGTCAGTGTCACACCGGGCAGTATCGGTCAGTGTCACACCGGGCAGTATTGGTCAGTCCCACACCGGGCAGTATCAGCCAGTCCCACACAGGGCAGTATCGGTCAGTCCCACACCAGGCAGTATCGGTCAGTTCCCACACTGGGCAGTATCGGTCAGTGTCACACTGGGCAGTATCGGTCAGTTCCCACACTGGGCAGTATCGGTCAGTGTCACACTGGGCAGGATCGGTCAGTGTCACACTGGATAGTATCGGTCAGTCCCGCACCGGGCAGTATCGGTCAGTGTCACACCGGACAGTATCGGTCAGTGTCACACTGGATAGTATCGGTCAGTCCCACACTGGGCAGTATCGGTCAGTCCCACACCGGGCAGTATCGGTCAGTGTCACACCGGGCAGTATCGGTCAGTCCCACACAGGGCAGTATCGGTCAGTCCCACACCGGGCAGCATCGGTCAGTGTCACATCAGGCAGTATCGGTCAGTGATACACCCGGCAGTATCGGTCAGTCCCACACCGGGCAGTATCGGTCAGTGTCACATCGGACAGTATCGGTCAGTCCCACACCGGGCAGTACCGGACGGTCCCACATTGGGTAGTATCGGTCAGTCCCACACCGGGCAGTATCGGCCAGTGCCACACTGGGCAGTATCGGTCAGTCCCACACCGGGCAATATCGGTCAGTCCCACACAGGGCAGTATCGGTCAGTCCCACACCGGGCAGTAACGGTCATTGTCACACTGGGCAGTATCGGTCAGTCCCACACCGGGCAGTATCGGTCAGTCCCACACTGGGCAGTATCGGTCAGTCCCACACCGGGCAATATCGGTCAGTCCCACACAGGGCAGTATCGGTCAGTCCCACACCGGGCAGTAACGGTCAGTGTCACACTGGGCAGTATCGGTCAGTCCCACACCGGGCAGTATCAGCCAGTGCCACACTGGGCAGTATCGGTCAGTCCCACACCGGGCAGTAACGGTCAGTGTCACACTGGGCAGTATCGGTCAGTCCCACACCGGGCAGTATCAGCCAGTCCCACACTGGGCAGTATCGGTCAGTCCCACACCGGGCAATATCGGTCAGTCCCACACTGGGCAGTATCGGTCAGTCCCACAACGGGCAGTATCAGCCAGTGCCACACTGGGCAGTATCGGTCAGTCCCACACAGAGCAGTATCGGTCAGTGTCACACCGGGCAGTATTGGTCAGTCCCACACCGGGCAGTATCGGTCAGTGTCACACCGGGCAGTATCGGTCAGTGTCACACCGGGCAGTATTGGTCAGTCCCACACCGGGCAGTATCAGCCAGTCCCACACAGGGCAGTATCGGTCAGTCCCACACCAGGCAGTATCGGTCAGTTCCCACACTGGGCAGTATCGGTCAGTGTCACACCGGGCAGTATTGGTCAGTGTCACACTGGACAGTATCGGTCAGTCCCACACCCGGCAGTATCGGTCAGTGTCACACCGGAGAGTATCGGTCAGTGTCACACCGGACAGTATCGGTCATTGTCACACCGGACAGTATCGGTCAGTCCCACACCCGGCAGTATCGGTCAGTGTCACACCGGACAGTATCGGTCAGTGTCACACTGGATAGTATCGGTCAGTCCCACACTGGGCAGTATCGGTCAGTGTCACACTGAGCAGTATCGGTCAGTCCCACACTGGGCAGTATCGGTCAGTGTCACACTGAGCAGTATCGGTCAGTCCCACACTGGGCAGTATCGGTCAGTGTCACATTGAGCAGTATCGGTCAGTCCCACACTGGACAGTATCGGTCAGTGTCACACTGGACAGTATCGGTCAGTGTCACACTGGGCAGGATCGGTCAGTGTCACACCGGACAGTATCGGTCAGTGTCACACTGGACAGTATCGGTCAGTGTCACACCGGACAGTATCGGTCAGTCCCACGCTGGACAGTATCGGTCAGTGTCACACTGGACAGTATCGGTCAGTCCCACACTGGGCAGTATCGGTCAGTGTCACACTGAGCAGTATCGGTCAGTCCCACACTGGGCAGTATCGGTCAGTGTCACACTGAGCAGTATCGGTCAGTCCCACACTGGACAGTATCGGTCAGTGTCACACTGGACAGTATCGGTCAGTCCCACACTGGGCAGGATCGGTCAGTGTCACACCGGACAGTATCGGTCAGTGTCACACTGGACAGTATCGGTCAGTCCCACACCCGGCAGTATCGGTCAGTGTCACACCGGACAGTATCGGTCAGTGTCACACCGGACAGTATCGGTCAGTGTCACACTGGACAGTATCGGTCAGTCCCACACCCGGCAGTATCGGTCAGTGTCACACCGGACAGTATTGGTCAGTCCCACACCGGGCAGTATCAGCCAGTCCCACACAGAGCAGTATCGGTCAGTGTCACACCGGGCAGTATTGGTCAGTCCCACACCGGGCAGTATCGGTCAGTGTCACACCGGGCAGTATCGGTCAGTGTCACACCGGGCAGTATTGGTCAGTCCCACACCGGGCAGTATCAGCCAGTCCCACACAGGGCAGTATCGGTCAGTCCCACACCAGGCAGTATCGGTCAGTTCCCACACTGGGCAGTATCGGTCAGTGTCACACTGGGCAGTATCGGTCAGTTCCCACACTGGGCAGTATCGGTCAGTGTCACACTGGGCAGGATCGGTCAGTGTCACACTGGATAGTATCGGTCAGTCCCGCACCGGGCAGTATCGGTCAGTGTCACACCGGACAGTATCGGTCAGTGTCACACTGGATAGTATCGGTCAGTCCCACACTGGGCAGTATCGGTCAGTCCCACACCGGGCAGTATCGGTCAGTGTCACACCGGGCAGTATCGGTCAGTCCCACACAGGGCAGTATCGGTCAGTCCCACACCGGGCAGCATCGGTCAGTGTCACATCAGGCAGTATCGGTCAGTGATACACCCGGCAGTATCGGTCAGTCCCACACCGGGCAGTATCGGTCAGTGTCACATCGGACAGTATCGGTCAGTCCCACACCGGGCAGTACCGGACGGTCCCACATTGGGTAGTATCGGTCAGTCCCACACCGGGCAGTATCGGCCAGTGCCACACTGGGCAGTATCGGTCAGTCCCACACCGGGCAATATCGGTCAGTCCCACACAGGGCAGTATCGGTCAGTCCCACACCGGGCAGTAACGGTCATTGTCACACTGGGCAGTATCGGTCAGTCCCACACCGGGCAGTATCGGTCAGTCCCACACTGGGCAGTATCGGTCAGTCCCACACCGGGCAATATCGGTCAGTCCCACACAGGGCAGTATCGGTCAGTCCCACACCGGGCAGTAACGGTCAGTGTCACACTGGGCAGTATCGGTCAGTCCCACAACGGGCAGTATCAGCCAGTGCCACACTGGGCAGTATCGGTCAGTCCCACACAGGGCAGTATCGGTCAGTCCCACACCGGGCAATATCGGTCAGTCCCACACAGGGCAGTATTGGTCAGTTCCACACCGGGCAGTATCGGTCAGTTCCATACCGGGCAGTATTGGTCAGTCCCGCACCGGGCAGTATTGGTCAGTCCCACACCGGGCAGTATCGGTCAGTCCCACACCGGGCAGTATCGGTCAGTTCCATACCGGGCAGTATTGGTCAGTCCCGCACCGGGCAGTATTGGTCAGTCCCACACCGGGCAGTATCGGTCAGTGTCACACTGCACAGTATCAGCCAGTCCCACACCGGGCAGTATTGGTCAGTCCCGCACCGGGCAGTATTGGTCAGTCCCGCACTGGGCAGTATCGGTCAGTCCCACACCGGGCAGTATCGGCCAGTGCCACACTGGGCAGTATCGGTCAGTCCCACACCGGGCAATATCGGTCAGTCCCACACAGGGCAGTATCGGTCAGTCCCACACCGGGCAGTAACGGTCATTGCCACACTGGGCAGTATCGGTCAGTCCCACACCGGGCAGTATCGGTCAGTCCCACACTGGGCAGTATCGGTCAGTCCCACACCAGGCAGTATCGGTCAGTTCCCACACTGGGCAGTATCGGTCAGTGTCACACTGGGCAGGATCGGCCAGTGTCACACCAGACAGTATCGGTCAGTGTCACACTGGACAGTCTCGGTCAGTCCCACACCCGGCAGTATCGGTCAGTGTCACACCGGAGAGTATCGGTCAGTGTCACACCGGACAGTATCGGTCATTGTCACACCGGACAGTATCGGTCAGTCCCACACCCGGCAGTATCGGTCAGTGTCACACCGGACAGTATCGGTCAGTATCACACTGGATAGTATCGGTCAGTCCCACACTGGGCAGTATCGGTCAGTGTCACACTGAGCAGTATCGGTCAGTCCCACACTGGGCAGTATCGGTCAGTGTCACACTGAGCAGTATCGGTCAGTCCCACACTGGGCAGTATCGGTCAGTGTCACATTGAGCAGTATCGGTCAGTCCCACACTGGACAGTATCGGTCAGTGTCACACTGGACAGTATCGGTCAGTGTCACACTGGGCAGGATCGGTCAGTGTCACACCGGACAGTATCGGTCAGTGTCACACTGGACAGTATCGGTCAGTGTCACACCGGACAGTATCGGTCAGTCCCACGCTGGACAGTATCGGTCAGTGTCACACTGGACAGTATCGGTCAGTCCCACACTGGGCAGTATCGGTCAGTGTCACACTGAGCAGTATCGGTCAGTCCCACACTGGGCAGTATCGGTCAGTGTCACACTGAGCAGTATCGGTCAGTCCCACACTGGACAGTATCGGTCAGTGTCACACTGGACAGTATCGGTCAGTCCCACACTGGGCAGGATCGGTCAGTGTCACACCGGACAGTATCGGTCAGTGTCACACTGGACAGTATCGGTCAGTCCCACACCCGGCAGTATCGGTCAGTGTCACACCGGACAGTATCGGTCAGTGTCACACCGGACAGTATCGGTCAGTGTCACACTGGACAGTATCGGTCAGTCCCACACCCGGCAGTATCGGTCAGTGTCACACCGGACAGTATTGGTCAGTCCCACACCGGGCAGTATCAGCCAGTCCCACACAGAGCAGTATCGGTCAGTGTCACACCGGGCAGTATTGGTCAGTCCCACACCGGGCAGTATCGGTCAGTGTCACACCGGGCAGTATCGGTCAGTGTCACACCGGGCAGTATTGGTCAGTCCCACACCGGGCAGTATCAGCCAGTCCCACACAGGGCAGTATCGGTCAGTCCCACACCAGGCAGTATCGGTCAGTTCCCACACTGGGCAGTATCGGTCAGTGTCACACTGGGCAGTATCGGTCAGTTCCCACACTGGGCAGTATCGGTCAGTGTTACACTGGGCAGGATCGGTCAGTGTCACACTGGACAGTATCGGTCAGTGTCACACTGGACAGTATCGGTCAGTGTCACACTGGATAGTATCGGTCAGTCCCGCACCGGGCAGTATCGGTCAGTGTCACACCGGACAGTATCGGTCAGTGTCACACTGGATAGTATCGGTCAGTCCCACACTGGGCAGTATCGGTCAGTCCCACACCGGGCAGTATCGGTCAGTGTCACATCGGGCAGTATCGGTCAGTCCCACACAGGGCAGTATCGGTCAGTCCCACACCGGGCAGCATCGGTCAGTGTCACATCAGGCAGTATCGGTCAGTGATACACCCGGCAGTATCGGTCAGTCCCACACCGGGCAGTATCGGTCAGTGTCACATCGGGCAGTATCGGTCAGTCCCACACCGGGCAGTACCGGACGGTCCGACATTGGGTAAAGTATCGGTCAGTCCCACACCGGGCAGTATCGGCCAGTGCCACACTGGGCAGTATCGGTCAGTCCCACACCGGGCAATATCGGTCAGTCCCACACAGGGCAGTATCGGTCAGTCCCACACCGGGCAGTAACGGTCATTGTCACACTGGGCAGTATCGGTCAGTCCCACACCGGGCAGTATCGGTCAGTCCCACACTGGGCAGTATCGGTCAGTCCCACACCGGGCAATATCGGTCAGTCCCACACAGGGCAGTATCGGTCAGTCCCACACCGGGCAGTAACGGTCAGTGTCACACTGGGCAGTATCGGTCAGTCCCACAACGGGCAGTATCAGCCAGTGCCACACAGGGCAGTATCGGTCAGTCCCGCACCGGGCAATATCGGTCAGTCCCACACAGGGCAGTATTGGTCAGTCCCACACCGGGCAGTATCGGTCAGTTCCATACCGGGCAGTATTGGTCAGTCCCGCACCGGGCAGTATTGGTCAGTCCCACACCGGGCAGTATCGGTCAGTCCCACACCGGGCAGTATCGGTCAGTTCCATACCGGGCAGTATTGGTCAGTCCCGCACCGGGCAGTATTGGTCAGTCCCACACCGGGCAGTATCGGTCAGTGTCACACTGCACAGTATCAGCCAGTCCCACACCGGGCAGTATTGGTCAGTCCCGCACCGGGCAGTATTGGTCAGTCCCGCACTGGGCAGTATCGGTCAGTGTCACACTGGGCAGTATCGGTCAGTGTCACACCGGGCATTATCGGTCAGTGTCACACTGGACACTATCGGTCAGTCCCACACCGGTCAGTATCGGTCAGTGTCACACCGGGCATTATCGGTCAGTGTCACACTGGACACTATCGGTCAGTCCCACACCGGTCAGTATCGGTCAGTGTCACACCGGACAGTATCGGTCAGTGTCACACCGGACAGTATCGGTCAGTGTCACACCGGGCAGTATCGGTCAGTCCCACACTGGACAGTATCGGTCAGTGTCACACTGGACAGTATCGGTCAGTCCCACACTGGGCAGTATCGGTCAGTGTCACACTGAGCAGTATCGGTCAGTCCCACACTGGGCAGTATCGGACAGTGTCCCACTGAGCAGTATCGGTCAGTCCCACACTGGGCAGTATCGGTCAGTGTCACACTGAGCAGTATCGGTCAGTCCCACACTGGACAGTATCGGTAAGTGTCACACTGGGCAGGATCGGTCAGTGTCACACCGGACAGTATCGGTCAGTGTCACACTGGACAGTATCGGTCAGTGTCACACCGCACAGTATCGGTCAGTCCCACACTGGACAGTATCGGTCAGTGTCACACTGGACAGTATCGGTCAGTCCCACACTGGGCAGTATCGGTCAGTGTCACACTGAG
This sequence comes from Chiloscyllium plagiosum, assembly GCF_037043375.1. NCBI lineage: Eukaryota > Metazoa > Chordata > Chondrichthyes > Orectolobiformes > Hemiscylliidae > Chiloscyllium > Chiloscyllium plagiosum. The sequence continues at coordinate 969,052 of NW_028270152.1, forward strand.
CAGTATCGGTCAGTCCCACACTGGGCAGTATCGGTCAGTGTCACACTGAGCAGTATCGGTCAGTCCCACACTGGACAGTATCGGTCAGTGTCACACTGGACAGTATCGGTCAGTGTCACACTGGGCAGGATCGGTCAGTGTCACACCGGACAGTATCGGTCAGTGTCACACTGGACAGTATCGGTCAGTCCCACACCCGGCAGTATCGGTCAGTGTCACACCGGACAGTATCGGTCAGTGTCACACCGGACAGTATCGGTCAGTGTCACACTGGACAGTATCGGTCAGTCCCACACCCGGCAGTATCGGTCAGTGTCACACCGGACAGTATCGGTCAGTGTCACACTGGATAGTATCGGTCAGTCCCACATCGGGCAGTATTGGTCAGTGTCACACCGGGCAGTATTGGTCAGTCCCACACCCGGCAGTATCGGTCAGTGTCACACCGGACAGTATCGGTCAGTGTCACACTGGATAGAATCGGTCAGTCCCACATCGGGCAGTATTGGTCAGTGTCACACTGGGCAGTATCGGTCAGTCCCACACCAGGCAGTATCGGTCAGTTCCCACACTGGGCAGTATCGGTCAGTGTCACACTGGGCAGGATCGGCCAGTGTCACACCGGACAGTATCGGTCAGTGTCACACCGGACAGTATCGGTCAGTCCCACACCCGGCAGTATCGGTCAGTGTCACACCGGACAGTATCGGTCAGTGTCACACTGGATAGTATCGGTCAGTCCCACACTGGGCAGTATCGGTCAGTGTCACACTGAGCAGTATCGGTCAGTCCCACACTGGGCAGTATCGGTCAGTGTCACACTGAGTAGTATCGGTCAGTCCCACACTGGGCAGTATCGGTCAGTGTCACACCGGGCAGTATCGGTCAGTCCCACACTGGACAGTATCGGTCAGTGTCACACTGGACAGTATCGGTCAGTGTCACACCGGGCAGGATCGGTCAGTGTCACACCGGACAGTATCGGTCAGTCCCACACTGGACAGTATCGGTCAGTGTCACACCGGACAGTATCGGTCAGTCCCACGCTGGACAGTATCGGTCAGTGTCACACTGGACAGTATCGGTCAGTCCCACACTGGGCAGTATCGGTCAGTGTCACACTGAGCAGTATCGGTCAGTCCCACACTGGGCAGTATCGGTCAGTGTCACACTGAGCAGTATCGGTCAGTCCCACACTGGACAGTATCGGTCAGTGTCACACCGGGCAGTATTGGTCAGTCCCACACCGGGCAGTATCAGCCAGTCCCACACAGGGCAGTATCGGTCAGTCCCACACCAGGCAGTATCGGTCAGTTCCCACACTGGGCAGTATCGGTCAGTGTCACACTGGGCAGGATCGGCCAGTGTCACACCGGACAGTATCGGTCAGTGTCACACTGGACAGTATCGGTCAGTCCCACACCCGGCAGTATCGGTCAGTGTCACACCGGAGAGTATCGGTCAGTGTCACACCGGACAGTATCGGTCAGTGTCACACCAGACAGTATCGGTCAGTCCCACACCCGGCAGTATCGGTCAGTGTCACACCGGACAGTATCGGTCAGTGTCACACTGGATAGTATCGGTCAGTGTCACACTGGGCAGTATCGGTCAGTGTCACACTGAGCAGTATCGGTCAGTCCCACACTGGGCAGTATCGGTCAGTGTCACACTGAGCAGTATCGGTCAGTCCCACACTGGGCAGTATCGGTCAGTGTCACATTGAGCAGTATCGGTCAGTCCCACACTGGACAGTATCGGTCAGTGTCACACTGGACAGTATCGGTCAGTGTCACACTGGGCAGGATCGGTCAGTGTCACACCGGACAGTATCGGTCAGTGTCACACTGGACAGTATCGGTCAGTGTCACACCGGACAGTATCGGTCAGTCCCACGCTGGACAGTATCGGTCAGTGTCACACTGGACAGTATCGGTCAGTCCCACGCTGGACAGTATCGGTCAGTGTCACACTGGACAGTATCGGTCAGTCCCACACTGGGCAGTATCGGTCAGTGTCACACTGAGCAGTATCGGTCAGTCCCACACTGGGCAGTATCGGTCAGTGTCACACTGAGCAGTATCGGTCAGTGTCACACTGGACAGTATCGGTCAGTGTCACGCTGGACAGTATCGGTCAGTGTCACACTGGGCAGGATCGGTCAGTGTCACACTGGACAGTATCGGTCAGTGTCACACCGGACAGTATCGGTCAGTCCCACGCTGGACAGTATCGGTCAGTGTCACACCGGACAGTATCGGTCAGTGTCACACTGGACAGTATCGGTCAGTCCCACACCCGGCAGTATCGGTCAGTGTCACACCGGACAGTATCGGTCAGTGTCACACTGGATAGTATCGGTCAGTCCCGCACCGGGCAGTATCGGTCAGTCCCACATCGGGCAGTATCGGTCAGTGTCACACCGGGCAGTATTGGTCAGTGTCACACCGGGCAGTATCAGCCAGTCCCACACAGGGCAGTATCGGTCAGTCCCACACCAGGCAGTATCGGTCAGTTCCCACACTGGGCAGTATCGGTCAGTGTCACACTGGGCAGGATCGGTCAGTGTCACACTGGATAGTATCGGTCAGTCCCGCACCGGGCAGTATCGGTCAGTGTCACACCGGACAGTATCGGTCAGTGTCACACTGGATAGTATCGGTCAGTCCCGCACCGGGCAGTATCGGTCAGTCCCACATCGGGCAGTATCGGTCAGTGTCACACCGGGCAGTATCGGTCAGTCCCACATCGGGCAGTATCGGTCAGTGTCACACCGGGCAGTATTGGTCAGTCCCACACCGGGCAGTATCAGCCAGTCCCACACTGGGCAGTATCGGTCAGTCCCACACCGGGCAGTATCAGCCAGTCCCACACCGGGCAGTATCGGTCGGTCCCACACCGGGCAGTATCGGTCAGTCCCACACCGGGCAGTGTCAGCCAGTCCCACACCGGGCAGTATCGGTCAGTCCCACACCAGGCAGTATCGGTCAGTTCCCACACTGGGCAGTATTGGTCAGTGTCACACTGGACAGTATCGGTCGGTCCCACACCGGGCAGTATCGGTCAGTGACACACTGGACAGTATCGGTCGTTCCCACACCGGGCAGTATCGGTCAGTCCAACACCGGGCAGTGTCAGCCAGTCCCACACCGGGCAGTATCGGTCAGTGTCACACTGAGCAGTATCGGTCAGTCCCACACCGGACATTATTGGTCTGTCCTACACAGGGCAGTATCGGTCAGTGTGAGATTGGGCAGTATCGGTCAGTCCAACACCGGGTAGTATCGGTCAGTCCCATACCAGGCAGTATTGGTCAGTGTCACACTGGACGGTATCGGTCAGTCCCATACCAGGCAGTATCGGTCAGTCCCATACCAGGCAGTATCGGTCAGTGTCACACTGGACGGTATCGGTCAGTCCCATACCGGGCAGTATCGGTCAGTGTGACACTGGGCAGTATCGTTCAGTGCCATGCCCCTACTACTCTCTGAGTAAAGAAACTATCTCTGACATCTGTCCTATATCTATCACCACTCAATTTAAAGCTGTGTCCCTTCATGCTAACCATCACCATCCGAGGAAAATGTTCTCCCTGTCCACTCTATCTAACTCTCTGATTATCTTATATGTCTCAATTAAGTCACCTCTCAGCCTTCTTCACTTTTACGAAAACAGCTTCAAGTCCCTCAGCCTTTCCTTGTAACACCTCCCCTCCATAGCAGGGAACATCGGAGTAAATCTCCTCTGAACCCTTCCCAAAGCTTCCACATCCTTCCTGTAATGCAGTGACCAAGCTGTACGCAATACTCCAAATGCAGTAGCACCAGAGGTTTGTACAGCTGCAGCATGGTCTCATGGTTCCGAAACTCGATCCTTCTACTAATAAAAGCTCACACACCATATGCCTTCTTCACAATCCTATCAACCTGGGTGGCAACTTTGTGGGATCTATGTACATGGACACCTATGTCTCTCTGCTCATCTACACTACCAAGAATCTTACCATGAGCCCAGTACTCTTTATTCCTGCTGCTCCTTCCAAAGTGAATCACCTCACACTTTTCCACATTAAAGTCCATTTGCCACCTCTCAGCCCAGCTCTGCAGCTTATCCACTAAATCACCCTCAATTCCATGCCTCTGTATTTTGTGCAATAGCTAACCATGGGGATTATCAAACACCGTACTGAAATCCATATACATCACATCAACCGCTTTACCCTCATCTACCTGTTTGGTCACCTTCTCAAAGAACTTAATAAGGTTTGTGAGGCACGACCTATCCTTCACAAAACCGTGTTGACTATCCCTCATCAACTTATTCCTCTCTCGATGATTATAAATCCTATCTCTTCTAACCTTTTCCAACACTTTACCCACAACCGAAGTAAGGCTCACTGGTCTATGATTACCAGGATTGTCTTTACTGCCCTTCTTAAACAAGGGAACAACATTTGCTATCCTCCAGGCTTCTGGCACTATTCCTGTAGACAATGACGATTTAAAGATCAATGCCAAAGGCTCTGCAATCTCCTCCCTGGCTTCCCACAGAATCCTAGGATAAATCCCATCCGGTCCAAGGGACTTATCTATTATTACACTTTCCAGATTTTTTACCTCCTCCATTTGAACCTCAATCACACATCGTCTCATAGCCTGTATCTCAGTATTCTCCTCAACAAGTGGTGGGCAAGTTTTTGGAGGGAACCCTGAGGAACAGGATGTACATGTGTTTGGAAAGGCAAGGACTGATTAGGGATAGTCAACATGGGTTTGTGTGTGGCAAGTCATGTCTCACAAACTTGATTGAGTTTTTTGAAGAAGTAACAAAGAGGATTGATGAGGGCAGAACGGTAGATGTGATCTCTATGGATTTCAGTAAGGCGTTTGACAAGGTTCCCCATGGGAGACTGATTAGCAAGGTTAGATCTCATGGAATACAGGGAGAACCAGCCATTTGGATACAGAACTGGCTCAAAGGTAGAAGACAGAGGGTGGTGGTGGAGGGTTGTTTTTCAGACTGGAGGCCTGTGACCAGTGGAGTGCCACAAGGATCGGTGCTGGGTCCACTACTTTTCATCATTTATATAAATGATTTGGATGTGAGCATTAGAGGTATAGTTAGTAAGTTTGCAGATGACACCAAAATTAGAGGTGTAGTGGACAATGAAGAAGGTTACCTCAGATTACATCAGGATTTTGATCAGATGGGCCAATGGGCTGAGGAGTGGCAGATGGAGTTTAATTTAGATAAATTCAGGAAAGCAAATCTTAGCAGGACTTATACACTTAATGGCAAGGTCCTAGGGAGTGTTGCTGAACAAAGAGACCTTGGAGTGCAGGTTCATAGCTCCTTGAAAGTGGAGTCACAGGTAGCTAGGATAGTGAAGAAGGCATTTGGTATGCTTTCCTTTATTGGTCAGAGTATTGAGTACAGGGGTTGGGAGGTCATGTTGCAGCTGTACAGGACATTGGTTAGGCCACTGTTGGAATATTGTGTGCAATTCTGGTCTCCTTCCTATCAGAAAGATGTTGTGGAACCTGAAAGGGTTCAGAAAAGATTTACAAGGATGTTGCCAGGGTTGGAGGATTTGAGCTATCGAGAGAGGCTGCACAGGCTGGGGCCAACCTTATAGATATTTATAATAAAGTCATGAGGGGCATGGATAGGATAAATAGACAAAGTCTTTTCCCTGGGGTCGGGGATTCCAGAACTAGAGGGCATAGGTTTAGCATGAGAGGGGAAAGATATAAAAGAGACCTAAGGGGCAACTTTTTCACGCAGAGGGTGGTACGTGTATGGAATGAGCTGCCAGAGGATGTGGTGGAGGCTGGTACAATTGCAACACTTAAGAGGCATTTGGATGGGTATATGAATAGGAAGGGTTTGGAGGGATATGGGGTGGGTGCTGGCAGGTGGGACTACATTGGGTTGGGATATCTGGTCTGCATGGACGGGTTGGACCGAAGGGTCTGTTTCCCTGCTGTACATCTCTATGACTCTTATGTATATTTTAAAGGCTGTGACTTTTCCCACTTTAACTGCCCTCCAAGGCAATGCATTCCAGATTCCCACCACCCTCTGGACGAAAATGTTTTTCTTCAACTCCCCTCTAAATCTGTCTCTTTAAATGTAGGATCCCTTGTTATTGACCCTTCAACTAAGATTATTCACCCTGTACATGTCCCTTGTAGTCACACACCTTTAACTGGTCCCCATCAACGTTTCCGGCTCCAAAGAAAACAACAGGGGGCGGCACAGTGGCACAGTGGTTAGCACTCCTGCCTCACAGCGCCTGAGACCCGGGTTCAATTCCCGCCTCGGGCAACTGTCTGTGTGGAGTTTGTACATTCTCCCTGTGTCTGCGTGGGTTTCCTCCGGGTGCTCCGGTTTCCTCCCACAGTCCAAAAATGTGCAGGTCAGGTGAATTGGTCATGCTAAATTCCCCTAGTGTTAGGTGAAGGAGTAAATGTAGGGGAATGGTTCTGGGGGTGTTGCGTGTTGGTGTGGACTAGTTGGGCCGAAGGGCTGTTTCCACACTGTAAGTAATCTAATCTAATTTAAAACCCAAGCTTATCCAGCCTCTCTTCATCGTTAAACTGCTCCATCCCAGGTAACAGCCTGGTTGACTCCCATCCATACCCCCCAGTGTAATCACATCCTTCCTATAGTGTGGGGACCAGAACTGCACACAGTACTCCAGCTGTGGCCTAACCAAATTCCTGTAGAGCTCCAACATCAACTCCCTGCTCTTATAATTGTTTGATAAAGCTAAGTGACACATATTTCTTCTTAACTCCCCTGTTAACCTGTCCTACCATCTTCAGGGATCTGTGGACAAGCAACCCAAGATCCCTTTGACCATTTTAGAGTCCTGATAATCATTCAGGACTCCCTTGTTTTGTTCCTTCTTCCAAAGTGCATCTGTGTAACTGAGCCACACAATCACCGGATTGTGCTGGGGCAGAGGGAGGCCATTCAGCCCATCATACCTGCATTGAGTGTCAATCTCCTACCTGTCCAAGTACCCCTACACACTATTCCTCTCTAAATAACCATCCAACCCCTCTTTAATGCCTCAACTGAACTTGCCTCTCCCACATTCCCAGGCAGTGCACTCCAGACCCTAACCCCTCGCTGGTTGTTTCTCATATTGTGCTTGTTACATTTGCAAGTCGCTTTAAACCCATGCTCTCTTGTTCAGGTTCCTTTTCCAAGCTGAGTGTTGCGGTCCCTGGTTATAACCTTCAACACAAAACCTGGACTACACCCACACACCACACAACCCTCCCCAAACCTTCCCACCACCCCCTCCCACTGCCCCCCACCCCACCCCACCCCCAACCCGGACGAAGCCTCTTGTTTCCCAAGTTGTGACTGTGGCTGTTCCAGTCTGACCATAGTCAGAGATGGGGCTCCAAGAGACCCACTCCCACACCATCAGCCAGAACTCCTGGATGGACATGACCCTCAATATCAAACTCGAACCTGCCTCCTCAGAAACACGCAGAAAACATCGGGTGGAGTGGCAGCTGGACAGCGAGAGACGGGGGGAGAGAGAGAGAGAAAGAGAGGGAGAGGGAGAGGAGGGAGCAATGGGTGAATGTAAACCCAAGGGAGCCAAATTCGAAACCTGGACAATTCCAAGGAGACACAAGGAGACTTTTTGGGATTAGAAACAGAAAAAGGAATTCATGTCCTTCAGAATGTTGGTGGAAAGCATGTGTATTTGTTTTGTTTTATTTTAAACCTTGTGCCCAAACACTCCAGGCAAAAGATAACAGAACAAAGGCACACGTTGTAAACTCTTTCCACTGACAAAGCTTTATCTAAGATATGAGATATTGTATACACAAATGTTTCTAGCAATACTCTACCATCAGAGACCAACTGGTGGTTTCGGGGAGTGCCCTTGAACCTGGATTGTTGGATATTGAAGCCAAGAGCAACAGCACTGGGGAGTATGTAAACAGTGATCAGCAGACATTAGGTGTGTCTGAGTTCCTCAAAGTAGCGTCTTCGGCCCAACCATCTTCAGCTGCTTCATCAATGACCTTCTCTCCCTCATGAATGACCCCTCCTTCAGCAACAGAGAACTGGAGATTTTGGTCATCATTCCGTTGCAGTTTGTGGGATCTCTCTGTACAAATTGGAGGATGCGATCCCAACACACTGAACATTGCTATAAAGTACTTCATTAGCCATGAATGGGGTTTTCCTTCCTGTATTTTGGATTTTATGAAACTCAAAGGATGTTGATCGTGGGGGATTCAGTAGTAACATCAAGGGGAGATGGTATATTTTATCTCTTGTGGGGGGAGGTTGTGAAAGTCTGGCATTTGTGAGGCACAAATGTTAATTGTCCAAACCCGGATATTGTCCAGATCCTGCTGCATTTGAACATGGACTATTTCAGTATCTGAGGAGTCGCAAATGATGCTGAACACTGTGCAATCATCGGTGAACATCCCCACTTCTGACATTATGTTGGAAGGAAGCTGAAGATGGTTGGGCCTTGGACACTCCCCTGAGGAACTCCTGCAGAAATGTCCTGGAGCTGAGATGACTGACCCCCAACAACCACAACCATCTTCCCATGTGTCAAGTATGACTCCAACCAGCAGAGAGTTTGCCTCCTGATACCCATTGATTCCAGTTTTGCCTGGGCTCCTTGATGCTACACTCAGTTGAATGCAGCCTTGATGTTAAGGTCTGTCCCTCTTCCCTCCTATCTGGATTTCAGCTCATTTGTCCATTTTTGAACCAAGGCTGTAATGAGATCATGAGCTGAGTGACCCTGGTGGAACCCAAACTGGGCGTCACTGAGCAGGTTATTACTGAGCGTGTGCTGCGTGACAGAACCAGACCAGCTCGATCAGGAGTACAGCTGCTGAGCTAGTCTTGGTGGTGAACACTGAAATCCCCCACCCAGAGTACATCCTGTGTCCTTGTCACCCTCAGTGCTTCCTCCAAACACAGAGGAGTACTAAATCAAGGGAGGGTGGGGTTTTGGGTAATAAGTGGGAGGGGAGGAGGCAAGGCTTTCAATGGGCACACACTGGCACAGTGGGCGAATGGCCTGCTTATTTGCTTTGAGATTTGATGATTGCTAGAATCCAAATGTTTGCCATTCCTTTCAAATAGTGTGACCAAGTTATTCCCGGAGAGGGGAAGGTGTTCTGATACAGAATAAACACATTTTAATCTTCACTTTCTTTGCAAAGCAATGAGGCGTTTGCCCTGAGCCTTTGTCCCATCCACGGGTTATCAATAAGGCACTGGGACCAATCAGACAACAGCCACAAAATCCACTGCCTTTCCTCAAACTTCATATTGGGCCAAATGGTCTGAATCTATGAACATTTTTAGATTAAACAGCCTGGCTTTAGGGCAGGTGTGTTAGTGAAACCTTACAGTAATGCCAATCAGCTCTGACACTGCCATTATAACCTGCCCTGGAAGCCTCGGCATTTTGTACCCCGCCTCAGCGACCAGCTCCTGGGGCAGCACCAAATCTTCAAACACAAAAAGAATGACAACAACAACTTCTATTTACATAGCATCCAGAAAGTTCGGTTGAACTGCAGGCCCCTGCGTCCTGACTCTTATTCAGCAGAAACCTGTGTACATTCAACATGAGCTCTTACCCTGGGAAAGTCAAAACAGTCAAACTCAATGAAGGGCACTCTAGGCTCAGATAATGAGGACTCGCAGATGCTGAAGAAGTTAGAGTTGATAAAGTGTGAGGCTGGAAAAAGCTCAGAAGGTCAGGCAGCATCTGAGGAGCAAGAGAGTCAATGTTTCATGCTTAACAATGAAGGGTCCTGATGAAGGGTTAAGCCTGAAACATTGACTCTCTTACTCCTCAGATACTGCCTGACTGGCTGCACTGATTGCAGTGCCACACTTTATTGACTTGACATTGAGGGTCAGTGTGTGTGGGACTGTACCCCAGTGAGAGTCAGTGTGTGTGTAGCACTGTACCCCAGTGAGAGTCAGTGTGTGTGTGGGACTGTACCCCAGTGAGAGTCAGTGTGTGCGTGGCACTGTACCCCAGTGAGAGTCAGTGTGTGTGTGGGACTGTACCCCAGTGAAAGTCAGTGTGTGTAGGACTGTACCCCAGTGAGAGTCAGTGTGTGTGTGGGACTGTACCCCAGTGAGAGTCAATGTGCGTGTAGCACTGTACCCCGGTGAGAGTCAGTGTGTGTGTGGGACTGTACCCCAGTGAGAGTCAGTGTGTGCGTGGCACTGTACCCCAGTGAGAGTCAGTGTGTGTGTGGGACTGTACCCCAGTGAAAGTCAGTGTGTGTAGGACTGTACCCCGGTGAGAGTCACTGTGTGTGTGGGACTGTACCCCTGTGAGAGTCAGTGTGTGTGTGGGACGGTACCCCAGTGAGGATCAGTGTGTGTGGGACTGTACCCCAGTGAGATTCAGTCTGTGTGTGGGACTGTACCTCAGTGAGAGTCAGTATGAGTGTGGGACTGTACCCCAGTGAGAGTCAGTGTGTGTGTCGCACTGTACCCGAATGAGAGTCAGTGTGTGTGTGTGGGACTGTATCCCAGTGAGAGTCAGTGTGTGTGTGGTACTGTATCCCAGTGAGAGTCAATGTGTGTGTAGGACTGTACCCCAGTAAGAGTCAGTGTGTGTGTGTGGGACTGTATCCCAGTGAGAGTCAGTGTGTGTGTGGTACTGTATCCCAGTGAGAGTCAATGTGTGTGTAGGACTGTACCCCAGTGAGAGTCAGTGTGTGTGTGGGACTGTATCCCAGTGAGAGTCAGTGTGTGTGGGACTATACCCTAGTGAGGGTCAGTGTGTATGGGACTGTACCCCATTGAGAGTCAGTGTGTGTATGACTGTACCTCAGTGAGAGTCAGTGTGTGTATGACTGTACCTCAGTGAGCGTCAGTGTGTGTATGACTGTACCCCAGTGAGAGCCAATGTGTGTGTAGGATTGTACTCCAGTGAGAGTCAGTGTGTGTGTGGGACTGTATCCCAGCGAGAGTCAGTGTGTGTGGGACTATACCCTAGTGAGGGTCAGTGTGTATGGGACTGTACCCCATTGAGAGTCAGTGTGTGTATGACTGTACCTCAGTGAGAGTCAGTGTGTGTATGACTGTACCTCAGTATTAGTCAATGTGTGTGTGGGACTGTACCCCAGTGAGAGTCAGTGTGTGTGTGTGGGACTGTACTGCAGTGAGATTCAGTGTGTGTGTGGGACTGTACCCCAGTGAGAGTCAGTGTGTGTGTGCGACTGTACCCCAGTGAGAGTCAGTGTGTGTGTGTGGGACTGTATCCCAGTGAGAGTCAATGTGTGTGTAGGACTGTACTCCCAATGAGAGTCAGTGTGTGTGTGGGACTGTACCCCAGTGAGAGTCAGTGTGTGTGTGTGGGACTGTATCCCAGTGAGAGTCAGTGTGTGCGTGGCACTGTACCCCAGTGAGAGTCAGTGTGGGTGTGACTGTACCCCAGTGAGAGTCAGTGTTTGTGTGCGACTGTACCCCAATGAGAGTCAGTGTGTGTGTGGGACTGTATCCCAGTGAGAGTCAATGTTTGTGTAGGACTGTACTCCCAATGAGAGTCAGTGTGTGTGTGGGACTGTACCCCAGTGAGAGTCAGTGTGTGTGTGTGGGACTGTATCCCAGTGAGAGTCAGTGTGTGTGTGTGGGACTGTATCCCAGTGAGAGTCAGTATGAGTGGGACTGTACCCCAGTGAGAGTCAGTGTGTGTGGGACTGTACCCCAGTGAGAGTCAATGTGTGTGTGACTGTAACCCAGTGAGAGCCAGTATGTGTGGGACTGTACCCCAGTGAGAGTCAGTGTGTGTGGGACTGTACCCCAGTGAGATTCAGTGTGTGTGTGGGACTGTACCCCTGTGAGAGTCAGTGTGTGTGTGGGAATGTACCCCAGTGAGAGTCAGTATGTGTGTGGGACTGTACCCCAGTGAGAGTCAGTGCGTTTGTGCGACTGTACCCCAGTGAGAGTCAGTATGTGTGTGGGATTGTACCCCAGTGAGATTCAGTGTGTGTGTGGGACTATACCCCTGTGAGAGTCAGTGTGTGTGTGGGACTGTACCCCAGTGAGAGTCAGTATGTGTGTGGGATTGTACCCCAGTGAGAGTCAATGTGTGTGTGACTGTACCTCAGTTCGAGTCAATGTGTGTGTAGCACTGTACCCCGGTGAGAGTCAGTGTGTGTGTGGGGCTGTATCCCAGTGAGAGTCAGTGTGTGTGTGACTGTAACCCAGTGAGAGCCAGTGTGTGTGGGACTGTACCCCAGTGAGAGTCAGTGTGGGTGGGACTGTGCCCCAGTGAGAGTCAGTGTGTGTGTGAGACTGTAATCCCAGTGAGAGTCAGTGTGTGTGTGTGGGACTGTACCCCAGTGAGAGTCAGTGTGTGTGGGACTGTACCCCAGTGAGGGTCAGTGTATATGGCACTGTACCCCAGTGAGTGTCAGTGTGTGTGTGTGTGTGGGACTGTACTGTACTGTAAGTTCTGAAGAAGGGCCTTTGGAATCAAAATGTTAATAATGTTTCTCTCTCCACATGAGCTGCCAGACTTGCTGATGGTCTCCAGTAATTTGTTTTCGTTTCATTTCTTCGACTTAAACTATACCCTTTAAATTCCAAATTTACAAACACTCAAACATGATTAAAACAGATAAGACAGGTCATTTAACTTTGATATTTTGGGTGGAAAATTACTTGCAGAGTGAACAAATTCTGAAGGTTGAAAGTCTCAACTCCTTTTAATTTCGTAATGCTGGCTGACTGCTGTCTATCAGGTGATGGTCATTGTCAAATTCACGTATTTATCTCATAATCCTAGATTTGATTTTTCTGGATTACGGAACTGTAAAGGGAGTAGGACTGTTTTATGGAAAGAGTTGTTGCAATGTTCAAGAGGCACCTTGATACGCAGAAAAATGTGCAGGAAATAAAGGGTTATGGACAGGCCAGAGTTATAGAGATGTACAGCACCGCAACAGACCGCTTCCTCCAACTCGTCCGCACTGACCAGACATCCCAATCTGACTTAGTCCCATTTGCCAACATTTGGGCCATATCCCTTTTAGATTACTTACAGTGTGGAAACAGGCCCTTTGGCCCAACAAGTCCACACCGACCCGCCAAAGAGCAACCCACCCAGACCCATTCCCTTACATTTACCCCTTCACCCATCATTACGGGCGATTTAGCAAGGCCAATTCACCTGACCTGCACATTTTTCTTGGATTGTGGGAGGAAACCGGAGTACCCGGAGGAAACCCACACAGACATGGGGAGAATGTGCAAACTCCACACAGACAGTCACCCAAGGCTGGAATTGAACCCGGGTCTCTGGCGCTGTGAGGCAGCAGTGCTAACCACTGTGCCAACATGCCGCCCCTCTAAACCCTTCCTAATCATATACACATCCAGATGCCTTTTAAATGCTGTAATTGTACCAGCCTCCACCACATCCTCTGGCAGCTGATTCCATACACGTACCACCCTCTGTGTGAAAAAGTTGCCCCTTAGATCCCTTTTAAATCTTTCTCCTCTCGCTGTGCCTTGGTAGATTTGACAATAAATTCAATTCAATTCACCTTAAACCTATGTCCTCTAGTTTTGGACTCCCTCACCCTTGCAAAAAGACTTTGTCTATTTATCCTATCTATGCCCCTCAGGATTTTATCAAGTTCAATAAAGTCACCCCTCAGCTTCTGATGCTCCAGGGAAAACAACCCCAGCCTATTCAGCCTCTCCCTGTAGCTCAAATCCTCCAAACCTGGCAACATCCTTGTAAATCTTTTCTGAACCCTTTCAAGTTTCACAACAGGGATGCTGGGTAAAATTTCTGGCTGTAAGAGCTGCTCCTTGTTTGAGGTATTTTAGGAGCTGGAGGTGATTTCCTCGAATTCCAGGAGCAGCAATTACTGTTTTATATGCTGTTACATTGTTTTAGAACTTTGGGGAAATAAAAGTCAAAACAACATCTAACCCTGGCAACATCCTTGTAAATCTTTTGTGTACCTCTCAAGTTTTACAACATCTTTCCTTTAACAGGGAGACCAGAATTGAATGCAGTATCCCAAAAGTGGGCTGACCAATGTCCTGTACAGCTGTAACATAACCTCCTAACTCCTGTACTCAATGTTCTGACCAATGAAAGGAAGCATACCAACACCATCTTCAGCACCTTGTCTACTTGCAACTCCACTTTCAAGTAACTGTGCACCCCAAGGTCTCTTTGTTTGGCAACAGTCCCCAAGACCTTACCATTAAGTGTACAAGTCCTGCCCTGGTTTGCCTTTCCAAAATGCAACACCTCACATTTATCTAAATTAAAGTCCATCTGCCACTCCTTGACCCACTGGCCCATCTGACTAAGATCCCATTGTACTCTGAGGTACTTTGAAGACTCTCCACCACAACTCCAACTGCAAACATATTGACTGGCCATAGAGTATAGAGTCACAGAGGTGTACAGCACGGAAACAGACTTAGCTCCAACTCGTCTGCACTGACCAGACATCCCATTCTGACCTAGTCCCATTTGCCAACATTTGACCCATATTCCTCAAAACCCTTCCTAATCATATACCCATCCAGATGCCTTTTAGTGAAGAGGGCGTTTGGTATGCTTTCCTTTATTGGTCAGAGTATTGAGTACAGGAGTTGGGAGGTCATGTTGTGGCTGTACAGGACATTGGTTAGGCCAATGTTGGAATATTGTGTGCAATTCTGGTCTCCTTCCTATCGGAAAGATGTTGTGGAACCTGAAAGAGTTCAGAAAAGATTTACAAGGATGTTGCCAGGGTTGGAGGATCTGAGCTACAGGGAGAGGCTGAACAGGCTGGGGCTGTTTTCCCTGGAGCGTCGGAGACTGAGGGGTGACCTTATAGAGGGGCATGGATAGGATAAATAGGCAAAGTATTTTCAGCGACCACAGGAAATGGTGGAGGCTGGTACAATTGCAACATTTAAGAGGCATTTGGATGGGTATATGAATAGGAAGGGTTTGGAGGGATATGGGCCTCCACCACTTCCTCTGGCAGCTCATTCCATACACGTACCACCCTCTGTGTGAAAAAGTTGCCTCTTAGGTCTCTTTTATATCTTTCCACTCTCACCCTAAACCTATGCCCTCTAGTTCTGGACTCCCCGACCCCAGGGAAAAGACTTTATCTATTTATCCTATCCATGTCCCTCATAATTTTGTAAACCTCTATAAGGTCACCCCTCAGCCTCCAAAGCTCCAGGGAAAACAGCCCCAGCCAGTTCAGCCTTTCCCTATAACTTAAACCCTCCAACCCTGGCAACATCCTTGTAAATCATTTCTGAACCCCTTCACAACATCTTTCCGATAGGAAGGAGACCAGAATTGCACGCAATATTCCAAAAGTGGCCTAACCAATGTCCTGTACAGCTGCAACATGCCCTCCCAAATCCGGCACTCAATGCACTGACCAATAAAGGAAAACATACCAAATGCCTGCCTCACTATCCTATCTAGGAGGAGAAAGTGTGGACTGCAGATCCTGGAGATCAGAGCTGAAAATGTGTTGCTGGAAAAGCGCAGCAGGTCAGGCAGCATCCAAGGAGCAGGAGAATCGACGTTTCGGACATGAGCCCTTCTTCAGGAATGAGGAAAGTGTGTCCAGCAGGCTAAGATAAAAGGTAGGGAGGAGGGACTTGGAGGAGGGGCATTGGAAATGCGATAGGTGGAAGGAGGTCAAGGTGAGGGTGATAGGCCGGAGTGGGGGTTGGGGGCAGAGAGGTCAGGAAGAAGATTGCAGGTTAGGAAGGTGGTGCTGAGTTCGAGGGTTGGGACTGAGATAAGATGGGGGGAGGGGAAATGAGGAAACTGGAGAAATCTGAGTTCATCCCTTGTGGTTGGAGGGTTCCTAGGCGGAAGATGAGGCGCTCTTCCTCCAACCGTCGTGTTGCTATGGTCTGGCGATGGAGGAGTCCAAGGACCTGCATGTCCTTGGTGGAGTGGGAGGGGGAGTTGAAGTGTTGAGCCACGGGGTGGTTGGGCTGGTTGGTCCGGGTGTCCCAGAGGTGTTCTCTGAAACGTTCCGCAAGTCGGCGTCCTGTCTCCTCAATATAGGGGAGGCCGCATCGGGTGCAGCGGATGCAATAAATGATGTGTGTGGAGGTGCAGGTGAATTTGTGGTGGATATGGAAGGATCCCTTGGGGCCTTGGAGGGAAGTAAGGGGAGATGTGTGGGCGCAAGTTTTGCATTTCTTGCGGTTGCAGGGGAAGGTGCCGGGAGTGGAGGTTGGGTTGGTGGGGGGTGTGGACCTGACGAGGGAGTCACGGAGGGAGTGGTCTTTCCGGAACGCTGATAGGGGAGGGAAGGGAAATATATCCTTGGTGGTGGGGTCCATTTGGAGGTGGCGGAAATGACGACGGATGATACGCTGTATATGGAGGTTGGTGGGGTGGTAGGTGAGGACCAGTGGGGTTCTGTCCTGGTGGCGGTTGGAGGGGCGGGGCTCAAGGGTGGAGGAGCGGGAAGTGGAGGAGATGCCGAGGAGGGCATCGTCGATCACGTCTGAGGGGAAATTGCGGTCCTTGAAGAAGGAGGCCATCTGGGTTGTACGGTTTTGGAACTGGTCCTCCTGGGAGCAGATGCGGCGGAGACGAAGGAATTGGGAATATGGGATGGCGTTTTTACAGGGGGCAGGGTGGGAGGAGGTGTAGTCCAGGTAGCTGTGGGAGTCGGTCGGTTTGTAGTAGATGTCCGTGTTGATTTGTTCGCCCGAGATAGAAATGGAAAGGTCTAGGAAGGGGAGGGAGGAATCTGAGACTGTCCAGGTGAATTTGAGGTCGGGGTGGAAGGTGTTGGTAAAGTGGATGAACTGTTCAACCTCCTCGTGGAAGCACGAGGCGGCGCCGATACAGTCATCGATGTAGCGGAGGAAAAGGTGGGGGGGTGGGGCCAGTGTAGTTGCGGAAGATGGACTGTTCCACATACCCTACGAAGAGGCAGGCATAGCTGGGGTCCATGCGGGTGCCCATGGCTACTTCTTTGGTTTGGAGGAAGTGGGAGGATTGGAAAGAGAAGTTGTTCAGGGCGAGGACCAGTTCAGTCAGTCGAAGGAGGGTGTCGGTGGAAGGGTACTGGGTGGTACGGCGGGAAAGGAAGAAGCGGAGGGCTTTGAGTCCTTCGTGATGGGGGATGGAGGTGTACAGGGACTCGATGTCCATGGTGAAGATAAGGCGTTGGGGACCGGGGAAGCGAAAATCATGGAGGAGGTGGAGGGCGTGGGTGGTGTCCCGAACGTAGGTGGGGAGTTCCTGGACTAAGGGGGACAGGACCGTGTCGAGGTATGCAGAGATGAGTTCGGTTGGGCAGGAGCAGGCTGAGACAATGAGTCGGCCGGGGCAGTCAGGTTTGTGGATTTTGGGCAGGAGGTAGAAACGGGCAGTTCGGGGTTGTGGGACTATGAGGTTGGAGGCGGTGGATGGGAGATCCCCTGAGGTGATGAGGTTATGGATGGTCTGGGAGATGATGGTTTGGTGGTGGGGGGTGGGGTCATGGTCAAGGGGGCAGTAGGAGGAGGTATCTGCGAGCTGGCGTTTGGCCTCAGCGGTGTAAAGGTCGGTGCGCCAAACTACTACCGTGCCTCCCTTGTCAGCTGGTTTGATAGTGAGGTTGGGGTTGCAACGGAGGGAGTGGAGGGCTGCGCGTTCCGAGGGTGAGAGGTTGGAGTGGGTGAGAGGGGTGGGGGAGTTCAGGTGGCGGTTAATATCGCGGCGGCAGTTGGCTATGAAGAGGTCGAGGGCAGGTAGGAGGCCAGCACGGGGTGTCCAGGTGGATGGGGTGTGTTGGAGGTGTGAGAAGGGGTCGTCAGAGGGTGGGCGGGAGTCTTGGTTAAAGAAGTAGGCACGGAGGCGAAGGCAGCGGAAGAATTGTTCGATGTCACGCCGTGTGTTGAACTCATTAATCCGAGAGCGTAGGGGAATGAAGGTGAGGCCTCTGCTGAGGACTGATCTTCGTAGCTTCTTCGTAGGATATGTGGAACAGTCCGTCTTCCGCAGCTACACTGGCCCCACCCCCCACCTTTTCCTCCGCTACATCGATGACTGTATTGGCGCTGCCTCGTGCTCCCATGAGGAGGTTGAACAGTTCATCCACTTCACCAACACCTTCCACCCCGACCTCAAATTCACCTGGACAGTCTCAGACTCCTCCCTCCCCTTCCTAGACCTTTCCATTTCTACCTCGGGCGACCGAATCAACACGGTCATTTACTATAAACCGACCGACTCCCACAGCTACCTGGACTACACCTCCTCCCATCCTGCCCCCTGCAAAAACGCCATCCCATTCTCCCAATTCCTTCGCCTCTGCCACATCTGCTCCCAGGAGGACCAGCTCCAAAACCATACAACGCAGATGGCCTCCTTCTTCAAGGACCGCAATTTCCCCCCAGACGTGGTCGACGATGCCCTCCACCACATCTCCTCCACTTCCCGCTCCTCCACCCTTGAGCCCCGCCCCTCCAACCGCCACCAGGACAGAACCCCACTGGTCCTCACCTACCACCCCACCAACCTCCATGTACAGCGCATCATCCGCCGTCATTTCCACCACCTCCAAACGGACCCCACCACCAAGGATAATATATTTCCCTTCCCTCCCCTATCAGCGTTCCGGAAAGACCACTCCCTCCATGACTCCCTCGTCAGGTCCACACCCCCCACCAACCCAACCTCCACTCCCGGCACCTTCCCCTGCAACCGCAAGAAATGCAAAACTTGCGCCCACACCTCCCTCCTTACTTCCCTCCAAGGCCCCAAGGGATCCTTCCATATCCACCACAAATTCACCTGCACCTCCACACACATCATTTATTGCATCCGCTGCACCCAATGTGGCCTCCTCTATATTGGGGAGACAGGCCGCCTCTTTGCGGAACATTTCAGAGAACACCTCTGGGACACCCGGACCAACCAACCCAACCACCCCGTGGGTCAACACTTCAACTCCCCCTCCCACTCCACCAAGGACATGCAGGTCCTGGACTCCTCCATCGCCAGACCATAGCAACACGACGGTTGGAGGAAGAGCGCCTCATCTTCCACCTAGGAACCCTCCAACCACAAGGGATGAACTCAGATTTCTCCAGTTTCCTCATTTCCCCTCCCCCCACCTTGTCTCAGTCAAATCCCTCGAACTCAGCACCACCTTCCTAACCTTCAATCTTCTTCCTGACCTCTCTGCCCCCACCCCCACTCTGGCCTATCACACTCACCTTGACCTCCTTCCACCTATCGCATTTCCAACGCCCCTCCCCCAAGTCCCTCCTCCCTACCTTTTATCTTAGCCTGCCGGACACACTTTCCTCATTCTTGAAGAAGGGCTTATGCCCGAAACGTCGATTCTCCTGCTCCTTGGATGCTGCCTGTCCTGCTGTGTTTTTCCAGCAACACATTTTCAGCTCACTATCCTATCTACCTGTGACTCTAGTTTCATTGATGTATCTCCATTACTGTTTGCAGTCTAAAGACAAACCTGAACCAAGTTTTCTGCCCCTTTGCTGATTCTGATCTCCACTCACAGATCCCACATCAGGATTTTCTGAGCCAATGTCTTTCCTCATTATTGTATCGATTACATCCTTTACTCACACCACTATGCCAGCCAGCTCTTTTCACTTCAGCCTGTCCTTCCCAAATAACCAAAACCCCGGCAGATTCAGTTCCGTCACCGTGCAGTCACTCTCTAACTGCTACAACACCATAACTGCTTATATCTATTTGCATTGATAATTTTTCTATCATATTGCAAATGCTCCATGCACTAAGATACAAAGCCTTTAGACCTGTCTTTTTAACCTCATTTATCATCTCGGATTTATTTTGCACTATGACCCCATTTGTTTGTCACCCTTGTTTCTACTGCCATCCACCTTCGCTCCTTACCTTTCTGTCTTGTTCTTATCCTTGTTTCTCCTTCCTCTGTCTCCCTGCTCAGGTTGCCAGCTCCCTGCTATTCTAGTTTAAAGACTCCCTAACTGCGCTAGCAAACAGCCCTATGACAACATTAGCTCAGATCCATCTCAGATACAACCCATTCTATTTGTACCAGCCTCATCTTTCCCAATTCCAGTCCCAATTTCTCCCTCTTTACTATTTCTCCAGCCATGTATTCATCCAATCTCTCCTGCTATTCCTACTCTGGCATTGGTAGTGATGCTGAGATACACCTTTCTAATTTACATCCTAACTCCTTATATTCTGATTGTAAGAGCTCCTCCTCTTTTTTACCTTGTCATTGGTACCAGTGTGCACCATGCTATCTGGTTATTCACCTTCCCCCTTCAGACTGCACTGCTGTAACTCCAAGGCAGTCTTAATCCTAGCATCTGGGAGGCTACATACCATCCTGGAGTCTCATTCACAGCCACAGAAATGTCTCTATTCCCTGTACAATTGAATCCCCTCTTACAATAGCCTTCTGATAGTTATTCTTCCTCTCCCACGCAGCTGACTCCTACTGCTATCTCTGTGATGTTATCTGCGCCATCAGTAATTAAAACAGCATATCTATTAGAGAGGGGAATAGACATAGGGTACGCCTGAACAACCTGTCTACTTGTACTTCGCCTGATGGCCACTCATGCCTTTACTGCCTGCCTCGTCTTTGTCTATGGTGTGACCATCTCACTGAACATGTTACCGATGACAAACCTAGTGTGGATGCTCCACAGTGAACTCACCCACAGCTCCAGCTCTGAATCGCTGGTTGCTGCACCTGTACACACTCTGGTATACATGGTGCAAGAGGACCACATCATGGGGTCAAACTGGGCTGCCATGACTTCCCTTTAGATTAAGCTTGTTAGTTCCTCCCTTTAAAGAATAATAATTATGTTAGAGACCTAATTCACTCCAACTGCTCCCACTACAATGCAAAGTCCTTGCCTTACGTCTCTGGAGACCTTATTTCGCTTTCATTACTTTTATTACCTTATTGTATTGGCCCTAATGTTCTTAGTTTAATACAAAAATAAACACTTTTCTAATTTACAGCAAGTTGCAGATGATCCCTAACAACAGCTTCTTACCAACCAATACGCTTACAATTTTCCTGCAATCATTTTGCTTTTGTTAGTCTGAATTGAATTCATTACAAACTATCCCCTTCCCAAACTCTGCTCCCCAAACACCCTCACCACCCAACACCACCTAACCCCAGCCCCCCCCCACCCCCAACCCTGGCAACCCCCCTGCCCCCAACGCCTCCAACCCCAACATCCACCCACCCCCCCAACATCCCCAACCCTGACAATCCCCACCTCTACCAACACCCTTAACCCCAACATCCTCTGCCCCATTCCCCAACACCCTCTGACCCCAACACCCACGCCCCCAACACCCCGTCCCCAACATCCCCTGCCTCCACCCCTCAACACCCTCTAACCCTGACACACCCCACCCCCAACCCCAATACCCCCTGCCCCCAATACCTCAACGCCAACACCCCCATCAACCAAACCCCCCCATCCCCAAAACCCCATCTCCCAACACCCACCGCCCCAACACTCCATCTGACCCCCAAACACCCCCAACCCCGACATCCCATCCCCCAACACCTCCAACACAACATTCCCCGCCCCAACACACCCCAAATCTAACATCCCATCCCTCCCAAACACCCAACACCAACCCCATCATCTACCCCACCCCAACATCCACCCCACCCCCAACATCCAGTCCAACCCCAACAACACCCCACCCCCCAACACCCCCAACCCTGAAATACCCTGCCTCAACACCTCCCAACCCTAACACACCTGCCCCCAACAATCCCATCCCCCAACATCCCCCAACCCTGACATACCCTTAATCCCCTAACACCCCCCATCCCCCAACACCCCCAACCCCCAACACCCCTCAACTCCGACATTCCCCATCCCCAACACCCTCCAATCCTGACACCCCCTGGGCCCCCCCAACATTCCCAACACCTACACACACCCTACCTCTCCCAACTCCCAGAACCTCCCCCACTCCTCAATATCCCCCAACCCCAACAACTCCCCACACCATTGCCCCCCAACCCCCCACTTATTTAAACAGCCTGGGTTAGAACAGCAAGTGTAAGTGTGTGTTCTCAAAGTCGAACAATGCCCGAGTATCAGCAAAGGGACCCCGAGACATATTCCTCGGATAAACCCTCCCGATATTTAAATGATTAAATACAGGTGGGGGGCTCAGAACAGATGTGACTTTGCACTAACATTGAAATGGATATTTGCATAATTTATATTTGGAAATATTCCTGATGAAGATTTTTTTGTTGAGGCAGGAGACTATGTTACTTTGTTCTTTATTAGTCATTCCCAAAATTCTAACAAAATATATAACCTTTGACAATCTCAATGGAACTCTTTACAGTACTTGGATACTCAAAAGGAAATGAGAAGAGAGAGAGAGATAAACTTTTCCCTTTGCTGATCTCTCAACCTCTTCCTTAAAAATACTCAAGGACTGTGCTTTTCACCACATTTTCAGGAAGAGATTGAAAGACTGGTTGCCCTCTGAGTGAGAACATTTCTCTTCATCTCTGTCTTAAACAGATGACAGCTGACTTTCAAACAGTGGTCTCCTGTTCTAAGTTCTCCTATAGGGGGAAATATTCTCTCTGTATCCACCCAGACAGACCCCCTCAGGATCTTAATGTTTCAATAAAGTCACTTCTAACTCTTACAAACACCAGTGGGGTTCCAGGGGAAGCAGACGGGAAAATAGGGTTTCTCATGGGGTGGGTTTGAGGTGGGTTGGTTGAAATGGGTTGGCATTGAGATGGGGTATGGTTTGAGGTGGGGTGGGTTGGAGATGGGGTGGGTTAGATATGGGAAGGAGAAAGTGAGGTCTGCAGATGCTGGAGATCAGAGCTGGAAATGTGTTGCTGGAAGAGCGCAGCAGGTCAGGCAGCATCCCCGAAACGTCGATTCTCCTGTTCCCTGGATGCTGCCTGACCTGCTGCCCTCTTCCAGCAACACATTTCTAGATATGGGAAGGGTTTGAGATAGAGTAGGGTTTGAGATGGGCGCATTTGAGATGGATTGACATTGAGATGGGGTAAGATTTGAGATGTGTGGGTTTGAGGTGGGGTAGGGAGGGGCGGGAGGGGCGAGATGGAGGTTGGGGTTTAGACGAGGAGATGGTAATTTTGAAATGGAAGATTTGCAGATTCAGAAAGGCGGGTGAATGAGGATTGAGATTGGGAAATTACATACAAAAGGAGCAAGAGGAAGCCTCTCAGCCCTTCGAGCCTGTTCCCCCTGTTCAATAAGATCACGGCTAATCTAATTTTAACCTCAATCCTACATCCCTGCATATTCCCCAAGAACCTTCCATCCCCCTTGGTCATCAAGAATCTATTTCCTTCTACCTTAAAAATATTTAAAGATTCTGTATTAAATGTCTTTTGAAGAAGAGAATTCCAAAAACTCACAGCTCTCTCAAAGAAATAAATCTTTCTTCATCCCTTTTAAATGGGTGTGCCCAGTTCTAGATTCTCCGACAAGAGGAACCAACCTTGTCACATCCACCTGGTCAACTCCCCTCAGATTCTTGACATGTTTCAATTCTGTCACTTCTGACTGTTCTATACTCCAGAGGATACAGGCCCAGCCTTCTGCAAACTCACAGAACTCCCTACAGCATGGAAGCAGGCCATTCAGCCCATCAAGTCCACAACAACCCTTTGAAGAGCATCCCACCCAGAGCCACCCTATCCCTGTAACCCTGAATTTCCCACCTAGCCTGCACTTCCCTGGACACTATGAGCAATTTCCCATAGCCAATCCATCTAACCTGCACGTCTTTGGACTGTGGGAAGAAACCCACACAGTCACCCAAAGCCAGGATCAAACCTGGGTCCCTGGTGCTGTGAGGGAGCAGTACTAACCACTGAGTCACTGTGCCACACTGGACTGGTCCAGCCTTTCCTCATAAAGCAAGCTGTTCGCTCCAGGGCTGAGTCTAGGAAACCTTTCCTGAATGAAGTGAACACAGAGAAAATGCTGTTGACTAGTCAGTTCGAAATGGATTAGATCAGGATCAGCGTCCTGGTTTAACCCGGGTAATTGATCCTGCCAGTGAGATGGAAGCATTTGTACAAAGTGCCTGCTCTGGGTTGTCTCTTTTGGCTGGGTGCAGCTGCCTTGAGCTCCCCACAGAAACAGGTGTCACATTCCCCAGGTCAGCAACAAGCCTGGCCCTCTCTCAGTCAGAGCTGTGCAGAAGCTGTGATTGATGAGAGTTTGATCATGGAGCCACTCATTTAACCTGTTATTAACTGCTCAGCTTCTTTACATCATCATTCATCACAACCATACTATTCCTGAAGAAGGGCTTATGCCCGAAACATCGATTCTCCTGCGACTTGGATGCTGCCTGGCCTGCTGCGCTTTTCCAGCAACACATTTTTCAGCTCTGACCTCCACATCTGCAGTCCTCACTTTCTCCTATTTACTGTTCCCACTCCAGGACAGTTCTCTGGGTTGGCAGGATCTCTGTCCCCATCCAACTTCAAACAAGTGACCTGAGCTGGAAACTGTCCAGTTTGAATCAATGAGAGGCCCCATGTCTCTCATGCACTAATTCACTCTTCCAACAACAACGTGAATTTATATTGCAACTTTAACTGAATGGACTCACCTCATAAACACAGCGGCTACAAGAGCAGGTCAGAGGCTGGAAATGCTGTGGCAAGTAACTCCCCTCCTGACTCCCCAAAGCCTGTCCATCATCAACAAGGCACAAGTCAGGAGTGTGATGGAATCCTCCCCACTTGCCCTGGATGGGGGCAGCTCCAACAACACTCAAGAAGCTTGACCCCATCCAGGACAAAGCAGCCACTTGATTGGCACCACGCCCAGGATATGAAACCTCAATTCTGGTCTAAGGTGGCAGCAGAGAGGGCTCTCGTGCCAGAGCTCGTCTGCTCTAACCACTTCTGTTTTTCTTTTTCCCTCTCTTTCCTTTTTTATTTACTTACTTGTCCTGAGCTTGGACAGCGTCGGTGGTGAGAGCCAAGTACACAGACCTCAAGTGGACCTGAGGCATAGATCTTGAGTGGACGCAGTGCGGAGGAAAGTGAGCCCCTACTTATGTTTCCAGAGCAAGTACAGGACCTGGAGTTGGCGGCTGCCAAATGGGCAGAGGTTACATGGGCGAGGTAGGCCCAGTGGTGAAAGATGGTACCTGAAGATCAGCGACTTTGATGTTGGTTGGGTTTGGTGTAGAAGATGGCAAAGGGTTGGTGATGGATGATGAGCCAGCTCAGGAATGATGGACTCTCTTCAAGATATATCTTTCTTTTGTTCCTTATTCTTAAATTACACAAAATGGTGCCGTATTATGGCTAAAAATGATACCTTTTCACTGCATTTTATTATATTCTTACTGCAAAATCCACCTGACAATAAAATCAAATCCACCAGCATCCACTCCCTCTAACACTGACACTCAGCAGCAGTAGTGTGTACTATCTACAAGATGCCCTGCAGAAATTCACCAAAGATCCTTAGACAGCACCCTCCAAACGTGATCTCTATCACAAGAAATGAATGTTAGCCCAGAATTATAGGAGGCGGAGATCTTGGAGATTTGTGAGACTGGAGATAACGAAGGATGCGAAGAGTGAGGCATTTAAAACAGAGGGTGAGACCCTTCAGTAAAATCCTGCCGTTGGTTGCAATTACCTGGCTCGAGCTGCTGCTTCTTCACCAACTTCTGACTTAAATCATTAACACTCTCCACAGACTTCACCCGATCTGCTGAGTATTCCAAAGTTTTGGAACGTAAGAAACAAAAGCAGGCTTAGACCATTTTGTCCATCTAGCTAGTTCTGTTTCAATAGGATAATGTCTGATCTTGGGTTTGAACTGCACTTTCACAATCACACACCTTAGTTTCCTGAGAGACCAAGGCTCTGTGCAACCCAGACTCAACACTGCAGCATCCACAACGTCCTGGCACAGAGAATTCCAAAGATTCACAACCATTTGAGGGAAGACATTTGTCCTTATATCAGTCATGATTTTTTTTGTAATTGACTTGTGGGTTTCACTGCCTGTCCCTATTTGCCCCTTGAGAGTGTGGGGGTGAGCTGCCTTCCTGACCCCCTGCAGTCCATGTGCTGTAGATAGACCCACAATGCCTTTAGGGAGGGAATTCCAGGATTCTGACCCAGAGACACTGAAGGAACAGCGAAATATTTCCAAGTCAGGATGGTGAGGGGCTTGGAGGGGAACTTGCAGGGGGTGGTGTTCCCATGTATCTGCTGCCCTTGTCCTTCTAGGTGGAGGTGGTTGTGGGTTTGGAAGGCGGTAGGAAGCCTTAGTGAATTTCTGCAGTGCACCTTGTAGAAGGCACATGTAGATTGTCCCCTCACGCTGAGGCTGTGCCCCTATGTTTTACATTCTCTGAATTACTTTTTAAGCAAATTGGAAGCTGTAGTTTCCACATTATAACCGCAACAACATATCAAAAAGGTTTTCATTGGCTGGAGAGATTTTGGGATGCTGGAGAAATATGGAAATAATGGTCAGGAATATCTGGAAATGTAAATTGTTCTTTTTTTCTGCAACGCTAAAATAATGATTCTTATTTTGGAATCTCTCCATAGCCTCCCCTGTTGCTCTCCTCTGTCATCCTCTCCAGCTCCAAGACTCTTCACGATCTCTGAGCATCTCCAGTTCCAGTCTCCCATACATTCCCTCCTTCCCATCACTCCACTGCTGGTGGCTATGACTTCAGCTGCCTGGACCTCAAGCTCCGGAACTGCCTCCTTAAAACCACCCACCTCTCAACCAGACTCCATGTCAGGACAAACCTCATTGACTGGGACATCAGTCTCCTGTTAGCTTACTTTGCTCAGTGTCAGACTCCACCCCTGCACCTTCCCCTCCAAGCCCCTCCCCATCCTGACTTGGAAATATATCGCCGTTCCTTCAGTGTCTCTGGGTCAAAATCCTGGAATTCCCTCCCTAAGGACATTGTGGGTCTACCTACAGCACATGGACTGCAGTGGTTCAAGAAGGCAGCTCACCCCCACCTTCTCAGGGGGCAACTAGGGACGGGCAATAAATACTGGGCAGCTAGAAATGCCCCCATCCCACAAGTGAATTACAAAAGAATTTGATACTCGCTCCTGTCAAGAACCTTATGATGTTTTATTATGTTAAAGGAACTAAATAAATACAAGTTGTTGTTGTGGTGATTCAGGAGGACCTTATGTCAGTAATTGCTCAGAGTGCACTGCCCAGAGGAGTTACTTGGTTTTGGGTAATGGGACACAGTGACGTTCACACTGTGGTTTGGATTTCCCAGCTTGTGATCTTGCTGTCTGCTCCTAGTTATAAATAAGTTCCTCTGGTATCATTGATCCCTCAGCAGCAGGTTAGAGCTGTACATTGTTGGCATATTAGTGATGGAATAGAGAGACTTGGGGAGAGCTGTAACTCTCACCTCGTTGAGCTCCTCCTAATTTCATCTGCTGCTCAATGAGACTGGTTTGTCTCTCTCTCTCTCTCTCTGGGGAGTCTGTGCCTCACTCTCTGTCTCACTCTATGTCTCCGTGGGGAGTCTATGCCTCACTCTCTGTCTCACTCTCTCTCTGGCGAGTCTGTGTCTCACTGTCTGTCTCACTCTATGTCTCCGTGGGGAGTCTATGTCTTGCTCTCTATCTCGCTCTGGGGAGTGAAGTCAGATGTTACTTCCCTGGATGATTTCATATTGATCTAATCCCAATAATTGAATAAATTATGCTTTGTTTTAATCCATGGAATTCCAGGGATTCATACAGGCACTGAGAAATTTTATTCCACATTCTCACCCACTTTTCACAAAACCGAACACCAGCTGCATTGGTGATAGTGCCAAATATCTTGAACCCATTGTTTTGATAAAGAACAGTTTCCACTCTGTAAATGAGTACCACATCCAAATGATCATTCTTCAAACATGGATCAGCCAGATATGACCAGCAGGATATTGCACCGTGAGGGGCTTCATTGCTGGAATAGGTCATTTCCTGTTGGATTTCAGATGGACAACCAGGTCATTACACACACATTGTCAATCAAACACTAACAGCCAATCATATTCTCCCATCAGCAGGTGGGGCATTAGTCATGGTCAGTGAACTCTCCCATCTCCCGGTTCAGGAAGTCCTAGGTTCAAATCCCACTCTTTAGATGTGAAGTTGAAAAATAACACACCACCAGGTTATAGTCCATCAGGTGGTTGATGAAGGAGCAGCGCTCTGAAAGCTAGTGTGCTTCCAATTAAACCTGTTGGACTATAACCTGGTGTTGTGTGATTTTTAACTTTATACACCCCAGTCCATCACTGGCATCTCCAAATCATGACTACTTTAGATGTGAGTTTGTGATCTGGGCTGGCATTCTCAGTGGTACTAGGAATTATAGAATCCAGATAGAGCGATGGTACTAAAGGGGGATGCATCATGTGATATCCAACCTACTTTCCAGCACAATAGCTCAATGTGAATATCCAAGAAATGTTTAAATGCAACAGAGTTCCTATCTCTAGCAGCCTCTCAGACGGTGAGTTCCAGATTCCCAATAGACCCTCTGAAAAACATTATCCTCAGCTACTGCTGATTCTTGCATCAACTGCTTCAAATCCCTGCCCCAGTTAGTGACCTCTCTGTAAAGGGAAATGGGTCCTTCCTATCTGTTCTGTCCATGCTCCTCAGAATTTTATCCACTCTCCGTCAGCTCCTCTGTCCAATCCTTCCTCATTGTTAATCTTCTCCATTCCCAGCAACACCCTCGTAAACTTCCACTGTCTCCTCATGAGTGTGAATTATGTCCTTGATATAATGCAGAGATCAAAGGTGTAAGCAGTTCAAAGTTGTGTAAGGTTTTCAGGACCCTGGTGTGACCTTGTGATGATATCATGGAACTGCACATCACTGAGTATAAATAGCAGAATGTATCTGGAATTCCAATGGAGGGTATTAGCCTAGACATGACTATGTCGTTTTCTTATTGGAAGATTCAAATGAACAACACAGAAGATTGTTTAACCTTTAATAATGTAATTGTATGACAGAATGGCTGTATCTCCAATTACCATGTACAGCAGTGTTTCATATAAATGTGTAATAAAGAGTCTTAGTTTAAAGTCTAAACCTGAGGACAGTTCTTTACTTTGTCCTTTCTTCGAACAGTCAATCTCAAATCCAAACACACAGCGTGATCTGAAATCACAAAATAAACAACCCTGTCCCTGCCTCTTGGTGCTCATGCCACACTTTCCCTGTTGCTGGAGGGAGAGGAACAGACCCTCGCAGTGATTTGTTGTGACAGGTTTATTTGAAGCATCTTTGTTTGAGTTGTGACAGTACTCACTCCATCTTTAGATTAGATTACATTACAGTGTGGAAACAGGCCCTTCGGCCCAACAAGTCCACACCGACCCGCTGAAGCAAAACCCACCCATACCCCTACATTTACCCCTTACCTAACACTACTGGCAATTTAGTATGGCCAATTCACCTGGCCCTGCACATCTTTGGACTGTGGGAGGAAACCGGAGCACCCGGAGGAAACCCACGCAGACACGGGGAGAATGTGCAAACTCCACACAGTCAGTCGCCTGAGGCGGGAATTGAACCCGGGTCTCTGGTGCTGTGAGGCAGCAGTGCTAACCACTGTGCCACCATGCCGCCCACTTTAGTTAATGTCTTTACCTTCTAACAAAAATGTTCCTCTTTTGCACCATGTTGTTCTCATCTTAAACTACTCAACAATGTGTCTGACAGTTTCTGAGTGCAGGAGCCTCAGCTCCTGACCCTGTCCAACAGGTATGAGATGCTTGCTATCTGATGGATGAGGGAAAGGGCTGTGGGGAGGATGAGCCAGCTGAGCACGGCACCATGGTTCTGAAGGCCATTCAAGAGTGGGAGCAAAAAGACAAGTAGTTGTTATAGGGGATTCTATAATTAGGGGGACAGATAGTATCCTTTGCAAGCCAGATCGGGAGTCCCACATGGTGTGTTGCCTGCCCGGTGCCAGGGTGCAGGACATCTCCAACCAGCTTGAAAGGATATTGGAGTGGGAGGGAGAAGATCCAGTTGTTGTGGTCCGCATTGGCACAAACAACATATGCAAAGCTAGGGTCAGGAACTGTTTAGGAATTATCAAGCATTAGGAAGGAAATTGAAGTTCAGGTCCTTAAGGGTCATAATCTCTGGATTACTGCCTGAGCTACGTGCCAATTGGCATAGGGATAAGAAAGTTAGGGAAGTAAACATGTGGCTAAGAGATTGGTGTGGGAAAGAGGGATTCCATTTCATGGGACATTGGCATCAGTTTCGGAACCAGGGGGATCTTTACCATTGGGACAATCTCCAAACTGAACCGATCTGGAACCAGTGTTCAAGTGAAAAGGATAAATAGGGTGGTCAACAGGACTCTAAACTTCTGAGTCTGTGGGGAGGGGGGGGGGGAACGACAGGGATTATGGAGTTAAATGGAAAGATAAGCAGCAGGTTAGCATGTGTGCAGGTGGGTTTAAGATTAAATTAGATTCCCTACAGTGTGGAAACAGGCCCTTCGGCCCAACAAGTCCACACCAACCCTCCGAAGAGCAACCCACCCAGACCCATTTCCCTCTGACCAATATACCTAACGCTACGGGTAATTTCCCATGGCCAATTCACCTAACCTGCACATCTCTGAACTGTGGGAGGAAACCGGAGCACACGGAGGAAACCCAAGAAATGCAGATACGGGGAGAATGTGCAAACTCCACACAGACAGTCACCCGAGGCTGGAGTCAAACCTGGGACCCTGGTTCTGTGAGGCAGCAGTGCTAGCCACTGAACCACTATGCCGCCCGGCAAATTAGGAATGCATCAAAAAGGAAGGATAACTTAGGACATCTTATGATTTCCAATATCTCTAATAATGATAAGAAAGTTAGCATTAAGTCACTTTACCTGAATGTTCGTAGTATTTGTAACAAAGCAGATGAATTAACGGCACAAATCATCGTGAATGATTATGGTGTGATAGGCATCACGGAGACATGGTTACAGGGGGTTCAGGACTGGCAGTTAAACATCTAAGGATTTACAGTTTATCGAAAAGACAGGGAGGTGGGCAGAGGGGGAGGGGTTACCTTATTAGTTAAGAATGAGATTAAATCTATGGCACTGAATGACATAGAGTCAGATGATGTAGAGTCTGTGTGGGTGGAGTTGAGGAACCACAAAGGCAAAAAAAAACATAATGGGAGTTATGTACAGACCTCCTAACAGTGGTCAGGACCAGGGACGCAAGATGTTCCAGGAAATAGATAGGGCATGTCAGAAAGGCAAGGTCACGGTGATCATGGGGGACTTCAATATGCAAATGGACTGGGTGAATAATGTTGCCGGTGGATCCAAAGAAGAGAATGCTTATAGGATGGCTTTTTGGAACAGTTTCTGATGGAGCCCACAAGGGAGCACGCTATTCTGGACTTAGTGCTATGTAACGAGCCAGACTTTATAAAAGATTTTAAAGTAAGGGAACACTTAGGAAGTAGCGATCATAATATGGTAGAGTTCAGTCTGGAGTTTGAAAGAGAGAAGGCAAAATCGGATGTAATGGTGTTACAGTTAAATAAAGGTAATTACAGGGGCATGAGAGAGGAACTGACGAAAATCGACTGGAAGCAGAGCCTAGTGGGGAAGACAGTAGAGCAACAATGGCAGGAGTTTCTGGTGTAATTGAGGTCACAGTACAGAGGTTCATCCCAAAGAAAAGAAAGATTATCTGGGGTTGGGGGATTGGACAGCCATGGCTGACAAAAGAAGTCAGGAAATGTATCATAGAAAAAGCCTATAAAGTGGCCAAGAGCACTGGGAAATCAGAAGATTGGGAAGAGGACAAAAACAAACAGAGGATAACAAAGTGAGAAATAAGGAAGGAGAGGATCAAATATGAAGGTAAGCTAGCCAGTAATATTAGACATGACAGTAGAAGTTTCTTTCAATACATAAGAAACAAACGAGAGACAAATATACAAATTGGGCTGCTCCAAATTGGGCCGCTCCAAATTGATGCAGGAAGGCTAGAGATGGGAGATAAGGAAATAGCTGAAGAACTTAATAAGTACTTTGTGTCAGTCTTCACAGTGGAAGACAGGAGTAATATCCCAACAATTAAGGAGAGTCAGGGGGCAGAGTTGAGTGTGGCAGCCATTACAAAACAGAAAGCGCTAGAAAAGCTAAAAGGTCTAAAACTTGATAAATTTCCGGGCCCCGATGGGTTACATTCTAGAGTTCTGAGGGAGGTGGTTGAGGAAATAGCGGAGGCGTTGGTTGAGATCTTTCAAAAATCACTGGAGTCAGGGAAAGTCCCAGATGATTGGAAGATCGCTGTTGTAACCCCATTGTTCAAGAAAGGATCAAGACAAAAGATGGAAAATTATAGGCCAATTAGCCTGTTCAACCTTGGTTGTTGGTAAAATTCTAGAATCCATCGTTAAGGATGAGATTTCTAAATTCTTGGAAGTGCAGGGTCAGATTAGAACAAGTCAGCATGGATTTAATAAGGGTAGCTTGTGCCTGACAAACCTGTTAGAATTCTTCGAAGAGGTAACAAGTAGGTTAGACCAGGGAAACCCGTTGGATGTTATTTACCTAGACTTTCAAAAGGCCTTTGATAAGGTGCCTCATGGGAGGCTGCTGAGTAAGGTGAAGGCCCATGGTGTTCGAGGTGAGCTACTGGCATGGATTAGGGATTGGCTGTTTGACAGAAGGCAGAGAGTTGGGATAAAAGGTTCTTTTTCGGAATGGCAGCTGGTGACAGTATTGGGGTCACAGCTGTCCACTTTATATATTAATGACCTGGATGAAGGGACTGGGGGTAGTCTGGCAAAGTTCACTGATGATACGAAGTTAGGTGGACAGGCAGGTGGTACTGAGGAGGTGGGGAGGATACAGAAAGATTTAGACAGTTCGGAAGAGTGGTCCAGGAAATGGTTGATGAAATTCAACGTGAGCAAATGTGAGGTCTTGCACTTCAGAAAAAAGAATACATGCATGGACTATTTTCTAAACAGTGAGAAAATTCCTAAAGCCAAAGTACAAAGGGATCTGGGAGTGCTAGTCCAGGATTCTCTTAAGGTTACCTTGCAGATTGAGTCCGTGGTTAAGAAAGCAAATGTAATGTTGTCATTTCTCTCAAGAGGGTTGGAATATAAAAGCAGCGATGTACTACTGAGACTTTATAAAGCTCTGGTTAGGCCCCATTTGGAGTACTGTGTCCAGTTTTGGGCCCCACACCTCAGGAAGGACATACTGGCACTGGAGCGTGTCCAGCGGAGATTCACACGAATGATCCCTGGAATGGTCGGCCTAACATAGGATGAACGGCTGAGCATCCTGGGATTGTATTCATTAGAGTTTAGAAGGTTGAGGGAGATCTAATAGAAACTTCCATTCAGGGCTGGGAAACAGAGCTTGTTTAAAACCTAATGGCCAATGTCGAACATGCCTCTGTCTTCATCCAGGCTTGTAAACTCCTGGAAACATTTCTTCACATTAGTTAGACAAGCTGTTCCCTTAACAGATCCAACCAGCCAAAGGTTCATTAATCAATGACTGTCTACTGGAAATTCAACCCATCACTCAGATTATTTTCCAATACTTTAACCAACACAGATGTTAGGCTCACAAACTTGAATAAATCAAGCAATCCTTTCCCCTGCTCATAAGTGCCCCACTGTCAGAGAGTCAGTGCCTGTATTGGAGAGTCAGTATTGAGGGAGCAGGCACTGTTAGAAGGTCAATGCTGAGGGAGTGCTGCACTGTCGGAGGGTCAGTGCTGAGAGAGTCCTTCACTGTCGAAGGGTCAGTCCTGAGGAAGTGCCCCACTGTTGGTGGGTCAGTGCTGAGGGAATGCCGCACTTTGGAGGGTCAGTGCTGAGGGAGTGCCACACTGTTGGAGGGTCAGTACTGAGGGAGTTCTGTACTGTCGGAGGGTCAGTGCTGAGGGAGTGCTGCACTGTTGGAGGGTCAGTGCTGAGGGAGAGCTGTACTGTTGGAGGGTGAATGCTGAGGGAGTGCTGCACAGTCGGAGGGTCAGTGCTGAGGGAGTGTCAGTACTAAAGCTGGGGTTTTATTTGCTGGTTTCTGTTACATAGAAACATAGAACATTACAGCGCAGTACAGGCCATTCAGCCCTCAATGTTGCGCCTACCTGTGGAACCAACCTGAAGCCCATCTATCCTACACTATTCCATTCTTGTCCATATGCCTATCCAATGACCAGCTGCTGAGTCTACTACTGTTGCAGGCAGGGCGTTCCACACCCCTTCTACTCGCTGATTGAAGAACCTACCTCTGACATCTGTCCTATATCTATTACCCCTCAATTTAAAGCTGTGCGCCCTCGTACTAGCCATCGCCATCTGAGGAAAAAGGCTCTCACCATCCACCCAACGTAACCCTCTGATTATCTTGTATGTCTCAATTAAGTCACCTCTCAACCTTCTTCGCGCTAATGAAAACAGCCTCAGGTCCCTCAGCCTTTCCTCGTAAGACCTTCCCTCCATACCAGGCAACATCCTGGTAAACCTCCTCTGAACCCTTTCCAAAGCTTCCACATCCTTCCTATAATGCAGTGACCAGAACTGTACACAATACTCCAAATGTGGCTGTACTAGAGTTTTGTACAGTTGCAGCATGACCTCATGGCTCTGAAACTCAATCCCTCTACCAATAAAAGCTCACACACCGTACGCCTTCTTAACAACCCTATCAACCTGGGTGGCAACGTTCAGGGATCTAGGTACCTGGACACCGAGATCTCACTGCTCATCTATACTACCAAGAATCTTACCACAAGCCTAGCACTCTGCATTCCTGTTACTCCTTCCAAAGTGAATCACCTCACACTTTTCCACATTAAACTCCATTTGCCACCGCTCAGCCCAGCTCTGCAACTTATCTATGTCCCTCTGTAACCTACTACATCCTTCATCACTATCCACAACTCCACCGACCTCAGTATCATCCGGAAATTTACTCACCCATCCTTTTATGCCCTCATCCAGGTCATTCATACTAATGACAAACAACAGTGATCCAAAACAGATCCTTGCGGTACCCTACAAGTAACTGGACTCCAGGATGAATATTTCCCATCAACTACCATCATCAGTCTTCTTTCAGCTAGCCAATTTCTGATCCATGCCTCTGTATTTTATGCAATACCCTACCATGGGGAACCTTATGAAATGCCTTACTAAAATCCACGTGCACATCAACTACTTTACCCTCATCCACCTGTTTGGTCACCTTTTCAAAAAACTCAACAAGGTTAGTGAATTTTGAGAAAATTTGTAGCTCAGGTTGAGGTTCTGGATGTAGGTTTGCTCGCTGAGCTGGAAGGTTCATTTCCAGATGTTTTGTCACCATACTAGAAGCAATGCTGATAAGTCTTGCTTTCTATTTATATGTTGTCAACTGGGACAACACATCCATCCTAGGACAAGCCAAACAAAGACACGCACAAGAATTCCTAGAAGCATGGCATTCCAACTGGAACTCTATCAATAAACACATCGGGTTAGACCCTATCTACCACCCCCTGAGAAAAAGAACAGGAAATGACATCACCAACCCAAAGAAACCCAAACCTATAAACAGAAAGCAGGACTTATCAGCAGTGCTCCTCCTGAGGCCCACTGAAGATATTAACTAGTAGGGTGACAAAATGTCTGGAAATGAACCTTCCAGCTCTGCGAGCAAACCTACATCCAGAACTCAATAACATTTGTGAGGCACAACCTACCCATCACAAAACCATGTTGACTATCCCTAATCAAATTACTCTTTTCTAGATGATTATAAATCCTTTCTCTTATAACCCTTTCCAACACTTTACCCACAACTGAAGTAAGGCTCACTGGTCTATAATTACCCCTTTTTGAACAAGAGAACAACATTTGCTATCCTCCAGTCTTCTGGCACTATTCCTGTCGACTATGACAACATAAAGATCAAAGGTAAAGGCTCGGCAATCTCCTCCCTGGCTTCCCAGAGAATCCTCGGATAAATCCTATCTGGCAAAGAGGACTTATCTATTTTTACACTTTCCAGAATTGCTAACACCTCCTTCTTATGCAACTCAATCCCATCTAGTCTAGTAGCCCGTGTCTCAGTATTCTCCTCGACTACATTGTCTTTTTCCATGTGAATACTGACGAAAAATATTCATCTAGTGCTTCCCCTATCTCCTCGGACTCCACACACAACTTCCCACTACTGTCCTTGATTGGCCCTAATCTTACTCTCGTTATTCTTTTATTCTTGATATACCTATAGAAAACGTTAGGGTTTTCCTTGATCCTATCTGTCAATGACTTCTCATGTCTCCCCTGACTTTTCTTAGGTCTTTCCTGGCTAACCTGTAACTCTCAAGCATCCTAGCTGAGCCTTCACATCTCATCCTAACATAAACCTTCTTCTTCCACTTGACAAAAGATTCAGCTTCTTTAGTAAACCACGGCTCCCACACTTGACAACTTGCTCCCTGCCTGACTGGTACATACTTATCAAGGACCTGCAATAACTGTTCCTGGAATAAGCTCGACAGTTCAATTGTGCCCATCCCCTGCAGTTTCCTTCCCCATCCTATGCATCCTAAGTCTTGCCTAATCAAATGGTAATTGCCTTTCCCCCAGCTGTAACTCTTGCCCTGCATTATATACCTATCCCTTTCCATCACTAAAGTAAACATAACCAAATTGTGGTCACTATCACCAAAGTGCTCACCTACCTCCAAATCTAACACCTGGCCTGGTTCATTACCCAGTACCTAATCCAATGTGGCCTCGCCCCTTGTTGGCCTGTCTATATACTCTGTCAGAAAACCGTCCTGCACACATTGGACAAAAACTGACCCATCTAAATTACTTGAACTATAGTATTCCCAGTCAATATTTGGAAACTTAAAGTCCTCCATAACAACTACCCTGTCTCTCTCACTCCTATCGAGAATCATCGTTGCTATCCTTTCCTCTACATCTCTGGAACTATTCGAAGGCCTATAGAAAACTCCCAACAGGGTGACCTCTCCTTTCCTGTTTTTAACCTCAGCCCATACTACCTCAGGAGACGAGTCCTCAAACATCCTTTCTGCAACTGTAATACTGTCCTTGACTAACAATGCCACACTTCCCCCTCTTTTACCATTTTCTCTGTTCTTACTGAAACATCTAAATCCTCGAACCAGCAACAACCATTCCTGTCCCTGCTCTATCCATGTCTCCGAAGTCACAACATCGAAGTCCCAGGTACCAACCCATGCTGCAAGTTCACCCACCAGTGCTCCTGGCATTGAAGTAGACACACTTCAAATCAACTTCTTGCTTGCCAGTGCCCTATTGCGATTTTGAAAACTTAGTGCTGACCTCACTATTCTCAACCTCCTCTATACTCGAACTACAATTTGGGTTCCCATCTCCCTGCTGGATTAATTTAAACCCACCCAAAGAACATTAGCAAATTTCCCCCCCCCCCCAGGATATTGGTACCCCTCTGGTTCAGGTGAAAACCATCCTGTTTGTAAAGGTCCCACCTACTCCAGAATGAACCCCAATTATCCAAGAGTCCAAACCCTCCCTCCTGCACCATCCCCATAGCCATGTGTTCAACCCCTCTCTCTCCCTATTCCTTGCCTCGTTAGCACGTGGCATGGACAACAAACCAGAGATAACAACTCTGTTTGTTCAAATTCTAAGCTTCCACCCTAGCTCCCTCAATTTCTGCCCTAAATCCCCATTCCTTTTCCTACCTGTGTTGTTAGTACCTATGTGGACCACGAACTGCTCCCCTCCCTCTCAAGGATCCCGAAAACACGATCCGAGACATCACGAACCCTGGCACCTGGGAGGCAACGCACCAGCCGTGAGTCTCTCTCATTCTCACAGAACCTCCTATCTGTCCCCCTAACTATGGAGTCCCCACTGTTCTCTGTGCCCAGCTGAATGGTGAATGTTTATTGACTTGGTAAAAGGAACGGGCTCCATATCCCTTTCCCTGTTGGGTTCATTCACTCTCATCTTATGCCTTCTTCGTACTTAGTATCCCTCTCTCACCCCACTGTGTAATTTCCCCTGAGATCTGTAGGGATTGTGAGTATTGCTGCCCTGCATCTTTAGGGACTGTGACCTGGGGATGGTGGTGCTCAGAGTTCCAGAGTGAAGATGGGGATGCAATAGCTATCAATCTCCCACAGTGGGGTGATCCAAATGTGTCTGTGAGTGTGATGTTCATCAGGGGTGAGTGTGAGGATACACTGACTCCGGATTTCATGTTGAATAGTGACTGGGAGTTACTCACAGAACGTGATGTGATTTGTCCTGCAGTAGGTGAGGTTGCCATGGTGACAGTAGCAAGTGATGCTGCTTGTTCTCACTTTCTGTGTGAGAGTAGGAAGTTCCATTGTTTGGATGCGTTCTCTCCCTCACTCTGACATTCCGCATCTCAGCTCCAACGCTCCCATTAATCATTGGCCACGTAAACCATCCGGGGCGTTTCCATGGCATTGAACTGTCAGCTGCTGAGCTCAGACTGACGCACTGTTTGTGTGTGACGTGGGTCCCCGTGACTCAGTCTCAGTGTAATCCCCTCTGGCTGGGCTTGTGATCCTGTCTATATTTGGAGGGGAGTTGGGGGGGTGGGGGGGAGGTGATGATTAACCCTGTCTGCAGCAAATTGCCTGCAACTGTCAGGAATGGCAGCTTGAAACAGTTTCCAACATACTCCCTCCTCCCTCCTCCCTACTCCCACCCCCACCGAGAAATTATGTGAAAAAGGATAACTCTCGAACATTTAATCACGATTAAACTCCTACCATTTCTCATTTCCTCTGTTGGGCAACTTACAGGAAATTCTGATACACCTAGTGAGGATACTGCATGTCAATTACAATACACAGGCCACAAAGACAAACCCAGGCTCAGACAGGGGCATACAGGTCCATACAGGCTAATACAGGCTCACACACACTAATACAGACTAACGCAGCCTAATGCAGGTTAACACAGGCCAATACAAGCTAACACAGGCTCAAAAAGAATAATATCAACTAAACCAGACTAACACAAAATAATCTAGACAAATACAGACTAACAGATGTTAACCCGGGCTATTAGAATCTTACAGAGTTTAACAGCACCTTGATCAAGTGGGCCAATGGGCTGAGGAGGAGTAGATGGAGACTAATTCAGATAAATGTGAGTTATTGATGAGACATACCAGGGCAGGACTTACTGTTAATTGTAAGGTCCTGGGGAATGTTGTTGAACAGAGAGATCCAGGGATGCAGGTACATAGTTCCTTGAAAGTGGCGTCCCAGGTAGACAGGTTGGTGAGGAAGGCATTTGGCACACTTGTCTTCAATGATTTTAGGAGTTGGAATTTGATGTTGCAGCTGTACAAGACTTTGGTGAGGCCACATTTGAAGTGCTTCGAGGAGAAAGTGAGGTCTGCAGACGCTGGAGATCAAAGCTGAAACTTTATTGCTGGAACAGCACAGCAGGTCAGGCAGCATCTAGGGAACAGAAGATTCGACGTTTCGGGCACATGCCCTTCTTCAGGAATGAGCCCATTCCTGAAGAAGGGCATGTGCCCGAAACGTCGAATCTTCTGTTCCCTAGATGCTGCCTGACCTGCTGTGCTGTTCCAGCAATAAAGTTTCACATTTGAAGTGCATCATGCAGTTCTGGTCACTCTGCTGTAGGAAGGATGTTATTAAGCTGAAAAGGATGCAGAAAAGACTTACAAGGATGTTAATGAGATTGGAGGGTCTGTGTAATAAGAAGAGACTGGATAGGCTGGGACTTTTTTCCACTGGAGTTTAGGAAACTGTGGGGTGACCTTATGGAACTTCACAAAATTGTGAGGGGTATGAATAGGGTGATAGCCAAGATCTTTTCCCCAGGGTGTGAGAATTCATACCAGAAGGCATAGGCTTAAGGTAAGAGGGAAAAAATTTAAAAGGGACCTAAGGGGCAATTGTTTCTCACAGAGGGTAGTGTGTGTATGGAACGAGCTGCCAGAGGAAGTGGTGGATGCAAGTACAGTTACAACATTTAAAAGACATTTGGACAGGTTCATGGATAGGAAAGGTTTAGAGAAAAACTGGCCAAATGCAGGCAAAGGGACTAGTTCAGTTTAGCATTGACAAGTTGGGTTAAAGGGTGTATTTCCATGCTGTATGACTCTATGATTCTATAACACAAGTCAACCCAAGTTAACACAGTCCGACATAGACTAATAGAGGACAACACAAGTTAACATGAGCTATCACAGGTTACTGCAGAGTAACGCAGGCTAACACCAGCATAATGTATGTTAATGCAGGTTGACACCCACCAATACAGGCTGTGGGGACTCACTCATATATGTCAGACTGGGCAAGAGCTAGGAAACACACAAGGGTTTCACATTGTTTATTGTGACAGGCAGAGAGAGGTTGCTTGCAATATTATACCAATCCAGATTCCCCAAATAGCTTTGATCTGAATAAGTTAACATTCAGAATCATGCAGGAAATACCCAGGAGTGACAGACCTACTGTAAAGCCAATGCAGTGTTGGTTTAGACATAGGTTTTTTTAGCAATGTGTAAAACTGAGACAACAGGACAAAATCTCCAACACTGAATGAGGTTCCTTGTCCAGTGCTAACACCAACCAACCTAAGCAGGGAGAGCATGTGACTGGACCAACTACTCAACTCAAGCAGAGGAAGCTACAAAGAGGCTGCCTTGTCCTTGGAAATCAGCCAGTTTCCTACTCCTGATCACTGTCCAGTGATCCCTGGATTAGAGAGAGAGAGAGAGAGGGAAGCAGAGAGAGAGAGAGACAGGGGGGGAGAGAGAGAGAGAGAGAGAGAGAGGAAAATCAGCCAGGCTTCTTATGTATGTGGAGAAAGTGAGGGCTGCAGATGCTGGAGATCAGAGTTGGAAATGTGTTGCTGGAAAAGCGCAGCAGGTCAGGCAGCATCCAGGGAACAGGAGAATCGACGTTTCGGGCATAAGCCCTTCTTCAGGCTTATGCCCGAAACGTCAATTCTCCTGTTCTTATGTATGTGGGACCAGCTAAGGTACTCCCCTCAAGCGTAGTCTATATCCAGAATACTACTTGTGAGAGAGGAGCACAGAAACAGAGGGGGAGGAGGGAAAGTTAAAAAGTACTATCACAATATTTTTTATAATTTCAGTTTTCACTGAATTAAATTATTTAAAAATGATACTCTGATTTGCTTTAAGTCTATATTTATGTGTATTTCTGTTACTTGTTGAGAGTTATCCCTTGGACAGTATCTGGTAATTATAACTAACTTGAGACTTCACCTGACGAAGGGGCAGTGCTTTGAAAGTTTCTGATTTCAAATAAACCCGTAGGACGTGTGACTTCCGATTATGATCGTGTATGATAGAGATGGCAGTGACCCTTCCAGGAATATACCACCCCATGCAATCTGGCAATAACCTCCCGATGTAATAGTGGAGCCTGTCTGCTGGCTGCTCTCATGAACCTTTGTTTATTTATATCTTTTGTTTTCGCTATGACATTGTTCAAGCACTTGTTTCAATGAATTGTGTTCTATTTCATCTTAACTTGATACTACAATGAACCGGAGAGGTTTGATTTCAAAATCCTGCTGATATTGCTGTCACGTGGATAGAGTTGGAATGCCTGAGAGTCAGCTGCAGAGGAAGAATTTAGGATTTAATAGTGCCCTTCAGGCCTATTACAGTACAGTCACTATTGTAATGCAGGACACACTGTGTGCACAGCAAATTGCCTAAGGAATAATTGATGCAAACGATTGGATAATCTCGTTTAGTGATTGTGTTTAGTATTAATTCATCTAAGGTCTGCAATTCTTCACTATTCCTCTCCTCCCAACCCCCACCCCCCAACCCTCTCTCTACTTTAAGATACAATTTATAACCCTCCTCTTTGACTCAGCTTTTGGTCAACTGCTCCTATATCTCCTTCAGTGACTCAGAGTCAAATGTTACTTCATAATGTCCTGTGAAATGCCGTCAGGCAGTTTACTGCAATAAAGGTGTCATATAAATGCATTTTAAAAGATGAAAGACTTAACAGCAATCTAGGTTTGTTCAATATATTTCATCAGTGTATGACACTATGATCTTTGTGTGTCGTATAATCCTACTCCATGAGCTACTTGACAAAGAAGCAGCGCTCCGAAAGTTTGTACTGCACTTCCAAATAAACCTATTGGACCATAACCTGGTGTTGTGTGATTTTTAACTTTGTCCACCCCAGTCCAACACAGTCTCCTCCACATTGTTGTTATTATTGCCAGACATACAGGTCAAGCTGAGTTATATACATATTGAATGCAGACAGCCCTCATTAGAATGGTACAGACTGCATTAACCCCTTCTGAGTCTTTCACCCAATTAATGTCTGTTACAACCAGTATCTCACTGATTTTTGATAGGGAGGATTTGTCTGTGTGCGTAATTGAATGGGATCTGGTTCTGAATGTGCCAAAGGTAATGACTCTCACAAGGAATTGCATTCAAAGACAATTGCTGGAGAGATCAAGGGATCTGAGGAGTTTGAGGGAATGTCAGCCAGGGTCACAGTGAATAAAACAGACCAAGTGGGCTGAAT
Organism: Chiloscyllium plagiosum; assembly: GCF_037043375.1. Classification (NCBI taxonomy): domain Eukaryota; kingdom Metazoa; phylum Chordata; class Chondrichthyes; order Orectolobiformes; family Hemiscylliidae; genus Chiloscyllium; species Chiloscyllium plagiosum. Next base: position 1,011,748 of record NW_028270152.1, read on the forward strand.
GGTCTACTCCTGCTCCTGTTCCTGTTCCTGTTCCTGTTCCTGTTCCTTCCCTTACTCCATTCAGGTGGGTGAAGCTGTGAGGGTCTGCTGTGAGGACCTGACCTCTTCATGGACAGGGGATTTCCCACTCACCCAGACAAAGGGTCTGCATCACCCTGACAGAAACAGGGGGGGGGGGGGGAATCACCTGATTTCCAAACAAGGGATTGTCTACTCCCTGGACAGGAAATGTCCCCAGGACTAGATGCCTGCTCCATACAGAGGGTCTCCCCTTTCTGTACAGATGGTTCCCTGGGACAAAGGGTCTCCTCCCTTCCAGGAAAGTGGGTCTCTTTCCAAGTTGAAAAGTAAGTTTATGGATGACACAAAGATTAGCCGTACAGATGGCAGTGAGGGAGAAGGTGTTAGGTTACTGGAAGATGTGGACGGATTGGTCAGATGGGAAGATCAATGGCAAATGGAGTTTAACCCTGATCAGGGTAAGGAAGAAGGAACAAGACAAGGGAGTACTCAATGAATGGCAGGACGCGAGGATGCTTAGAGAAACTTGCTGTGTTAGTCCGCAGCTCTCTGAAGATGGCAGGACTGATTATCAGTGCAGTTAAGAGGTGTACTGAACACTTGCCTTTCTCAGTCACTGTATAGATGATGAGAGCAGGGTGGTAATGTTGGGGCTGTACAGGACTCTGGTCAGGCCACAGCTGGAGTACTGTGTACAATTCTGCTCTCTGCACTATAGGAAAGATGGGATTGCTCTAGAGGGGGAAGAGAGGAGATTCCCCAGGATGTTACCCGGGACAGATCACCATGGAGAGAGACTGGATAAGCTTGGATTGTTTACTTTGGAGCGGTGAAGGCTGAGGGGGGAACTGATAGAGGGTCTATGCACATGAGGGGCATGGACAGGGGGGATAGGAAGCAACTGTTCCATTTATTTGAAGGGTCAATAACAAGAAGTGCATAACTTTAAAGTGAATAGCAGGAGATTTGGAGGGGATTTGAGGAAAACTGTTTTATCCAGACGGTGGAGGGGGTCTAAAATGTGCTGCCTGGGAGGGGAGTTGAAGCAGGAAAGCTCACAATCTTTAAAAAGTACTTGGAAGAGCATTTGAAATGTCATAATCACCAAGGCTTATTGGCCCAGTGTGAGAAAGTGGATCTAGTGTAGATATAGAGATATATTTGTTGGTGCTGCCTTGATGGCATCATCCATACTGTATGATACTTAGACAATGGAATCTCGATCAGGACAGGGGGTCTCCCACTCCCAGGACAGAGGGTCACTCTCAGGACCGGGGGTCTCCCACTCCGAGGACAGAGGGTCACTCCCAGGACAGAGGGTCTCCCACTCCCAGGACAGAGGGTCACCCTCAGGACAGGGGGGTCTCCCACTCCCAGGACAGAGGGTCACTCCCAGGACAGAGGGTCTCCCACTCCCAGGATAGAGGGTCACTCCCAGGACAGAGGGTCACTCTCAGGACAGATGGTCTCCCACTCCCAGGACAGAGGGTCACTCCCAGGACAGGGGGTCACTCCCAGGACAGGGGGTCACTCTCAGGACAGAGGGTCTCCCACTCCCAGGACAGAGGGTCACTCCCAGGACAGAGGGTCTCCCACTCCCAGGACAGAGGGTCACTCCCAGGACAGAGGGTCTCCCACTCCCAGGATAGAGTGTCACTCCCAGGACAGATGGTCTCCCACTCCCAGGACAGAGGGTCACTCCCAGGACAGAGGGTCTCCCACTCCCAGGACAGAGGGTCACTCCCAGGACAGAGGGTCTCCCACTCCCAGGACAGAGGGTCACTCCCAGGACAGATGGTCTCCCACTCCCAGGACAGAGGGTCACTCCCAGGACAGAGGAGGAGATTTTCCCCGACCCTAAAAGTGGGGGGAAACGACCCCTTTTGGGTAAGTGTGAAGGGGGCGGTATACTGGCGCGAGCTGTCATTGGCTGCTGTTGGTGAAAAGTAGGATCGGCTACATGTTCGGAGCCCTGTGATTGGCTGCTGTGTGGGGTCGCGGCTGTGATTGGTTCCTGGAATCTATGAATGAGCCGCACCTCAGGCTCCAGGATTAAAACCGCGGGACAGCAACAGAGCGAGAGCGATACGCCGGGAATCCCGGGGGGGCTGCAGGGACAGCGGGCAGAATGGCCACAACCCGAGTGATTCCGGCTCGGAAGGTGCAGAGATTCATTCGGAGCAGCGGCGGCGGCACGGGCAAGGAGCGGGAGCCGGGTAAGCACCGGGTACATCCCGCGGGGGGGGGGAAGAGGGGGTTAGATCCCGGGGGGGGACAATGTGTTTGCTGGGTGTGATCTGGAAGCTCTGTCCCTGGGGGGGGGCGGTGAGGGGATTGCCCTGGGGGGGGGGGGGGGGGTAGTGTGTGGCTGGGGTTGGGGGAGTGAGGGTGCTGTCGCTCTGACCCTGACGGTGATGTGTGTCTCTCTGTTTCTCCCCCCGGGACAGGCCGCCCCCGGTTTGCGGAATGCTATGAGCTGGGCCCGGTGCTGGGCAGCGGAGGCTTCGGCACGGTTTACTCGGGCAGCCGCCTCTCGGACGGAGCAGCGGTGAGTGTCTGACGGTCTACCCTGGGGGGCTGGGGGCTGGGGGCTGGGGGCTGGGGGTTCCCCTGTCTAACTTCCAGGGGAAGAGTTAGATTCAGGTTCAGCTGCAACATTGAGAAGACATTCGGGTAAGTGGAGCGGACAGGTTGGGAAGGCGGTCAGCATGGACTGGTTGGACCGAAGGGTCTGTTTCCCTGCTGTCTGACTCTATTTGGGGGGGTGGGGTGATGGTGTGGGGGTGATGGAGTGAGCAGGGACTACACACTATGCTGTCTCATATTAATGCGAGCTCCTCTCTCTCTCTCTCTCTCTCTGTGTCCAGGTCGCTATCAAACATGTCTCGAGAGACAGGATCACCGACTGGAAGCTGCTGGTGAGCATCTCCTCAACCTCCTGACTCTAGGCTCAATGTGGCTCAGCACTCTGCCCAGGCGGGGAACCTGAGAGAATCTCACAGGGTGGGCTGGAATAGGGACAGGGATAGGGGATACCTGCAGCAGTAAGTCCGAGGCATTCTACTTGGGGGTTGCCATTCTTGAAAAAAATGCCCCCTTTATCCTTCTGTCTTTGACTTGTTAGCCAATGCTGTATTCATTCTGATCCACTACCTTCAACAATGTGCTCTTATCTTATTAAGTGGTCTAAGTGTTCTCAAAATTGTTTGTCTGTGTATGTGTCTCTCTGTTCTAGTCCCACCTGCTGCTGGGTGAGGCTGGAGCATGTGGCTCTGAGTAAGGGCTGGGGAGATATGGATCACGTCTGGCAGAGCATCTCCTCGGGAGAGGTGCAGGGCTCGTCGGGTAGGATAGAGGAGAGATGAGTGTCATCTCTGGGGATAATGGTGTCTGGAGTCCTCCCTTGAGGGTAATTTATTTGAGGTTAATGTGCTCTATCTTGCAAAAGGGGGTAATTGATAAGGATCTAATTTGTCTGTTTGGACAGAATGGCTCTGTGGTCCCTCTGGAGATTGTGCTGCTGAAGAAGGTGTCAACTGGATTCCGAGGGGTGATCCAGCTGCTGGACTGGTATGAGCAGCCTGATGGCTTTCTCCTGATCATGGAGCGCCCAGAGCCAGTGCAGGATCTGTTTGATTATATCACGGAGCATGGTGCACTGACGGAGAACACAGCCCGTGGTTTCTTCAGGCAACTGCTGGAGGCGATAGAACACTGTCACTGTTGTGGAGTGGTCCATCGGGACATCAAGGATGAGAATATCCTGGTGGATCTCCGCACTCACGAGCTCAAACTCATTGACTTTGGATCTGGAGCATTGCTACAGGATACAGTCTACACAGATTTTGATGGTAAATATCCTCTCTCTTGCACACTTGCTTTCACATGCTACAACAGCTCAGTGTCACTGTGCGTGAGCCTCCGAGTGTACAGTCAAACCTGCATTGTGTTGTGTTGCAGGTACCCGTGTGTACAGCCCCCCAGAGTGGATCACCCATCACCGTTACCATGGCCGCTCAGCCACAGTTTGGTCACTTGGGATTCTACTGTATGATCTGGTCTTTGGAGACATCCCCTTTGAACAGGATGAGGAGATTACACAAGGAACTATCCCCTTTCGGCAGCCTCTTTCTGCAGGTGTGTCTCATTCTCTGCTTGATCAATTGAGTCTCCGTTTGAAATGTACAGAGGATGCTAGTGTTTCTTCTGCTCGCAGTCCTCCTTTCTCTCCTGTTTATCCAGCCTTCCTTCTAATTTTTAGCAATTCTCTCTCCCTTGACTCTTCAGCACTAAAGAAGTGATTTCCACCCTCTCTATGCACTAGGGGTGTACTTGGATTCCTGGTTTGGATTTATTAGTGACTGTCTGTCTGTTTTGTCAGCAGCATTGCTGCCACACTCAGTCAGCAGCACATCCATATCCCACAACATCTGAATGTAATCAGCTTCCCATTCTGTCTCACACATTGTCCAGTAGTAGCAAAGAAGCCCACAGTAACTATGTTTACAATGGGTCAACTCCTCACACTGTGTTCACATCTGTCACGCACCCCTTTCTCGATGTTTAAGGTAGAGATTGATAGATTTCTGATTGTCAGTTGGGTGAGTAAATGTTAACCAGTCATGATTGTATTAATAACAGTAAGCTGGATGGGTTGAATGGCCTATTCCTGTTCTTGTAATCTGACCAGTTCTTTTGTTTTTGTTAGAGTGTCAAGATCTTATCCAGTGGTGCCTGTCTCTCCGGCCATCTGATCGCCCAACACTGGACCAGATCCTGTCTCACCCATGGATGAAGCAGGGCACTGAGGAACTGAGTATGAAGGGCCTTGAACTATCGGACAGCTCCAGCCACGAGAGTTTGTGATCTCCTGGAGCCTTAAAGCTGAGTCTAGGCAGCAGACTATGTATGTTACCTATCGAGGTAACCCCAGCAGAAACGGAGGGCCACCAACCCTCAGGGTGAACACCAGGGCACAGAATGATGCCACAGCAGAGCACAGCAGAAGACTTATTGGCATGGGGACTGAAGTTAGACTATTGGCATTATATAGCCAGAGGGCTACTTGGAATACTGGACTTTTACCAAGGACCTCTGTTGAAGGGGACAGTGACTAGTGGGTACAGGCTCATCACCAAGGGGTGCAGGTCTGTCACTGTATAACACTGGGGTACAGTACTGGTGGGGGACAGGTCTGTCCCTGTATAACACTGGGGTACAATACTGGTGGGGGACAGGTCTGTCGCTGTAAAACACTGGGGTACAGTACTGGTGGGGACAGGTTTGTCGCTGTATAACACTGGGGTACAGTACTGGTGGGGACAGGTCTGTCCCTGTATAACACTGGGGTACAGTACTCATAGTGACAGGTCTGTTGCTGTAAAACACTGGGGTACAGTACCAGTGGGGACAGGGCTGTCACTGTATCACATGGGTACAGTACTGGTGGGGACAGGTCTGTCTCTGGTGGGACTGATCAAGAAAAGTCTCTGTATCATTTTAACAAATGTAATGGTTTATTATGTAATGGATGTTGATGGGATGATAACCTGTGTCCCTAGCAACAGTTACTATGGAAGAAGCTGAACTGTGACTTCAAGTTTAATGACCAATGTTTTTGTGTAAAATTGGAAACGCTCAGGGTTTTTAGTCCTTTATTTCTCCAATTATTTATTTTTTTTATTGGTAAATGTTTGTTTACAGTGCTTTGGCAGCTGTAGTGAGCTCAGATGGTGACTTAATGAAAGCCATAATCTGGAAGATTCCTGCCCTTTTGGATTCTGATTGGCTCAGGGAACACTATTCCTTCTGGAGCTCCTGCCTTCAGCACCATCCAATCATCCTTGGGTGTTTGGCTGGGATCTTGCTATGCCTCAGTCATTGCTGACACTTGTCCAGAATGCTGAATAATTGAGTGAGGTAGAGAATGGTGACATTATACAGACCCTCTGGAAAGGGTATGGCCTTGCATTTGCTGGGTGCAGATGGTAAAGTGCTGCATTGAGGTTAATTTCCTGATTCACATTATGGTGATGGTACATTTCAGGGGATCAGTGTGGTGTTCTGCAGAGATTAGCTATACTAAAATCACACATTATCTTGTGAGGGATCTGCCAGATTGAAATTAATATTTTTTACTTTAGAATGATTAGCCTATTTATTTAATATTTAAAATCGAATTCCTTTGTGTATGGTGTTCTGCTGATGTTTCAGCAGAATAAATTTTCTATCTTAAAAAAATTTAATTGTTTCAACATTTTGCATTTTGACTGTAAATTTGTCTCCAGTGATGGGGTACAGAGCTCTGTTCCCCAACTGCCTGTTGCCTCCATAAATCCAAAAATTGTGAAATTATGGCAATTGCTACAGCTCACTCAGCATTTTGTCTGTCTGTCTCTCTATTCCTGCCTGTGACTTTGAAAGAGCTACTCTATTAGTCTTTAAATTGCAACACTGTTCCATAGCCCTTTTATTATTCCTTAGAGTCCCTTCTGTAAGTTATTAGTGAACCTTTACAGGCAGCACGTCTCCGATCACAACTCACTCCATCAAAAAGCTCTTTCTGACTCTGTTAAATCTGTGTCCTCTGGTTACTGACACTGCACCACGGGACTGAAAACCGACTTTTGAAGAATTTCTGGAGTACATTCTCAATCTTGGGACACCAAACTGTTTCAGTGCACATTCTTAACCACTCAACAATGCATCTGTAATTCACTCCACCCCATTATTACAGTGCTGATTGTAAGCAGTAGGTCTGAGTATCAGCAGATTTGTGCTACACTCTCCTAACCCTAAGCCTGATTCAGAATGTGGTTGGACTGTAGAAGACTGATACCCACAGCAGCATGAGCAGCTGATTATTCTTGGGATTTTCTGAGGTTGGAGGTTACCACAGGACAAATTAAAATGTTTATGTTCCAGATTCCTCCCTTCATTTTTTTTTGGGAAAAACACTTAAGATGTTGCAAAGGGCTTTAAATAAAGTTCTGAATGGTGCTACATAAATGCAACATTCACAGGGCAGGTACAGCGATGGCACTTTCAGCTTTAGCATGAGTTAAACCAGATTCACTGAAGGGCATTTAAAAGTTACAGATGACATCTCATCTGTTTGTGGTAAATCAATGCCAGGTTTTTAATTCTTCAGCTAATACATTTACAGGAAAGGTTTAAGTTACCAGCCAGAGGCAGTCATTGGTGGAAAAGTATGGGAGGGTGGTAGGACCAAGAGGGGGAGTGAGAGATAATCAAAAAGGCAGATGGGTGGGGGGAGGGGGGAGGAGAGGGAGGGAGAAACTCAGCAGGTTTGGCTACAACTGTGGACAGGAAATTGGAATTAACATTTTGAGTCCTGTGACCCTGCTTCAGAACTTGGAGAAAAATGGTCACAGTGGATTGGGTACAGTCTGTCTGCTGCATTTGGCTCAATGTATTTGGAGTTTTGTCTTTATCCCAATCCTGAGCTCCTTTGAAAAAGATTTATGAATTTGGTATCTGAAAAGCTAATTGTTTTAGGCAGGGTTTAAGCATATCTCTAAAACACATCTGAAATCAATACAAAAAGTTTACATTAAATAAAAGTCAATATAACTTCCAAACTAAAGACCATTAGTTAACTAGGAGCAAATTACTGCAGATGCTGGAATCTGTACTGAAAACAACAAATGCTGGAGATCACAGCAGGTCAGGCAGCATCCATGGAGAGACAGCAAGCTAACTTATTGAGTCGAGATGTCTCTTCTTTAGAGCTGAGCTCAACTCCTGCATCAGAGCGCTGATGAAGCCATCTAGACTTGAGACATTAACTTGCTTTTTCTCCATAGATGCTGCCTGACTCGCTGTGATCATTCATTAACTAAAAGATTGCAAATATACAGTTACTGCATCCCTGAGAAACAGTCACTACAATCCCATTCAAGGAAATCAACCTGATTTAAATTTTTGATGCTGTGACAGCCTCTGTCTCACTTCTCCTCACCCCATCACCAGCCTCTTTACCCCAATCTTTCCACTCCAATTAGCACAAACACAAAAATTAGCTAGACCAGTTAGAAAAGTCAGCAAACTCATCCTGCAACAAGACAATTTAAATTAAGATAGTTCAGCAATGAATGTAAATGTCAGAATTGGAAGGCAGTTTTGTGTTACTGGGTTGGAATTTAGGTTCAAGTGCCTTCAAGGCAGGTGAGAATTTCAATTCTATTTAAAAGTCAAGAAATAAAATCTTTGTTCAGTAAAAGTTCCCGTGAAGACCATAAGGTATTGGAGCAGAATTGGGTTATTCAGCTTATTGAGTCTCTGTACAATCATGACTGGTATATTTCTCAACCTCATTTTCCTGCCACCTACCCCATATAGTCCGTACCTCTGTTCTCCCTACCAAAATGTATAACCTCACACTTTCCCACACTGTATCCCATCTGTCACTACTTTGCGCACTCTCCCAGCCTGTCCAGGTCCTTCTGCAGCTCCCTGCTTCCTCAGCACGACCTGTCTATCTTTGTATCATCTGCAAACTTAGCAACAATGCCCTCAGTTCCTTCATCTAGATCATTAATGTATAACGGGAATAGCTGTGGTACCAATATTGTACCCATCCAGATGTCTTTTAAATGTTGAAACGTTGCAATTGTACCTTCCTCTGGCAGCTCGTTCCATCACCCTCTGCATGAAAAAACTGTCCCTTCGGTGCCTTTTAAATCTTTTCCCTCTCACCTTAAACCTATGCACTTGAGTTTTCCCCACTGTGGGAAAAGACCTTGTCTATTTACCCTATCCATGCCCCTCATGATTTTATAAACCTCTGTAAGGTCATCCTTCAGCCTCTGATGCCCAGCCTATTCAGCCTCTCCCTATAGCTCAAACCCTCCAGCCCCAGCCAGCATCATCTTCATAAATCTTTTCTGCACCCTCTCAAGTTTAACAACATCCTTCCTATAGAAGGGTGACCAGAATTGTACACAGGATTCCAAAAGTGGTCTCATGAATTTCCTGGACAGCCGCAACACGATGTCCCAACTCCTGAACTCAGTGTTCTGATCAATGAAGGCAAGCATGCCAAATGCCTTCTTCACCACCCTGTCTACACGTTCAAGGAACTATACACCTGCACCCCTAGGTCTCTTTATTCGGCAACAATCTCCAAGACCCTAGCATTAAAAACTGTAAGTCCTGCCCTGTTTTGCCTTACCAAAATGCAATACCTTGCATCTACCTGAATTAAACTCCATCTGCAACTCCTTGGTCCATTGGCTCATCAAATCAAGGTCCCATTGCACTCTGAAATACTCATCACTGTCCACTACACCATCTAGTTTGATGTCATCTTCAAACTTGCTAACTATGCCTTCTATTTTTACATCCAAATCATTGATATAAATGACAAACTGCAGTGGACCCAGCACCCAAACCTGACAAAATGTGATTGCATCATATTCGAACACCATTCTACAGACTTGAGCATATTAGCCAGAGTGAGTCCCGCACTCTTGGAGAGTCAGCGCTGAATGAGTACCACGTTGTTGGAGGGTCACTACTGAGGTCATGCCGTACTGTCGGAGGGTCACTACTGAGGGTGTGCCGCACTGTCGGAGGGTCACTACTGAGGGCGTGCCACACTGTCGGAGGGTCACTACAGAGGGTGTGCCGCACTGTCAGAGGGTCAGTACTGAGGGAGTGCCGCAATGTTGGAGGGTCAGTACTGAGAGAGTGCCACACTGTCAGAGGGTCACTACTGAGGGAGTGCCGCACTGTCAGAGAGTCAGTGCTAAATGAGTGCCACATTGTCGGAGGGTCAGTGCTGAGGGAGTATCGCACTGTCGGAGGGTCAGTGCTGAGGGAGTGCTGCACTGTCGGAGGGTCAGTGCTGAGGGAGTGCTGCACTGTCGGAGGGTCAGTTCTGAGGGAGTGCTGCACTGTCAGAGGGTCAGTAATGAGGGAGTGCCGCACTGTCAGAGAGTCAGTGCTAAATGAATGCTACATTGTCAGAGGATCAGTGCTGAGGGAGTATCGCACTGTCGGAGGGTCAGTGCTGAGGGAGTGCTGCACTGTCGGAGGGTCAGTGCTGAGGGAGTGCTGCACTGTCGGAGGGTCAGTTCTGAGGGAGTGCTGCACTGTCAGAGGGTCAGTAATGAGGGAGTGCCGCACTGTCAGAGAGTCAGTGCTAAATGAATGCTACATTGTCAGAGGATCAGTGCTGAGGGAGTATCGCACTGTCGGAGGGTCAGTGCTGAGGGAGTGCTGCACTGTCAGTGGGTCAGTGCTGAGGGAGTGCCGCACTGTCGGAGGGTCAGTGCTGAGGGAGTGCTGCACTGTCGGAGGGTCAGTGCTGAGGGAGTGCTGCACTGTCGGAGGGTCAGTGCTGAGGGAGTGCTGCACTGTCAGTGGGTCAGTGCTGAGTGAGTGCGGCACTGTCGGAGGGTCAGTGCTGAGGGAGTGCTGCACTGTCAGTGGGTCAGTGCTGAGGGAGTGCTGCACTGTCGGAGGGTCAGTGCTGAGGGAGTGCTGCACTGTCGGAGGGTCAGTGCTGAGGGAGTGCTGCACTGTCAGTGGGTCAGTACTGAGTGAGTGCGGCACTGTCGGAGGGTCAGTGCTGAGGGAGTGCTGCACTGTCAGTGGGTCAGTGCTGAGGGAGTGTTGCACTGTCAGAGAGTCAGTGCTAAATGAGTGCCACATTGTCGGAGGGTCAGTGCTGAGGGAGTGTCGCGCTGTCGGAGGGTCAGTGCTGAGGGAGTACCGCACTGTCAGTGGGTCAGTGCTGAGGGAGTGCCACATTTTCTGAGCTGCTGTTTTTTAGGTGAGAGATTTAACAGATCCTGCTGCTGCTCAGGTTGATGTTGTTGCTTGTTGCAAATATTTGGAGGAAGAGGAATGGAGTTGACCCCTGTTTCTTAAGCAATCTTTATCCCTTCAAACCAAACAGACATTACTGGAAAAGCTCAGTAAGTCAGACAGCATCTGTGAAGCGGAATCAAAGTTAATGTTTCAGGTCTGGTGAGGAAGGATCATGAGACCCAAAACTTTAACTCTGATTTCTCTTCACAGATGCTGCCAGCAACTTCTGTTTTTATTTCTGATTTACAGCTTCCGCAGTTCTTTCAGTTTTTATCCCTTAAACAACTGGTTATGTAGTTATAGTGACAGTGGTGCTTCCGGGAATCCTGCTGTGTGCAATCTGGCTATCCTGAGTTCTGTAAATCGCCTTCTCCCGCTTCCTTGCCTTTCTCTAGTTGCACAGTGTTAACTATAAACTCCAGGGCAACATTTGGACGTTTCCTGTGGAGATGGCTGCCCTCTGCTGGAAGAGGCTACACTCCAACGAACCTAGGATCTAAAAGAAAATGGGTACTGCAGATGCTGGAGATTAGAGTCAAGATTAGAGTAATGCTGGAAAAGCACAGCAGGTCAGGCCGCATCCGAGGAGCAGAAAAATCGACATTTCAGGCAAAAGCCCTTCATCAGGACCTAGGATCTGCCTGTGCTCACAGGAAACTGGGCAAACTACATTCACAAACTCTTGGTGATGTCTGATCCTTGTCTCCACCTCCTGTTTTCACCTCCAGATGACTGTCTACTTTAGGAGAGTAGTTGTTGAGTTCAGACTGACCCCTCCCCGGGTGTGGGTTGAAGGTCTTTCTCTCAGTAAGTCTGTGAGAGCTCACAGCTTCGTCTAGGGTCTGGGCTAGCCTCAGTCACTGGCAGTACATTGTGGGGGCAGGTTTCAGGATAGCAACATCTAACTGGGATCAGAGAACAGTAACTCACTAAGGCTTCTTAGACAGCACCTTCTAAATTCATGACCACTTCCATATAGAAGGACAACAGCAGCAGATATATGGGAACACCGGCCTCTGCAGGTTCCCCACCAAGCCACTCACCATCCTGAGTTAGAAATATATCACTGTTCCTTCACTGTCTCTGGATGAGAATCCTGGAATTCCTTCCCTAAGGGCACTCTGGGTCTACCCACAGCACATGGACTGCAGCAGTTCAAGAAGGCAGCTCACCCCCACCTTCTCAGGGGGCAACTAGGGACGGGTAATAAATGCTGGGCCAGCCAGAGACATCCATGTCCCATGACTGAATAAAATAAATGTGTCACAGGCATCAACTGGTCAGGTTATTTTGATCGCCACTCACTCAGTTGTGGCCTTACAATGATAACTCAACCCTTGGCCTCTGGCCAGTTGACGGGGTCTGTGGCACTGTGATTGGTCAGTGGAACTCCAGGCTCCAGCCAATCCCAGCAGAATTGACAATCATAAACCATTGACATCACAGGATTTTAAGATCACCAATTGGATTTATGAGTATCTGGAAAGGCACTGCTTGATTAGGGACAGCCAGCACGGATTTGTGAAGGGTAGGTCTTGCCTTACAAGTCTGATTGAATTCTTTGAGGAGGTGACCAAGCATGTGGATGAGGGTAGAGCAGTGGATGTAGTATACATGGATTTTAGTAAGGTATTTGATAAGGTTCCCCATGGTAGGCTTATGCGGAAAGTCAGGAGGCATGGGATAGTGGGAAATTTGGCCAATTGGATAGAAAACCGGCTAACCGGTCGAAGTCAGAGAGTGGTGGTAGATGGTAAATATTCAGCCTGGAGCCCAGTTACAAGTGGAGTTCCGCAGGGATCAGTTCTGGGTCCTCTGCTGTTCGTAATTTTTATTAATGACTTGGATGAGGGAGTCGAAGGGTGGGTCAGTAAATTTGCAGATGATACGAAGATTGGTGGAGTTGTGGATAGTGAGGAGGGCTCTTGTCGGCTGCACAGGGACTTGGATATGATGCAGAGCTGGGCTGAGGAGTGGCAGATGGAGTTCAACCCTGCCAAGTGTGAGGTTGTCCATTTTGGAAAGACAAATAAGAATGCGGAATACAGGGTTAACGGTAGGGTTCTTAGTGAGATGGAGGAACAGAGGGATCTTGGGGTCTATGTTCATAGGTCTTTGCAAGTTGCCACTCAGGTGGATAGAGCTTGTAAGAAGGCCTATGGTGTATTAGCGTTCATTAGCAGAGGGATTGAATTCAAGAGTCGTGAAGTGATGTTGCAACTGTACAGGACTTTGGTTAGGCCACATTTGGAGTACTGTGTGCAGTTCTGGTCGCCTCACTTTAGGAAAGATGTGGAAGCTTTGGAGGGGGTGCAGAGAAGATTTACCAGGATGTTGCCTGGAATGGAGAACAGGTACGAGGATAGGTTGAGAGTGCTAGGCCTTTTCTCATTGGAACGGCGAAGGATGAGGGGTGACTTGATAGAGGTTTATAAGATGATCAGAGGAATAGATAGAGTAGACAGTCAGAAACTATTTCCCCGGGTACAAAAGAGTGTTACAAGGGGACATAAATTTAAGGTGAAGGGTGGAAGGTATAGGGGAGATGTCAGTGGTGGGTTCTTTACCCAGAGAGTGGTGGGGGCATGGAATGCGCTGCCTGTGGGAGTGGCAGAGTCAGAATCTTTGGTGACCTTTAAGCGGCAATTGGATAGGTACATGGATGGGTGCTTAAGCTAGGACAAATGTTCGGCACAACATCGTGGGCCGAAGGGCCTGTTCTGTGCTGTATTGTTCTATGTTCTATGTTCTATGTTCTAGAGAGGCCTCTTTCACCATTGGTCAGTCAGAATGTCTACCTGATTTGCAGTCATGATCCTTTCATTAACTCATGTGATGCTACTCCCACTCACTGAGGCATATTTTGAGATAGAAACATAGTAGATAGGAGCAGGAGGAGGCCATTGGGCCCTTTGAGCCTCCTCCATCATTCATCACGATCATGGCTGATTGTCCAACTCAGTAGCCTAATCCTGCTTTCTCCCCATAACCTTTGATCCCACTTGCCCCAAGTGCTATATCTAGCAGCTTCTTGAATACACTCAATGTTTCAGAATCAACTACTTCCTTGTGGTAATGAATTCCACAGGCTCACTGCTCTCTGGTGAAGAAATGTCTCCTCATATCCGTTCTAAACGGTTCACCCTTAATCCTCAGACTGTGACCCCTGGTTCTGGACACACCCTCCATCGGGAACATCCTTGCTGCATCTACCCCGGTTACTCCAGTTTTATAAGTCTCTATGGGATCTCCCCCATTCAACTGAACTCCAGATGAAATGAGCAACAAAGGCCATCAGTCCAAGTGGTAGGTGAAGATGCAGCCACCGATTCTCCAAAACCATCTGTGTAAAGATTCTTTTGTTTTTATCTCTTCCCACTCTCACAGATCCTTATTTCCAATCCAGGTTCCCTTGTTACTGATAAAGATAAAAGATTCAGTTCTGTGTGTGCTGGGTCACTGGATGGAGATGGGAAGGAGCCCAGTGAGGGCAGTAGGGTTAGATGAGAATCAATTGGAAGGTTCAAAGTTTGTGCGAAGATTTGTAGCTCGGGTGCTCGTTGTTGTGGTTCTGTTCGCCGAGCTGGAAGTTTTTGTTGCAAACGTTTCGTCCCCTGGCTAGGCGACATCATCAGTGCTTGGGAGCCTCCTGCGAAGCGCTTCTTTGATGTTTCCTCCGGTGTTTATAGTGGTCTGTCCCTGCCGCTTCCGGTTGTCAGTTTCAGCTGTCCGCTGTAGTGGTTGGTATATTGGGTCCAGGTCGATGTGTTTGTTGATGGAGTTTGTGGATGAATGCCATGCCTCTAGGAATTCCCTGGCTGTTCTCTGTCTGGCTTGCCCTATGATAGTAGTGTTGTCCCAGTCGAATTCATGTTGCTTGTTGTCTGCGTGTGTGGCTACTAAGGATAGCTGGTCGTGTCGTTTCGTGGCTAGTTGATGTTCATGGATGCGGATCGTTAGCTGTCTTCCTGTTTGTCCTATATAGTGTTTTGTGCAGTCCTTGCATGGTATTTTGTACACTACATTAGTTTTGCTCATGTTGGGTATCGGGTCCTTCGTTCTGGTGAGTTGTTGTCTGAGCGTGGCTGTTGGCTTGTGTGCCGTTATGAGTCCTAGGGGTCGCAGTAGTCTGGCTGTCAGTTCCGAGATGCTCCTGATGTATGGTAGTGTGGCTAGTTCTTTTGGTTGTGGTATGTCCTCGTTCCGTGGTCTTTCTCTTAGGCATCTGCTGATGAAGTTGCGCGGGTATCCGTTTTTGGCGAATACCTTGTATAGGTGTTCCTCTTCTTCTTTTTGCAGTTCTGGTGTACTGCAGTGTGTTGTGGCCCTTTTGAATAGTGTCCTGATGCAGCTTCGTTTGTGTGTGTTGGGGTGGTTACTTTCATAGTTCAGGACTTGGTCTGTGTGTGTGGCTTTCCTGTATACCCTTGTAGTGAATTCTCCGTTCGGTGTTCTCTGTACCATCACGTCTAGGAATGGGAGTTGGCTATCCTTTTCTTCTTCTCTCGTGAATCGGATTCCTGTGAGTGTGGCGTTGATGATCCGGTGTGTTTTTTCTATTTCCGTGTTTTTAATGATTACAAACGTGTCATCGACATATCTGACCCAGAGTTTGGGTTGAATTTGTGGTAGGACTGTTTGTTCTAACCTTTGCATAACTGCCTCTGCTATGAGTCCCGAGATCGGTGAGCCCAGGGGTGTTCCGTTGATTTGTTCGTATATCTGGTTGTTGAATGTGAAGTGTGTTGTGAGGCACAAGTCCAGTAGTTTAAATATGCCGTCTTTGTTGATAGGTTCAGCGTCCTGTTTTCTGTTCTGTATGTCCAGTAGGTTGGCTATTGTTTCTCTGGCTAGGGTTTTGTCAATCGAAGTGAACAGTGCCGTCACGTCGAATGATATCATGGTTTCTTCTTTGTCTATGTGTATATTTCTGATGATGTCCAAGAATTCCTGTGTTGATTGTATAGAGTGTTTGGATCCGCTGACCAGGTGTTTCAGTTTCTGTTGTAGTTCTTTGGCCAGTTTGTATGATGGTGTCCCTGGTAGTGATACTATGGGTCTGAGTGGGATGTCTGGTTTGTGTACTTTAGGTAATCCATAGAATCTGGGGGTGTTGTTGCTTTCCGGTTTCATTCTTTGTAGATCAGCTCTGGTTATCTGTCCGTTTTTTTGTACTACCAGCAGATAAAGGCAGAATGACGGTCATCCTAGATAAATCTCATTACATCCAAAAAGCACAACAACTACTTGCAGATATCAACACCTACCAAATGAAGGAATTTGACCCCACACCACAACTCACCAATAGGATAAATAACACACTAAGGAATCTACAAAAAAACGGACAGATAACCAGAGCCACACTCACAGGAATCCGATTCACGAGAGAAGAAGAAAAGGATAACCAACTCCCATTCCTAGACGTGATGGTACAGAGAACACCGAACGGAGAATTCACTACAAGGGTATACAGGAAAGCCATACACACAGACCAAATCCTGAACTATGAAAGTAACCACCCCAACACACACAAACGAAGCTGCATCAGGACACTATTCAAAAGGGCCACAACACACTGCAGTACACCAGAACTGCAAAAAGAAGAAGAGGAACACCTATACAAGGTATTCGCCAAAAACGGATACCCGCGCAACTTCATCAACAGATGCCTAAGAGAAAGACCATGGAACGAGGACATACCACAACCAAAAGGACTAGCCACACTACCATACATCAGGAGCATCTCAGAACTGACAGCCAGACTACTGCGACCCCTAGGACTCATAACGGCACACAAACCAACAGCCATGCTCAGACAGCAACTCACCAGAACGAAGGACCCGATACCCAACATGAGCAAAACTAATGTAGTGTACAAAATACCATGCAAGGACTGCACAAAACACTATATAGGACAAACAGGAAGACAGCTAACAATCCGCATCCATGAACATCAACTAGCCATGAAACGACACGACCAGCTATCCTTAGTAGCCACACACGCAGACAACAAGCAACATGAATTCAACTGGGACAACACTACTATCATAGGGCAAGCCAGACAGAGAACAGCCAGGGAATTCCTAGAGGCATGGCATTCATCCACAAACTCCATCAACAAACACATCGACCTGGACCCAATATACCAACCACTACAGCGGACAGCTGAAACTGACAACCGGAAGCGGCAGGGACAGACCACTATAAACACCGGAGGAAACATCAAAGAAGCGCTTCGCAGGAGGCTCCCAAGCACTGAGGATGTCGCCTAGCCAGGGGACGAAATATTTGCAACAAAAACTTCCAGCTCGGCGAACAGAACCACATCAATTGGAAGGTGTTATAATAGTAGAGTACTCTGGCTTAAAAAAGTATCAATAGGAATTCAGGATCAATAAGTGCACAGTGATGCATTTGGTCAAGCTGAAGGAGGTAACGACATGATGACTGGGGCAAAAGCAGGGGGATGTTGGAAATGCAGTCAAATCCAAGGCTACAGCTCAGGTTTACAAAGTACAAGGTGAAAGGAATTTTAGGCTCATACATTGTTAAAGCTGAGAGATGATGTTGAGCTTGTATGAGCTCAGTAGGCCGTCAGTTAGAGTAATGGGTTATCCATGCTATAGGAAGATTGTGAAGGATTTACACAGGGTCTAAGCCAGACTTATGACCACCTGTTTGGAATGAGGAACTACAAATATTAACAAAAGACAATAAAAACTGGTTCTGTTTCTGTGAGAACACCACAGGTCACATGACAATATGATAGAAGTAGGGATCTGGTGTGATGCTCCTTGGAGGGTGAGTGCAGACTTGATGGGCTGAATGGTTTCTTTCCACACTGTAGGGATTCAATGATTCTGAGTGTTTAAAATTATGATAGAATGGGACAGAATGGGGAGAATAGATTGCTTCCACAGGATTACACAGTGGGACCATGGATAGAGGATTAAATGTTCAAAGATTTACAACAGATATCCCCACACAGAGGCTGTGAGATTCACTCCCAGAGTGAGATGGAGATGATGATAACACTAAGAACTGGATAGAATGGGATTGAAGGCAAAGTCAGTGAAGGGAGACAGAAAGTGAGTGAGTAAGTATGATTGGGCCCGTTTGCTAGTGTGGAGGCTCGCACAGGCTACATAGGTTGAATGGCCTATCTCCTTGAACTGCCCCAAAGATACTGACATTTTGAAACTCATCCAGGCACACCGCATCAAATCAGCTGACTCAACATAGATTGGTCACACAAACCTCAGGCACATGCAGCTTCATGGGATGACTCGCTGAGTTTTTTTTCACTTCGGGACTGCCTTTGTTAGAATACAGTCCATGGCAGAGAGATCCAATCCATCCATGGCCAGGTTTATTGTGAAGAAAATGCTGAATAACCAGCAACTGAGTGAAACAGAGAATTGGTTAATGAGTTAGCGGCTCAGTAGAGAGGAAGTTAACAAGCTATATCTGATTAACTGTGAATCTCTAACAGCTCAGCACTGTTGTACCTTCAGAAAATTAAATCCAAGGTTGCATAATTGGAATAAAGCTGTACACAGCTGACTGCTCCCTGAAACAATGCTGGAGGTGAAACTGGTCTTGGGCAATAACACAAACCAGGCAATAGTCAATCACCAGCTTGCTTCAGGCTCCACACTCATTAACATTGATCAGAAAAGCACTAAGCACCGTAAATGAATAGCAGTGCCAGTGTGATGCTAGGTATGTAGACCATATATGCCAATGATTGGCTGATTGAGACAACAGCAGGCTGCTCATAATAGCCTCAAACATCCCACATAAGCAAAAACCCAAAACAAAATGTTTGCTGTCAGGTTTGAGCCTGTGATTGTGCAGCATTTGCTGAACAATCCTGAGGGAGCCCATCACACAACTAACAACAAAAATGAACTAATCAGTGAAGGTTGCAGCTTACTTTCAAATGTGAAATTTTGCATTATCCTCCTTACAGTTCACAAGAAATCCAAGATTTATGGAAGATATTGGTAAAATTCAAGAGGGTAGACAGGTTAGCAGAATGTGGTAGCTGTGATAACTTTCAGAGAAAAGTGGTTATTTGTGGGAAAGAGGTTTGGGAAGACAACTTTAAATAAAGGATCTGATTGTGGAGGGGCTGCAGGCTTGATTATTTAAACTGGAGCAACTGCAGAATACTACAAGACAGAGGGATTTGGGAGTCTTCATCCAGGAAAGGCGACCATCTAAATTTCACAGATAATTGGGAAGGCAAAACTTTCTCCTTGATGGAGAGATCATTGACAGCGGGCATAGATTAAGGTCAAAGCCAAAGGTTTAGAAGTGATGTGAGGAAAAACATTTCTGTCCGGGGAGTGGCGGGAATCTGGAATTCAATGCCCATTACTGCAGTAGAGGAAGAAAGTCTCATAACATTCAAGAAGTATGTAGATGTGCACTTGTGATGCCAAGGCATACACGCCTCTGGGCCAAGTGCTGGGAGATGGGATCAGAATCATTAGGTGATTGTTTTTGACCAGTGTGGATGCAATGAGTCTTTTTTTCTGTATAAAATGTCTCTATATTCTAAATAGAATTCCAGCCTTTATTTCAAAGACCAGGAGTATTAAAAACAGAAAGATTTTGTCAAAAAAACACATATAAGGCACTAGTAAACCACAGCTGGAATAGTGTGCACAGTTCTGGGTCCCATTTCTAAGTATATACCAGCATTGCAGGCTGTCCAGGGATCTTCACTATGTGTCTGGAGGGATTGTCTTATGAGACTTTGTGTAGATTGACTCAACACTCATTGGAATATACAAGAATGAAAGGCAATGTGGTGCTGGAAAAGCACAGCAGGTCAGGTAGCATCTGAGGAGCAGGAGAATCGACGTTTCGGGCAAAAGCCCTTTCTGATGACAGCCATCTGCAGTCCTCACTTTCTCCAAGAATGAAAGGCAACCTTACTGAAATATACAAGATTATTAGAGGATTAACAGGGCAGATACAGAAGAAAAAGATTCACTGCATATGCTGAAATCCGTACTGAAAACAACAAATGCAGGTCAGATAGCACCCATGCTCTTTCTCCATAGATGCTGAAGGGCTTTATCCCCTCTTTTGGGTGAGTTTATGATTAGAGGACATCATCTCAGAATAATGGTCACACATTTAAGGCAGAGATGGGGAAGGTGGGTATTCTTCTCTCAGAGGGGAGTGAATCTGTGGAATTTCTTTACCACAAGGGGCTGTCGAGGCTGGGTCATTAAGTATATTGAAGGCTGAAATAGGATTTTTTAATCCGTGAGGGGATTAAAGGTGAAGACAGGAAAGTGGAGTGGATTATCAGATCAGCCATGACATCATTGGTGCAGCAGATGGGCTGAATGGCCTGCTTCTGCTCCCATGTTTTATGGAAAGGAGGGAAGTTACCTGAGGATGAATAAAGCGTGTAGGACCTGGGACTGTGATGAGCTTTAAATTGTCTGAGACACAAGGTGAAGCATTAATAAATATAGGATGGGCTTGATGGGCTGAACGGCCTCGAATGGGACACTGTACCTTTAATTGGTGCAGGCTGATGCAATACACAGTCACTCTGATTGGTGGGTCTTACCAGGATTGATCATCTTAAACCAATCAGACATAAGAGCGTCATCCTGTCGGTGCGTGATTGGCCAATCTGCGTGTCGCGCACGGCCGGTAGTGGGCGGGGATCGAAAGGCGAAGGTGATTGGTCAGATTTGAAGAGGCTCGACCACAGTTCGAGCGGCTATTGATCAGCTGCGCCAGAGTGGGCGGGACCTGCCTGTGCACGGGGACTACTTCGGGGAATGATTGGCCAAATTCTGAGGAGGTGGGATCGTGTAGCGGGCAGTGATTGGTCTGTCTCAGGAGGCGGGAACATATTGTGTGCAGCGACTGGTCACATGTAGGGGCGGGATCTTGTAGTGGGCAGTGAATGGCCAATCCCAGGAGCGGAACCGTGTAGCGGGGCGGTGATTGGCTAGACGCCAAGGGGGGGGCGGGCGTTGTTGGTGTGCTGGGCGGGGCCTGTGGGCTGGGGCGGGGTCAGCGCGGGGTCAGAGTGGATAATGGCGGCTCCGGCTCCGGCCTCGGCCTCGGGCCTCGAGCTGCTGCGCGGCATCGGCCTGAGCGAGCAGAAAGCGAAAGAAACCTTGAGGAACCAGGCGCTGAGCGGCCTCCTCCTCCAGGCCATCGAGCAGGTGGGAGCGGGGAGAGGGTCCCGGGGAGAGGGCGCGGCCCAGGCCCAGGCCCAGGCCTAGGCCGGAGCGTCAGCTTTTACCGCACGGACAGGGGCCCTTCAGCCCATCGAGTCTTGTGCTAGATACCGATGTAATCCTGTTTCCTCGCTCTTGGCGTCTCAGAGACAGATCTGTGTACGTCTTAAACATGAGTGTTTCTGCCTCTCCCAGCCGCCTACACCTCCTACTGCCCCCTCACCCTCCATCTGTGCCCCTCCACCAACGGGAAAGGTTCCTCAGTGTCTCTCGTGATTCTCGGTAGGAGTGACAGAGACAGCCGAGTTGTCATGGGGGACATTGACTGGGATCACTACAGGGTAAAAACAATGACTGCAGATGCTGGAAACCAGATTCTGGATCAGTGGTGCTGGAAGAGCACAGCAGTTCAGGCAGCATCCAAGGAGCTTCAGCAATATCGACGTTTCAGGCAAAAGCCCTTCATCAGGAATAAAGGCAGAGAGCCTGAAGCGTGGAGAGATAAGCTAGAGGAGGGTGGGGGGAAAGTACCATACAGTAGTTGCAGTGGGAGAGGGACTCCCTGCGATTCTTGTAGAGAGAGGAGGAAAACTTCTTCAAGGCAGGCATCCTTGCAAGACACTCCAGTACGAGTACTATAGATGGGTCAGTTTTTGTCCTGTCTGTGCAGGAGGCCTTCCTGACACAGTATGTAGACAGGCCAACAAGGGGCGAAGCCACTTTAGATTTAGTACTGAGTAACGAGCCTGGCCAGGTGTTAGAGTTGGAAGTAGGTGAGCACTTTGGAGACAGCGATCACAATTCTGTCAGGTTTACTTTAGAGATGGAAAGGGATAGGTGTACTCCACCGAGCAAGAGTTACAGCTGGGGGAAGGGAAATTACGATGCAATTAGGAAAGATTTCGGAAGCGTAGAATGGGGAAGGAACCTGCAGGGGATGAGCACATTAAAAATGTGGAGCTTATTCAAGGAAAAGCTCCTGTGTGTCCTAGACAAATATGTACCTGTCAGGCAGGGAGGAAGATATCGAACGCGTGCGCCATGGTTTACTAAGGAAGTGGAATCCCTGGTCAAGAAGAAGAAGACTTGTGTTAGGACAAAATGTGAAAACTCAGGGCGCTTGAGGGTTACAAGGAAGTCAGGAAAGACCTAATGAGAGAGCTCAGAAGAGCCAGGAGAAGACATGAGAATTTGTTGGCGGATAGGATCAGGGTTAACCCTAAGGCTTTCCATAGGTATGTCAGGAATAAAAGAATGACGAGAGTTAAATTAGGGCCAATCAAGGATAATAGTGGAAAGTTGTGTGTGGAGTCAGAGGAGATGGGGGAAGCACTAAATAAATATTTTTCGACAGTGTTCACTATAGAAAATGAAAATGTTGGCGAGGAAGATACAGAGATACTTGCATCTAGTCTAGAAGAGATTGAGGTTCACAAGGAAGAGGTATTAGAAATACTGCAGAGGGTGAAAATACACAAGTCCCCTGGGCCGGATGGGATCTATCCTAGGATCCTCTGGGAAGCCAGGGAAGAGATTGCCGAGCCTTTGGCATTGATCTTCAAATCATCATTGTCTACAGGAATAGTGTCTGAGGACTGGAGGATAGCAAATGTGGTTCCCTTGTTCAGAAAGGGTAGTAGAGACAACCCTGGTAATTACAGACCAGTGAGTCTCACTTCGGGTGTTGGAAAAGGTTATAAGAGATAGGATTTATAACCATCTAGAAAAGAATAATCTGATCAGGGACAGTCAGCACGGTTTTGTGAAGGGTAGGTCGTGCCAAACGAATCTTATTGAGTTTTTTGACACAGTGACCAAACAGGTAGATGAGAGTAAACTGGTTGATGTGGTGTATAGGGATTTCAGCAAGGCGTTCGATAAGGTTCCCCACAGAAGGCTATTATACAAAATGCAGAGGAATGGGATTGTGGGAGACGTAGCAGTTTGGATCAGTAATTGACTTGCTGAAAGAAAACAAAGGGTTGTAGTTGATGGAACATGTTCATCTTGGTGTCCAGTTACTAGCGCAAGGGTCGGTGTTGGGTCCACTGCTGTTTGTCATTTTTATAAATGACATGGATGAGGGCTTAGAAGGGTGGGTTAGTAAATTTGCGGACGACACAAAGGTCAGTGGAGTTGTGGATAGTGACGAAGGATGTTGTAGGTTGCAGAGAGATATAGATAGGATGCAGAGTTGGGCTGAGGTGGCAAATGGAGTTTAATGTGGACAAGTGTGAGGTGATACACTTTGGAAGGAGTAATCGGAATGCAAAGTACTGGGCTAATGGTAAGATTCTTGGGAGTGCAGATGAGCAGAGAGATCTCGGTGTCCATGTACACAGATCCCTGAAAGTTGCCACCCAGGTTTTTACAAATACATTAAGGACAAAAGGGAGAGAATAGGGCCCCTCAAAGATCAGCAATACGGCCTTTGCGTGGAGCTGCAAGAGATGGGGGATGTATTAAACGAGTATTTTGCATCAGTGTTTACTGTGGAAAAGTGTATCTAGATTTCTGAAAGGCATTTGACAAGATGCTGCACAAAAGGCTGCTGTATAAGGTTAAGTTGCAAGGTGTTATGGGCAATGTATTAGCACAGATAGAGGATTGGTTAACTAATAGGAATCAAAGAATGCGGATAAATAAGTGATTTTCTGGTTGGCAATCGGTGACTCGTGGTGTGTCTCAGCAATCAGTGTCGGGACTGCAATTGTTCACAATTTATGTCGATGATTTGGAGTTGGGAACCATGTGTATCAAAGTTTGCTGATAACACTAAGGTGAGTGGTCGAGCAAAGTGTGCAGAGGACTGTGCAATTTTGCAAAGGGATGTAGTTTAAGTGAGTGGGCAAAGGCCTGGCAGATGGATTACAATGTTAATAAATGTGAAGTCATCCATTTTGGTAGGAATAACTGTAAAAAGGATTATTACATGCATGCTGAAATTTCTTTTACCATTCTGCTGTGCAGTGGGACCTGGGTATCCGAGTGCATGAATCACAGAAGGTTGGTCTGCAGGTACAACAGGTAATTAAGAAGGCAAATGGAATTTTGTCCTTCATTGCTAAAGGGATTGAGTTTAAAAGCAGGGAGGTTATGTTGCAGTTGTACAGGGTGTTGGTGAGGCTACACCTGGAATACTGTATGCAGTTTTGATCTCCTTACTTGAGAAAGGATGTACTGGCACTGGAGGGGGTGTAGAGGAGGTTCACTAGGTTGACTCTGGAGTTGAGGGGTATGGTTTATGAGGAGAGGCAGACGACTGGGATTATATTCATTGGAATTTAGACGAATTTTGGGGGATCTGATAGAAACACCAAGCGACTCCTCGTGAGCTCCCTACAGCAGATCTTATTCTAATATTTCTTTTAACAGCTCCACACTTTTAAATCTAAATTCTAAGGCTATAAAATTACTCATGTTCTTTTCTCTAACTTCAAATGATGTGATCTTGTTCATATTGATCTTGCTTTGTGCACCTCCTGTGCAGTGTAATCTGAATGCCTTACTCTGTCTAAACACCCTATGATCTATATGACCTTTCTTACTATGATCTGCCTGTGATGCTCACAAACAAAGCTTTTCACTGTATTTAGGTACACATCACTACAATAAATCAATGTATTCTTATGAGAACTTAGCACACCATAAAATACAAGTGCTGGAAAATGGGATATGAATAGATGCATGTCCGACCAGCACGAACATGATTGGCTAAATGGCCCCTCTCAATACTGTAAAAACCCTTGATACAAACAGTTGCAGCAACAGCGAGACCTGCTGTCACTGAGACCCCAACCTCTCACCAGGTCAACCAGATGCTGAGTCAAATGCCCTGGTCTCCTACAGCAAACTGTAATACATCACCAACTGTACATGCTTCACTCCCCAAAATTCAATCATTTTCTTCCCCCAAATCTTCTGCCTTTTGGTTCTTCGGAAGCAACTCATGAATTTACTGTGCCATGTTCCCGACTTCCATTTAAAACCAATCCCAGCTCCTGATTCTTTCACACGCTGGATAGTGTGAGGGAGTATGTCAACCTCACACATTGACTGCAGGATTTTCTCTGTCCTCGGTAACTGATGAAACACAGAAGAGACAGATGCCTTTACAAAGTAAGGTAGGGGAGGAGAGTGCGATTAATTAGAGAGGTCTTTCATAAAGCTGGCACAGGCATGATGCGCCGAATGGCCTGTCTCTGTGCTGTCAAATATAGGGATTTCTGAATGGTCTGTCTCTGTGCTGTCAGATATAGGGATTTCTGGGTCTAAGTCAGTTTAGTGTTAGATGAGATCTAAAAGTTTTGGAAGAATGAAATAATGTACATTTTTACAATCATTATTGGGTTGTGAGCATCGCTACTGAAAATGTGTTGCTGGAAAAGCGCAGCAGGACAGGCAGCATCCAAGGAGCAGGAGAATCGACATTTCGGGCATGAGCCCTTCTTCAGGAATGAGGAAAGTGTGTCCAGCAGGCTAAGATAAAAGGTAGGGAGGAGGGACTTGGGGAAGGGATGTTGGAAATGCGATAGGTGGAAGGAGGTCAAGGTGAGGGTGATAGGCCGGAGTGGGGGTGGAGAGGTCAGGAAGAAGATTGCAGGTTAGGAAGGTGGTGCTGAGTTCGAGGGTTGGGACTGAGACAAGGTGGGGGGAGGGGAAATGAGGAAACTAGTGAAATCTGAGTTCATCCCTTGTGGTTGGAGGGTTCCTAGGCGGAAGATGAGGCGCTCTTCCTCCAGCCGTCGTGTTGCCATGGTCTGACGATGGAGGAGTCCAAGGACCTGCATGTCCTTGGCGGAGTGGGAGGGGGAGTTGAAGTGTTGAGCCACGGGGTGGTTGGGTTGGTTGGTCCGGGTGTCCCAGAGGTGTTCTCTGAAACATTCCGCAAGTAGGCGGCCTGTCTCCTCAATATAGAGGTGCAGCGGATGCAATAGATGATGTGTGTGGAGGTGCAGGTGAATTTGTGGGAGATATGGAAGGTGAGACTTAAACCATCATCTCCCAGACCATCCATAACCTCATCACCTCAGGGGACCTCCCATCCACCGCCTCCAACCTCATAGTCCCACAACCCCGCACCGCCCGCTTCTACCTCCTGCCCAAAATCCACAAACCTGACTGCCCCGGTCGACCCATTGTCGCAGGGAGTGCTGCGGGGTCAGTGCAGGGGGGGGGGGGAAGGGAGAGAGGGAGTGCTGCGGGGGGTAGTGCCGCGCTGTTGGCGGGGACAGTGCGGGGAGGGGAGTGCCGCGGGGTCAGTGTGGGAGGGGTGCCCCACGCTGTCGGCGAGGTCAGTGCAGAGAGGGGTAGTGCCGTGCTGTCGGCGGGGGGAGCGTAGTGCCGTGCGGGCGGGGGGTGCCGCGCTGTCGGCGGGGGCAGTGCGGGGGGAGGGTGCCGCGCTGTCGGCGGGGGGAGTGCGGCCTTTTCAGTGTGTAAGGTACTGAACCATCCTTTGAAGAAATCCATGGGAAATCTGGGTGCTGCTTCTAGTAAACAATATCAGCAAAACCAGAGTTTGCAATTGTTGATTTGAGTACTCTTTGTGGGATGTGAGGCAGCTTGCTGTGTGAATTGATCACAGATGTTTGAGCATTAACAGTGTTGTAAAAGTAAAAATTAGATTTCAATTATTTTCATTATATTAGCTTTGGGGACGAATGCTTTTCTCAAATGGAGATAATGTGGAAGCAACAATCAGTTTAAGTGCTCAACATTTTCGTAACATTAGGTGATGTCACTATCAATTTTAGGACTGATAAATTTGTAAACATTTTTGCAATTAGTTTATTAAGTTCAGGTGAAAATATTTATGACAGCTAATCAGTTAATGCATTGAATACTGTCATAAATGGTTCTGTCAAACCAGCTTTTACGTGGTATAATTGTTTACTACATTTCATAAATGTCAGGAAGATTGAGAAGAAAATACAGCTGTGAGTTAATGAAGGAGAAATGTGTTGAATGATATTGGGGTAAGAATTTTGAAGGAATTAACAAGACCCAGTAACTGATAGAAAGCAAGCTGGCCATGGTAGTAAGAATGGGGTCAGTGTTTGTTCCATTGAGTAGCTGAATAGTCAGTATTTGTGTTTTCTGCGAGTCACGTTTGGTTTTCCATGTGTTGAGGGCAGCCTGATATCTCCAGGAATTAATTGAGGGGAAAACCTTTTAACTGCCAGATGTCCTCCCAACTCATAGCTTGCTCTGTCTCTCTTTTCAACACCAGGCACAAGCGATTTTGGGATCTACGCCAGACAAAGCAACAGGTACACTTCTGTATAATGCAGCCACTCGGCTCAAGGACCAGACTCACCTGGGCTTCCTGGTCAAGTACATTGCAAAAAAGGAAGTGACCTCAGACCTACAGCTCAATGGTAAGGTCAACCCCTGGCCTGGGAATTCTTTTCATGAACAAGCTCAGTCTGTCTGTCTGCTTCAGAAAGCTGATTGGTAAAATGACTATTAACTGTGCAGGCTATGTGCCTCACTCCGACTACATCAGCTGTTGGTAATATGTTGCTGTAGATGAATTTCTTCTGCATGTTCTGACAGAAGTCTCCTTGTGAATGACTGTGGGGTGCTGTAAGGACAGAAAACGTATGAATCTAATCTGCAGGAGAGCCCAATAGTTGTTGTATCTAATGAACTGCTTGTAATAATTAGCTTCTAATCATCTCTTAGATATCAGATAAAAGATTAAACTCTTTGATAAACACAGAGTGCTGGAGAAATTTAGCAGGTCTGGCAGCAACTGTGGAGAGAGAAATAGATTTTATGTTTCGAATTCAGTGCAACAACTCTGAAAGGGTAGAAAAGATTTTCAAGGATGTTGCCAGGGTTGGAGGATTTGAGCTACAGGGAGAGGCTGAACAGGCTGGGACTGTTTTCCCTGGAGCATCGGAGGCTGAGTGGTGACCTTATAGAGGTTTACAAACTCATGAGGGGCATGGATAGGATAAATAGACAAAGTCTTTTCCCTGGTATCGGGGAGTCCAGAACTAGAGGGCATAGGTTTAGGGTGAGAGGGGAAAAATATAAAAGAGACCTAAGGGGCAACCTTTTCACACAGAGGGTGGTACGTGTATGGAATGAGCTGCCAGAGGATGTGGTGGAGGCTGGTACAATTACAACATTTAAGAGGCATCTGGATGGGTACATGAATAGGAAGGGTTTGGAGGGATATGGGCCGGGTGCTGGCAGGTGGGACTAGATTGTGGGTGGGATATCTGGTCGGCATGGACGGGTTGGACTGAAGAGTCTGTTTCCGTGCTGTACATCTCTATGACTCGATGTTGCATAGATTTCTTTAAATAACCTTGGCAGAGGCCCATTGCAAAGGACAGAATTAAACTCATTTTGACACTCTGCCCATATCTTGATCTGAAATGTGAGTTTTCACCAGTTGCAGTTAATGGCCTTGATGCTCTGAAAGAAAGACTTGCATTTATTTGGAGTTTTTACACAGCCACCAGACCCCTCAAACACATTACAATCAATGAGGTGTGTGTGTGTGAATGGTGGGGAGAGGTGGCGCAGGGTGCTGTGGGCGCAGTGAGAATTTGACTGCTCTTCCTAATGTTAAATGATCATTCAGCCCTTTGATGGAGTTCTACCATTCAGCCTATTAATCTGTCTTGAAATGCCCAATGACCCATCTTCCATGTGCCTCTGGGATAGTGAATTCCAAAGTTCCACCATCTTCTGAATGAAGACATTCCTCCTCCTATCAGCCTGAAATGGCTTCCCCATGCTGAGAGACTCGGCAGCCAGGGGAACCATCCCAGCTACATCCTTTCTGTCACACGCTGATACCTTTGAACTTTGTGCTGGTCTTGTTTTGACTTCCCACATGACATCCTTTATTGTCTTAATTCTTGCGACAATTAGGGTTTTTAAAACAAGTCCGTTAGAGACTTTGCTTTTTTGTCTTTCCCTTGGACTTTCTTCTTCCTGTTTCCTTTTCATCTCTCCTTTTGCACTCACTGACCCAAAACATTAACATCCAACCAGTCAGAAACTGACTTTCTTAATTTAGGAGGGAGATTAATTCACTTCATTTCGTCTCTTTCAATTAGCTTCTCTCGATTATATTAAAAACCATCAGCTGGGTCCAATCGACAATGCAGACTTTGAGAGAGAATGTGGAATTGGAGTGGTGGTGACACCGGAACAGATTGAGGAAGTGGTGAGTAGACTCAGCCCATCCTATTGCAACACAAAATCTGCAGGATCGTTGCAGGAAATGGATGTCTCTTCTCAAACCCTAAGTATAATCAGCTTTGGTCGCTTGTGATAGCATCTCAATGTGTGGCTTGCTGCCTGCGTGTGGGGTTGCTGGAGGTGACATTGGCTCTGACCCACGGATTGTTTCTTGCTGCCAGGTGATGGGTGTATTTGAATGCAGTGGGAGTCCTTTAATGTGTCAGTGCTCTCCTCAAACCACAGCACAACTCTAATTCACAATTGCCTAGAAGTCTTCAAAGTAACCATTTGTTCTGGGTGGCATGCTGGCTCAGTGGTTAACAATGCTGCTTCACAGTGGCAGGGACCTGGTTCAGTTCCACTCTTGGTTGTCTGTGTAGAGTTTGCACATTCTCCCTGTGTCTGCATGGGTTTCCTCCAGGTGCTCTGGTTTCCCCCCACAGGCCATGATAAATTACCCCTGATATCCAGGGATGTGCAGGCTAGGTGGATTAGCCATGGGAATTGCAGGGTTACAGGGATAGGGTAGGGGAGTGCTTCTGAGTGGGATGCTCTTCGGAGGGTCTGTGTGGACTTGATGGACCAAATGGCTTTCTTCCACACTGTAGGGATCCTATGATTCTGTTTGGACAGTTCTTTCAATCTAATGTGCTTGGAGCTTCAGAGGAATGTGTATGGACAGTATTTGACACCAAGTCTCTCAATATTTTAACGGTCAGGGTAGGAAACCCTTGGTTGGGAAATAGCATTTATTGCCTTTCCAAAAGAGGGAAGAGAAACAGAGATTTAGAGAATGACTTTTACACAATTAGAGGCATAGTATGTGCTGCAAAATATATAATTTAAATCCCTGTTTTCACAATGTTGGGTAACCACAGGTACAAAAGATAAGGCTGAAAAGGTGTTGAGATCTATCTCTGCCTCCTTCTGAGGACTTGGCAATTCAATGGAAGCACTGGATGTTGCAAAGGCTATCAACCCTGACAACATCCCGGCAACAGTACTGAAGGCTTGGGCACCAGAATT
This sequence comes from Chiloscyllium plagiosum, assembly GCF_037043375.1. Classification (NCBI taxonomy): domain Eukaryota; kingdom Metazoa; phylum Chordata; class Chondrichthyes; order Orectolobiformes; family Hemiscylliidae; genus Chiloscyllium; species Chiloscyllium plagiosum. The sequence goes on from NW_028270152.1 coordinate 1,042,056, forward strand.
TACCGTTATGCTAAACAAACCGTTCCAGTACAGCCACAGTGCTGTTGTCTGCCCAAAAATGTACATGATTACTCTGGAATGGTCCAATACACAAAATGAAGAATCCAACCCAGTCAAATTGTTAATATTGGCAATATGTTCCAGTTTGTGCTCATAAGTGGCAAGTAACACATTAAGCAAGTACAGGCAATGACCATCTCCAACAAGAGAAAATGTTACAAAGCTGAAGTTCCATTATCCATATCCTAGGGTGGCCTTTGATATGAAACTGACCTGAATGAGCTGTATAAACATTCTGGCTACAAGAGCAATCCTGCAATGAATAACCTTCCAAAAGCCTGTATGCGTCTACAAGGCACAGGTTAAGAGTTATTGAATGCTCTGCACTTGCCTGGATAAGTGCGGCTCTGGAAATACATGGGAAGCTTGGCACATTTCAGGATAAAGCAGCCCCCTTGATTTTCACTGTATCCACAAACATTCAATTATACATTTGCTTTACCACTGACTGCAGATGCTGGAGACCAGAGTTGAAAAATGTGGTGCTGGAAAAACACAGCAGGCCAGGCAGCCAGGCCAGGCCAGGGGGGTGAGGGAGGAGGTGGGAGAAGAGACTCCTCAAGCATTGAAATATGAAAAATAAATTAACATTTCAACTCCTCTGGAACTATTGATAAATCTTTTTTACTTTATTACTATGTTGTTACTTAGCTTCATTCCAGTGCTGTATTATCCCTGATGCAATTCCTTCTTGCCTTTAATTTTTAAACTTCCAAAACTTAACTACTTTTCCACTTGCTGTGCTCCAGCACTCTGTTCTGGGATTAATAACTCTTTATTCTATGAATATATGATCGTTTTAAACTCCTTTTCGTAGGAATGCTGCTTAGCATATTACTCCATCAAAAGACACCTCACCATTTTGAGGCTTGAAATATATGCTTCTCAGATGACTTCCAGCAGAGACTAAAATTTAAAACCTGAAAAGTTCTCTAACTAGAAGCCGTGTGTTACTTCATCCTCCTTGGAATTATGGATCAGAAACAGAAATTGCTGGAGAAACTCAGCAACTCTGGCTGCATTAGTGGAGGGAAAGCAGAGTCAACATTTTGGGTCCAGTGATCCTTAGAACATAGAGCACAGGACAAGGCCCCACGGCCCACCACGTCTGTGCTGATCATGCTATTCTAAACTAATGCCATCTGCCTGCGCATAGTCCATATCCCTCTATTCTCTGCTTGTTAAGCGTTTCAAACGATGCTGTCGTAACTGCTTCTACCACCTGCCCTGGTAGCACGTTCCATGTACCTATTACCCTCTATGTAAAACTCCTCCATCAGAACTGATGGCTGCTTTCATCACAGCCAACCTATTTTCACCCATTAATGGTCCCCATTAGCAGATTCTCTATCTCCCTGGCTCTCCATTATCCATCCCTGTCCAACTGCTGTTTTCTCTGTTGGGCTCCATCTTCACCTATTGTTTACTCCTTTTCTTCCCCACCCCACCCCTGTCTTTAGTATAGATGATGTGGAGATGCCGGTGTTGGACTGCGGTGAACAAAGTTAACAATCACAGGTTATAGTCCAACAGGTTTATTTGGAAGCACAGGTGCACAATCCTTTATCTGAAATGCTCGGGACCAGCTGGTTTTCGGAATTCAGAATTTTTCGAATTTCAGAATAAGTGACAGTTTGATAATTTTAAAAAATCTTACCGAACAGCAGACTCACTATGAGTAACGGGCCACCCCCAATGTTGCATCTGAGTGACACATTCAGTGGATGGGGAGTTGGGTTAACTGTTTGTATGCCAAACAACCTTGTTAATGAGATAAAAGCTTCACAGAGAAACCTTTAGATTTTGGAGCTTTTCAGATTTTGGATAGTGGGTTGTCTACCTGTATTACCTTTCAGAGTGTTGCTCCTTCATCAGGTAGCTGTGGGGCAGGACCAAAGATCAAAGTGTCATGCAGTTGAAATAATGTATTGAACAAACCTAGATTGCTGTTAAGTCTATCATCTTTTAGAATGGGTTGCAGGTTTCTGTTCATTAATGTGGATAAGTGAGAGTCTTTTTCCTAGGATGACATTTGCTTGTACGAGGGGGCATAGCTACAGATTGAGGGGTGACAGATTTTAGACAGATGTCAGAGGCAGGTTTTTTTTACTCAGAGTGGTATGGACATGGAATGCCCTGCCTGCCAATGTAGTTAACTCAGCCACATTAGGGCGATTTAAACAATCCTTGGATAAGCACATGGATGATGATGGCATAGTGCGGGGGGGTGGGCTTCGATTAGTTCACCGGTCAGCGCAACATCGAGGGCCGAAGGGCCTGTTCTGTGCTGCATTCTTTCAGGTTCTATGTGAAAATCCCAGAACTTTTAAGTCACATTCCCAAGATAACTTAAGTTTTTATTAAAAAAAGGGACATCTCAGCTCAGACAATGCATTAAAAGTGTGAGGTTACAGGCTGTCTGTATCCCAACTTTGAGTCAGACTGGTTCTAAAGGAGGAATTTATAAAATGTTACATGGATTGTTTTATGATCCTGCCCCACTAGTCCCCTGATGAACGAGCAGTGCTCTGAAAGCTAGTACTTCCAAATAAACCTGTTGGATTATAATCTGGAGCTGTGATTTTTAACTTCAGTATATATAACCACAATTTCTTAGCCACAGTTGGTTCTGAAAGAGGGTTACTGGATGCAAAACATTGTCTGTGCTTTCTCTGCACAGATGCTGCCAGACCTGCTGAGTTTCTTCTGGAAATTTGTACTTTTAGTTTGGATTTCCAGCATCTGCAGTTCTTTGCCTTTTGGACTGATGGGTGTTGTTTTTAAAAGCTAATTGTTAACTTTGAACACATAAACAAGCCCATATGCTTAATTTAGAATTCCAAGAATCCATCCCTGCACTAAACCAACAATAAATCACTCAGCTCCTCCCAACACCTTAAGGGCAATTAGGGATGGGCAGTAAATGGCTGCGCCAGTGATACTTACATCCCAAGAAAACACTTTTAAAAATCCCAATTTTCTCAAGGTTCTGATTGGAAGAAATCTTGGCATTCAGATTCTGAGTTCATCCAGCAGTGAGACAGCATCTTTTCAAATACTCCACACCCAGCAGTTAAAGAACAACCTAAAAATTCAAGTGTGTCTGTTGTTTGAGATTGGGGTCCTTGTGTTGTCGGTCATATTGATATGGAATCTCTTTGTCATTTAAAATAAATGATAGGAGGTGAATAATAGCTTCATGCCTGCAGTGTTTCTGATATAGACATTCCTTTTAGTCAACAGGAGTATGTTTTAACTTTCTTATTCTGTCCTTATTAGGTTGAAGCAACAGTCAACAAGTACAGAAACCAGCTCACGTTGGACCGATACCACTTTAATATGGGGCTAATAATGGGTGAGTGTTAGGAAATCAGAAAAGCCACTCAGCCTTTCATTCTCTCCAGCGTTTCTTACAAACAACCTGATAGTTGTAAGTTTGCACACTAAGCTGGAAGGTTTGTTCTCAGATGTTTCATCACCATACTAGGTAACATCAGTAAGCCTCCGGTGGAGTGCTAGTGTTATATCCCGCTTTCTATTTATGTGTCTTGGTTTCTTAGTGTGGGTGATATCATTTCTGGTTCTTTTTCTCAGAGGCTGGTAGATGGGGTCCAAGTTGATGTGTTTATTGATGAAGTTCTGGTTAGAATGCCATGCCTCTAGGACTTCATGTGCATGCTGCTGTTTAGCTTGGCCTAGGATGGATGTGTTGTCCCAGTCAAAGTAGTGACTGCCATGCCAAGGGGAGAGGATGCTTCACTGGGTCCACACTGAGGCTGAGTATCCAAGTCCGCGCTGAGGCTGGAACTTCAGGATGTCACCAAGAGGAAAGAAGAGAAAGAAAAAGAATAAAAATGGATGGAGCGGATGAGCTGCAGATGATGAGATGATCTTGGAAGAGATGTGTGAAGATGGCAACTCCTCTGGATGACTGGGGTAGTCAATAAAGTCACCCTTCTCACCAAGCTAGCATTGTTATGTGAGTTTTTGAAAATATTGTGAGGCTGCTGCTAGTTGCTTTGCTCTGTAACCTTGAAAGACATGTCTGTTGGAAATCTCAATCACTTTGAGACAATGTGGGACCATTGAAGTACTGCAACAGATGCTACTAAATGCCCTGACCCTGAAGAACAAGGCATCGCTACAAGGGAAATGGGAAATGATTCCTTACTTCATTGAAAATACCGTGTCCTGCACCTTGTCTGGATGGTATTGGTAGGGTTCAGATGCTTGTCATTTGTAGAATGAGTATAAAGCAGGAAAAATGAAAAGATTTCTTGACACTGATCTGTAGCAACATGCAGTGACCTGTATCAAGCTGCTTGAAAGGGTGTTGAAAGAGCAGTAGCAAGGGCTGTGGGGCTAATAGCTTTCTCAACGAGCCAACACAGACGCAATCGACTGAATCTCCTGGGGACGCAGGGAGATAATGAAGAAAGAGATCAATCTGAGACTGGTACAGTTGAGAACAGAAGCGAGTCAAACAGCTAGGGCAGACAGGGACAAAGTAGAGAACAAGGTAGGACTGATAAGTTAAATTGTATTTTTTCAATGCAAGGGGCATAACAGGGAAGGCAGTGAACTTAGGGCATGGTTAGAAACATGGGGCTGGGATGTAACAATTACAGAAACATGACTCGGGGATGGGCAGGACTGGCAGCTTAATGTTCCAGGATACAAATGCTACCGAAAGGGAGGGAAGAGAGGAGGGAGAGTGGCATCTTTGATAATGGATAGCATTACAGCTGTGCTGAGGGAGGATATTCCTAGAAATACATCCAGGGTACTTAATTGGGTTGAACTGGGAAATAAGAAAGGGATGATCACCTTATTGGAATGGTATTATAGACCCCCCAATAGTCAGAGGGAAATTTGAGAAACAAACTTGTAAGGAGATCTCAGCTGTCTGTAAGAATTATAAGGTGGTTATGTTAGGGGATTTTAACTTTCCAAACATAGAGTGGGACTGCCATAGTGTTAAGTGTGTACAAGAAAATTTTGATTGTTAGTGGATGTACCTACTATAGAAGGTGCAAAACTTGACCTACTCTTGGGAAATAAGGCAGGGCAGGTGACTGAGGTGTCAGTGGGGGAGCACTTTGGGGCCAGCAACAATAATTCTTATTAGTTTTAAAATAGTGATGGAAAAGGATAGACCAGATCTAAAAGTTGAAGTTTTAAATTGGAGAAAGACTACTTTTGACAGTATTATGCAAGAACTTTCAAAAAGCTGATTGGGATCAGATGTTTGCAGGTAAAGAGACGGCTGGAAAATGGGAAGCCTTCAGAAATGAGATAACAAGAATCCAGAGAAAGTATATTCCTGTCAGGGTGAAAGGGAAGGCTGGTAGGTATAGGGAATGCTGGATGACTAAAGAAATTGAGGGTTTTGTTAAGAAAAAGAAGGAAGCATATGTAAGGTATAGACAGGATGATAGAGTGAATCCTTAGAAGAGTATAAAGGAAGTAGGAGTATACTTAAGAGGGAAATCAGGAGGGCAAACAGGGGACATGAAATAGCTTTGGCAAATAGAGTTAAGGAGAATCCAAAGAGTTTTTACAAATACATTAAGGACAAAAGGGTAACTAGGGAGAGAATAGGACCCCTCAAAGATCAGCAAGGCGGCCTTTGCATGGAGCAGCAGGAGGTGGGGGGATATACTAAACAAGTATTTTGCATAAGTATTTATTGTGGAAAAGAACATGGAAAATAAAGAATGTCAGGAAATAGATGGTGACATCTTGAAAAAATGTCCATATTACAGAGGAGGAAGTGCTGCATGTCTTGAAACGCATAAAAGTGGATAAATCCCCAGGACCTGATCAGGTGTACCCGAGAACTCTGTGGGAAGCTAGAGAAGTGATTGTTGGGTCTCTTGCTGAGATATCTGTATCATCGATAGTCACAGGTGAGGTGCTGGAAGACTGGAGGTTGGCCGACATGGTGCCACTATTTAAGAAAGGTGGTAAGGGCAAGCCAGGGAACTATAGACCAGTGAGCCTGACCTCGGTGGTGGGCAAGTTGTTGGGGCACTCCTGAGGGACAGGATGTACATGTATTTGGCAAGGCAAGGACTGATTAGGGATAGTCAACCTGGCTTTGTGCGTGCAAAATCATGTATCACAAAGAGTTTTTTGTCATGGAATACAGGGAGAACTAGCCATTTGGATACAGAACTGGCTCAAAGGTAGAAGACAGAGGGTGGTGGTGGAGGGTTGTTTTTCAGACTGGAGGCCTGTGACCAGTGGAGTGCCACAAGGATCGGTGCTGGGTCCTCTATTTTTTGTCATGTACATAAATGATTTGGATGTGAGCAAAAGAGGTATAGGTGATAAGTTTTCAGATGACACCAAAATTGGAGGTGTTGTGGGCAGCGAAGAAGGTTACCTCACATTACAATGGGATTTTGATCAGGTGGGCCAATGGGCTGAGAAGTGGCAGATGGAGTTTAATTTAAGTAAATGCGAGGTGCTGCATTTTGGGAAAGCAAATCTTAGCAGGACTTATACACTTAATGGTAAGGTCACAGGGAGTGTTGCTGAACAAAGAGACCTTGGAGTGCAGGTTCATAGCTCCTTGAAAGTGGAGTCTCAGGTAGATAGGATATTGAAGAAGGCGTTTGGTATGCTTTCGTTTATTGGTCAGAGTATTGAGTATAGGATTTGGGAGGTCATGCTGCGGCTGGACAGGACATTGGTTAGATCACTTTTGGAATATTGCGTGCAATTCTGGTCTCCTTGCTATGGAATGGATGTTGTGAAACTTGAAAGGGTTCAGAAAAGGTTTATCAGGATGTTGCCAGGATTTGAGCGATTGGGAGAGATTGAACAGGCTGGGGCTGTTTTCCCTGAAGCAGTAGCAGCTGAGGGGTGACCTTATGAAGGTTTATAAAATCATAAGGGGCATGGGTAGGATAAATAGACAAAATCTTTTCCCTGGGGGATTCCAGAACTAGAGGAAATAGGTTTAGGGTGAGAGGGGAAAGATATAAAAGAGATCTAAGGGGCTACTTTTTCACGCAGAGGGTGGTGCGTGTATGGAATGAGCTGCCAGAGGAAGTGGTGGAGGCTGGTACAATTACAACATTTAAAAGGTATTTGGATGGGTATATGAATAGGAAGGGTTTGGAGGGATATCAGCTGGGTGCTAGTAGGTGGGACTAGATTGGTTTGGGATAGCTGGTTGGCATGGACGGGTTGAACTGAAGGGTCTGTTTCCGTGCTGTACATCTCTATGACTATGTGGTCTAACTGAATAAGTAAATTCTTTGAATCTAACTAGATTGAGAATGGAGTTAACAGCTCTTATTACAATCACAAGAAACCTCTGAATTGCTGAGTTTGTGAGGAGGGGTTAATGTTTGTGGTTTGTCTCTCCCAGGTGAAGTGAGAAATAAACTGAAGTGGGCAGATGGGAAGATTATCAAAAATGAAGTGGATCTTCAGGCAAGTGCTGCAGATTGTTCTAGTCAGTGAATTTGAACCATTTATCTTGTGCTCAAACCAATGCTCAGTTTAACATCCTACCTGGAAGATGACAGCCCCGACAGTGCCATCTCTCACGCTGCGTTGAGTGATATTGATGCTGTTTGAGTAGGCTTTGATCTCTCAATCTCCAGACTCATGGGAGGGAGGGAGAGTGAGCAAGTGCTGCCCACTCAGCTACAGCTGATTGACAACCTGATTCAGTTCTCATTCCCTGCATAATAATTCAGTAACTCTAGTCGCCATTCTTTTTATATGCCCCCTGAGGTTAATGTGATCTCCATGTATTTTAACACATTAGTTGATAATGACAGATTCTTGTCTCTGTTATGAATCCAGTATGGACTGTTACTGAGACTACTGTCTGGGTGTTCATTAAAAGCAAATTCCTAAAATACACCATAAACAGGCGTTTGTACATTTTAAGCTGTCTGTGCGAGAGCGGGGAATTGGAACAAGTTTCTCTCTGCTCTAGGCAGGTAGAAATTTAATGTTCTTTTAGATGCTTGTTTGAAACTTTAACTCTGTACTTGTTTCCCCAATGTATCACCTCAGCCAACTGTTCAAAGCCTAAGTTCAAATGTATGTTAACAGCCTGCTTTGGGTGGAATCCTGGATTAATGATTAAATTATGCTCTCTCTCAAATATGTTTTAATGTCTACTTTTTATGATTTTCAGGTTTTGAATTTACTGGGTCCAAAGACTGAAGCTGATCTGGAAAAGAAGGCGAAGGTATTGACGTTACTGCAGTGCTTTGCACTCTGTGATCTTTGTAAACAGTTGTGCAGGTTTGCCTGTCAAAGCTGCTGAATGGTTCGCACTGCTGCCTCACAGAGACGGTGACCTGGCCTCAATTCTACCCTTGGGCAACTGTCTGTGCAGGGAGATGTTTGCACGATCTCCCCGTGTCTGCACATGTTTCCTTCAGGTGCTCCAGTTTCCACACACAGTCCAAAGATACGCAGGTTAAGATGGATTGGCCATGCTAAATTGCCCATAGTGTCCAGGGATGTTCAGGCTAGGTAGGTTAGCAATGGGGAATAGCGTTATAGGGATAAGGAAGGCGGGGGAGGTGTCTGCATGAGATGCTCTTCAGAGGGTTGATGTGGATTCACCGGATCAATTGACCTGTTTCCACACTATGTTGATTCTATTCTATGATTGCCAGGTTATGGGTATTGCTGGCCAGACCAACATTTTCCTACCCCTAGTTGCCCAGGAGGAGGTGGTGGGGAGCTGCCTTCTTGAACGGCTGAAGTGCATGTGCTGTAGCACCACCCCATGCTTGGATGTCTGCACGTGATGTCCAACCACTCAGTGCTGTTAGGGAGCTCAGGCGTTTGACAATGATCATGAAGGATGAGCGACTTAGTTCTGAGACAAGGGAAACTTGAAGGTGAAGTTCCCAGGTGTCTAAGGCACTTGTTCTCCTAGCTGACAGAGACCATTAGTTTGAAGGTCCTGTCAGTGGGTTCCTTGTTGAGTTGTTGTCACACATCTTGTAGATGATATTACTGTTGGCATCTTGCGCTAATCATAGGAGAATGAATGTTGAAGTTGGTGGAGAAAGTACAGATCATGTGAGCTGCTTTATTATGGATCTGGGGTTCAGCTGCAGAATTTCGTCACTCTGAGGGTGCTGAAACAGTGGAATTCCTTACTGCAGGGGGCTTTCGAGGCTGGGTAGTTCCGTTTATTCAAGAGGGTGAGAAAAACAGATTTTTAATCATTATGGATTTAAGGGTTATGGGGAAAAAAAAGCTGGAAAGTGGAGTTGAGGATTATCAAATTAGCCATGACCTCATTGATGGTGGAACAGACCAGATGGACTGAATGGCCCACTCTTCTCCTTTGTGTAATTGTTTAATTTTTCGGTCAGTGACATAGTGACTGCTCACTACTGACCTCGGAAAGTTTCCCACAAAATTCTGAGTGAACTCTGGAAAGGTCTTCTCTTTTCTCAGTTTTTATTCCATTCTGCCTCCAGCTATTGAAGATTCTCTAGCATCTAGGAGTAATGGTGCAACCAAGGGCAATATCGGACAGCAAGCCAGGAAATAACTAACACGTCTTTCCTTCAAATTTTATAATTTCTCAGAAATCAAATTAAAAGTTTTGCAATACACAAGTCATTATTTTAAAATTTGATATAATTTTTTTAGCATAGAATGGAGATATCTGACATCTCGCAAATATAAATTTCGGGTTTTTCAGGGCCAGTAACATGAATTGCTATCCACTAGCTTTCACTCATACATGGGCAAGGAGAGATCCGTAGCTATCTCTGGGTCCTTCAGGCCCAAACCAACTCCGTATCAGCAGTCAGTTTGGTGTCTCACACAGCATGTTGTTTTTAATTTGCTTTAGGCTCCAAAGCAAAAGACACAAAAAGTGGCAACAGAGAGCAAAGAAGAATCAACAGTTAATGGTGAGTTATAGCCTCTTGTTTCAGCATTTCACCAACTGATACATTTCATTTCAGAGTCACGGATCTCTGTGGGTGGATGAGGCAGATGTGTATGTGAAAAAAAGCATAATCACCTCTAGTTGGAAACTCTGCCAACTGTCTGGTTTTGTGGTTCACTAGGTCCCCAGAAATACATGTTAAAACAATAGAACATAGAAAAGTACAGCACAGTACAGGCCCTTTAGACCACTATGTTGTGCCGGGGATTAATCCTAATCTAAAATAAAATAACCTAACCTACGCTTCCCTTAAGTTCACTGCTATCCATGTGCATGTCCAGAATTCTCTTAAATGTCCTTAATGACTCAGCTTCCACCACCATCGCTGGCAACGCATTCCATGCATTCACAACTCTCTGCGTAAAGAACCCACCTCTGATGTATCCCCTATACCTTCCTCCTAACACCTTTAAACTATGACCCCTCGTGCCAGTCAATCGTGCAGTGGTGAAAATCTCTGGCGTTCGACTCTATCCATGCCCCTCATTACCTTAGATTAGATTAGATTACTTTACAGTGTGGAAACAGGCCCTACGGCCCAACAAGTCCACACTGACCCGCCGAAGCGCACCCACCCAGACCCATTCCCCTACATTTACCCCTGCACCTAACATTACAGGCAATTTAGCGTGGCCAATTCACCTGACCTGCACATTTTTGGAGTGTGGGAGGAAACCAGAGCACCTGGAGGAAACCCACGCAGACACGGGGAGAATGTGCAAACTCCACACAGTCAGTCGCCTGAGGCGGGAATTGAACCCGGGTCTCTGGTGCTGTGAGGCAGCAGTGCTAACCACTGTGCCACCGTGCCGCCCACCTTATACACCTTGATCAGATCACCTCTTCTTCCTTCCCTCCACAGAGAAAAGTCCAAGCTCAGTCAACTTCCCCTCATAAGACAAGCCCTCCAGTCCAGACAGCATCCTTGTAAACCTCTTTTGCACCCTCTCCAAAGCCTCTATCTTTCCTACAGTAGGGCAACCAGACCTGGTCACAATATTCCAAGTTGGTCTCACCAGGGTTTTGTAGAGCTGCAGCAAAACCTCATGGCTCTTAAAGTCAATCCCCCTGTTAGTGAACGTCAGTGCCAATGAGTGGTAGTCCCTGCACTATAATCCTGTTACTCTGTAATGTCCAGCATAAACCAAACTTCAGAGAAGTTTCGGTTCTGTTCTGTTTCTCCATTTTTTTTACCTTAGTGAATGTGGGGGCTGTAAAACTTTAATTTACTGGTCTAATCTGGATTATGCCTCTCTGTGGGAAGTTCACTGTAAATTAAGCCCCGCTCTGCACAGAGTTGTAATAAAAGTTAAAGATTTTATCAAGAATGCACAGTCCCCATTTACGTGTCTGGTAGACGAACAGAAAACATAGTTAAAGTTTGTGTATTTAACAAAAGACACTTCATTTTAAATAAACTGATTCTAATTATGTGTAAAACAAAAGCATAGTATTATTAAAATGGTGATACATTAGGACGTGTCTGTGGAAAAGGATCTGGGTGTCCTTGTACATCAGTCAATGAAAGTAGACAAGCAGCTGCAGCAAGCAATTAGGAAGGTAAATGGTAAACTGGCCTTCATTGCAAGAGGATTTGAGTTCCGAAGGAGGAATATCTTACTGCAGTTATACAGAGCTGAAAAATGTGTTGCTGGAAAAGCGCAGCAGGTCAGGCAGCATCGAAGGAGCAGGAGAATCGACGTTTTGGGTGTAAGCCCTTCTTCAGGAATGAGGAAGGTGTGCCAAGCGGGCTAAGATAAAAGGTAGGGAAGAGGGACTTGCGGGAGGGGCATTGGGAATGCGATAGGTGGAAGGAGGTTAAGGTGAGGTTGATAGACCAGAGAGGGGGTGGGGGCGGAGAGGTTGGGAAGAAGATTGCAGGTCAAGAAGGCGGTGCTGAGTCTGAGGGTTGGGACTGAGATAAGGTGGGGGGAGGGGAAATGAGGAAACTGGAGAAATCTGCATTCATCCCTTGTGGTTGGAGGGTTCCTAGGTGGCAGATGAGGCGCTCTTCCTCCAGGCGTCGTGTTGCTATGGTCTGGCGATGGAGGAGGCCAAGGACCTGCATGTCCTTGGCGGAGTGGGAGGGGGAGTTAAAGTGTTCAGCCACAGGGTGGTTGGGTTGGTTGTTGCAGGTGTCCCAGAGGTGTTCTCTGAAACATTCTGCAATTTATCAATCTTGCCTTGAAGACATTTAACGTCCTGGCCTCCACTGCGCTCCACAGGCCCACCACTCTCTGGCTGAAGAAGTGTCTCTTCATTTCTGTTTTAAATTGACCCCCTCTAATTTTAAGACTGTACCCATGGGTCCTAGTATCCCTGCCTGACGGAAACAAATTCCCAGCATCCACCCTTTCTAAGCCATGCATTATCTTGTAAGTTTCTATTAGATCTCTCCCAACCTTCTAAACTCTAATGAATACAATCCCAGGATCCTCAGCCGTTTATCAATTGTTAGGCCGACCATTCCAAGGATCATCCATGTGAATCTCCGCTGGACATGCTCCAGTGCCAGTATGTCCTTCCTGAGGTGTGGGGACCAAAACTAGACACAGTACTCTAAATGGGGCCTAACTAGAGCTTTGAGAAAGTGAGGACTGCAGATGCTGGAGATCAGAGCTGAAAAATGTGTTGCTGGAAAAGCGCAGCAGGTCAGGCAGCATCAAAGGAGCAGGAGAATCAACGTTTCGGGCATAAGCCCTTCAATAGCTTTTTCAAGTCTCAGTAGTACATCGCTGCTTTTATATTCCAACCCTCTTGAGATAAATGACAACATTACATTTGCTTTCTTAACCACGGACTCAATCTGCAAGTCAATCTTTAGACAATCCTGGACTAGCACTCCCAGATCCCTTTGTACTTTGGCTTTAGGAATTTTCTCACCATTCAGAAAATACTCCGTCTCTGTATTCTTTTTTCTGAAGTGAAAGATCTCTTATTTGCTCACACTGAATTTCATCATCCATTTTTTGGACCACACTCCTAAGTTGTCTAAATCTTTCTGCAGCCTCCCCACCTCCTCAGAACTACCTGCCTGTCCACCTAACTTCGTATCATTGGCAAACTTCGCCAGACTACCCCCAGTCCCTTTTATCCAGATCATTAATATATAAAGTGAACAGCTGCAGCCCCAACACTGAACCCTGCGGGACACCGCTTGTCACTAGAGGCCATTCTGCCATTCCGAAAAAGAAACTTTTATCCCAACTCTCTGCCTTCTATCAGACAGCCAATCCTCAATCCATGCTAGTAGCTCATCTCGAACACCATGGGCCCTCAACTTACTCAGGGGCGGCACAGTGGCTCAGTGGTTAGCACTGCTGCCTCACAATACCAAGGTCCCAGGTTCGATTCCAGCCTTGGGCAACTGTCTGTGTGGAGTTTGCACATTCTCCCCGTGTCTGCGTGGGTTTCCTCCGGGTGCTCTGGTTTCCTCTCACAGTCCAAAGATGTGCAGGTCAGGTGAATTGGCCATGCTAAATTGCCCGTAGTGTTAGGTGCATTAGTCAGAGGGAAATGGGACTAGGTGGGTTACTCTTCGGAGGGTCGGTGTGGACTTGTTGGGCTGAAGGGCTTGTTTTCACACTGTAGGGAATCTAATCTAATCAGCAGCCTCCCGTGAGGCACCTTATCAAAGGCCTTTTGGAAGTCTAGGTAAATAATATCCACTGGGTTTCCCCGGTCTAACCGACTTGTTAACCTCTTCAAAGAATTCTAACAGGTTTGTCAGGCACGACCTCCCCTTATTAAATCCATGCTGACTTGTTTTAATCTGACCCTGCACTTCCAAGGATTTAGAAATCTCATCCTTTTCAATGGATTCTAGAATTTTACCAACAACTGAAGTTAGGCTAACCGGCCTATAATTTTCCATGTTTTGTCTTGATCCTTTCTTGAACAAGGGGTTACAGCAGCAATTTTCCAATTATCTGGTTCTTTCCCTGACTCCAGTGATTTTTGAAAGATTACAACCAACACCTCTGCTATTTCTTCAGCCCCCCCCCCCCCCCCACCATGGTTAGAGAGATGGTAGGGTGAAATTTGTTGATATTGTTGTGTAGTCATTTCAGTGATATACAACCATGCAGATTCGCCGAGCAGAAACTGTTAGGCAAGTACCCATGAAGATGACCTCAACTGTTAACTTGGGTTCATGTCATGTTATGTCTAACCCAACCATACTGTTCTGCATTTGTAAAGTCTTCCTTACTGTCCTGTTCTGACACCATCACTTTAATAACTTATGATCTCTCTGCCTTAATTAGTTTGTACAGTTTTAGTTAATGTTTTACTTTGGTTAGACCCTTATACCTGTCATTCTATTCCAGCCATTGGTTTATCTGCAGCACCATCTTATTTTTAATTTATTTTAGGATTATAAGTTATCCCTTCACTTGTGATTCAGCTGTTGACAATTTACTCACAACGTCTGACACTTTTGGTCACCTGCAAAGACTCATTATTCAGCCCGTTGACACTCTACTAACACCATTTGTATAATCTTTTGATCTTCCTATAAATTCTGTGCCTATGTGCTTCTCTTTATTTCATCTGACAAAGGGGCAGCCCTCTGAAAGCTTGTGATTTCAAATAAACCTGTTGGACTGTAACCTGGTGTCATGTGACTTCTGACTTGGCTTGCTTAAGCTTCAGCTTTTTGTGCAGAGAAAGACAGCGAGAGTGACATCTTTCCACCGATGCTACCTTAGCTGACGAGTTCCTCTCTCATATTCTGTTTTGATACATGACCTTTCAAAAAAACTTCCTGTATTGTTCCAGCTGGATTTCTTCAGAATTAATCTGCATGTGAAATTTTAGCCTGGCATTAAAGGTTACTGAATCAAGGCAGATAAATACACTTGGGATGCAGATCGTGCTTTATCTAAGTGTGGTCAAACAGGCTTGAGGCACTGAATGGTTTACTCTTGTTGCTGTGTTAATAATACTATGAGCCAAGACCTCCTGAAGTCTAAATATTTGTTCTTCCTCTTGTGCTGTCTGCAGGTGAAGTGGAGGTGCAGTCTGCCTCTCTCATGGAACAGTTGCGCGGAGAGGCAATGAAGTTCCACAAACCTGGTAAGTGGTTACATTTGAGAAAGTCACGTAGTGAGCAATAGAGTTAGGATCAATCTTTGTCCTGTCTTCTGGTTACCAAACATTGGTGGTTTGTGACAGTTCTCCTTCCTATTGAGCCTAAAGGCCTGTCTGTTGTCAATGGTAGATCGCTGTAGATCTGGGGGAGGTGATGGCCTTATATAATCGCTGGACCTTTAAATCAGAGACCCAGATAACATTCTTGGGAACCAGGTTTGAATCCTGCCACAGTAATGGTAGAATTTGAATTCAATACATATCTGGAATGAAAGAATGTATTGTCAGTTGTTAGAAAAACCCATCTGGTTCACTAATGTCCTTTAGGGAAAGAAACTGCCATCCTTACCCAGCCCGGCCTACATGTGACTCCAGACCCACAGCAATGTGGTTGACTCTTAACTGCCCTCCAGGCAATTAGGAATGGGCAATAAATGCTGACCCAGCCAGTGATGCATTCATTGTGTGAATGAACAAAGGAAAAAGACAATTATAGAGTCTTAACAAGATGAGGCAATTAATTTAGATAACAAGGTATACTTTATGTTTATGTCTTATATTTTAATCAACCTGTTCATGTTATGACATACTTCCAAAACAGATGACACTTAAACCTTCTGGCCCAGAGGTACCTGTGCTGTAACAGTCCCAGCTATTGTATCTACTGCTATGATGCAATCGTTAACTAGTTAGGCCTAATTACAATGATCAGGAGCCAAGTGTGTCACGTTTGTCTCCACCGGGGCCTCACTAATTTATTCTGCATTCAAATACTGAGAGACACGATCAGATTGGATGAAGCTAATGAAACCTCAACATTTATCTCTTTCAGAGCCAGAACCTTCAACAGTATTGTTCTATAAGCTTTTAGCTTTGTGTTGCAAACATACACTTCTCAACACAACAGACGTAGTTTCAGTCTCTTACTATTTCTCAAACACAAGTGAATCTGAGTTAATGTCACCATCTGTACACAGTTAATAGATTCCTTTCTCTCTTTTTAAATAAAAATTGGACTTCATATGTACAACCAAAATGTCAAATGAATGAAAGCAAAGCTTCTCCATATTCATAGACACTTCAGATTTACTTTCTCTCCAGCAATTTGTTTTTCAAGCAAACAAGGTCAATCCTGAGCCATTTCCCTACTTCTTTACAATATAGCATGTTTTTTGTTCCGAACACAATCTTTAAGTTTTAATTTACTTCTACAAGAATATAAGTGAATTCAGAGTTAATGCCAATCACCCGACTACAATAAAGTACACAGTTAATGATACTCAGACAGTAAAGTGGCATTGTGTGGCACTCTGACTCGCAATGAGTCAATGTGGATTTGCTGGCATGTTGACAGGTTGATGTGCCATCTGGTGGTCCTTTCACAATGGGGATTTCATATGAGCCTTTCATGACTTTCTGGTGGGCGGCACAGCACTGCTGCCTCACAGCGCCAGAGACCCGGGTTCAATTCCCGCCTCAGGCGATTAACTGTGTGGAGTTTGCACATTCTCCCCGTGTCTGCGTGGGTTTCCTCCGGGTGCTCCGGTTTCCTCCCACAGTCCAAAGATGTGCAGGTCAGGTGAATTGGCCACGCTAAATTGCCCGTAGTGTTAGGTAAGGGGTAAACGTAGGGCTATGGGTGGTTTGCGCTTTGGCGGGGCGGTGTGGACTTGTTGGGCCGAAGGGCCTGTTTCCACACTGTAAGTAATCTAATCTAATCTAATCATGCTGCTTTCCACTGAAGACTTCATAGATATTTAAAAATTGTACCTCAAGTTTGTTGCTGAGCCAAATATTTATAGATCCTGAATCCAATGGAACAAAGCACATGAGAGAAGCCCTTGTTTATTTAAAGCAAACCCCACGTGAACCAGCTATAGATGAGCTATTGGAATGCAGCTAGAAACATCAAAGGCACAGATCTTCTATCATTTTAAAGTGGGATGTTTAGGTATCCCATAATTGTACACCGCTGTTTTTGATACGCAGCAGTGCCTACCGTTTATACTGGTTGTCTGTAAAGCACTTTGGAATATCCTGAGGTAGTAAAAGGAGCTAGAGAAATATTTTTTCAATGCTTTAGTTTAAACTGAATGCTGAATCGCTGGTGTCCAGGCACACAGTGGAACAGTTATTGTTCACAATATAACATCAGAATGTTCAACCAACAAGCTACTTTCAAATGCACTTTAAAATAAAGCATTCAACTCTATTTTATGCCTGCAAGGTGTATTCCTGTTGTGTCTGAATAGGGGAGAGGCAGAGCAAGGCCAGTGAATTTGGACTGGCTGCAATAACACCAGGGGTAATGATCTGTTTATTTTTGGCTTCCTTGGATTCTTCTTCCTGCACAGTATGATGTTGTCTCCAAGCTGGAGGAGAAGCATGCATGTGGTTCCTCACTCAGGTGGCTGCTGTTTCTGTGTTGACAAACTGTTCACTGTAATCAGCACACCCTCTCACCCTTTTTCCAAAACCGCTCACCACAGAGCTCAGGAGCATGAGATTGTCTACTGTTCTGTTAGCTACTCTTACATGATTGATATATGGTTGTGGTGACACAGTGGGGCAGGGCAATTAGTCTGGTCTCTGAACCTCAGTTCCAGCGACACTGTTTAATTGGAGAAAGGGCAGACAGGCAGCGACTATGTTGCGATTCCTTTAGATTAAAATTATTAGCTGGCTTGCAGGTTATGCAACAGGCGCTGTTGAATGGCTCTGTGATCTTACATAATCTTAGGAAGGAGCATTAGCAGCTAAGAGTTGAAGCCAGGACTCGAGGATCTGTGAAAGTGGGAAGGTCTGCAAGCATTAATAATTCTGTACATTGGAGAGAGTGGTGGTTGAAAAGCTCAGAAGAAGCAATCTTTTTTCATACATGTACAAAATTAGAGCCCAGATAAAAGCATGATGTGCAGGTGCCAGTGTTGGACTGAGGTGGACAAAGTTAAAAATTACACAACACCAGTTTATAGTTAAGCAGGTTTATTTGGAAGTACAAGCTTTCGAAGGCTGCTCCTTCATCAGGTAACTAGTGGAGCAGGATCATAGGAATCAAAATTTATAGCAGAAGATTAAAGTGTCATGTGACTGATATATGTATTGAACAAACCTAGATTGCTGTTAAGTCTTTAATCACTTAGAATGGGGATGCAGATTTTGATTCATTAATATTTAAATCCCAGAACTTCTTTCAAGTCACTTCCTGAGATGATTTAAGGTTTTATTTTTAAAAAAAAAGTGACATCTCAGCTCAGACAATGCAGTAAAAGTGTAAGGTTAGAGTCTGTCTGTATTCCAACCTTAAGTCAGGTCTATTTCTGAAGTAGGAATTTATAAAATTTCACATGGAATGACTGTGTCTACAGATTGTGTGTGTGCTTTTTGAGCAAAATAGAATGTATCTGTAAATACAAATAAGCAATTGCAAATTCATCCTATGGTCTATGTGTGGGTGGGTGGATGGGTCCGTGTGTGCCTGCTTGATACTGTGCGTATGCACGAGTGTGACATAGTATATGCCTGTGAGAGTGTGAGTGTATCTGGGAGAGAGCATGTGTATGAGAGAGGATCTGAGTGAGTGTGATTGTGTGTATGTATGTGTGCTTGTGTGTGAAAGTTTATAGTGGAGTCACCTGTAGTGTGACATGAACCCAACATCCTAGTTGAGGCTGTCCTCATGGGTACCAGACTTGACTATCAGTTTCTGCTCGGTGACTCTGCGTTATTGTGTATCCCGAAGTCTGCTCTGGTGTCCTGTGATCCTGACCCACTAGCTACCTGACAAAGGAAAGCTTGTACTTCCAAATAAACCTGTCAGATAAAAACAGTAATTAGTTTTTTAGGAGGGGGGAGAGAGAGAATGACACTGGGATTAATTAGAGTCTTTGAATCAGACAGTGCAGAAGAGGCCCTTTGGCCCATCAGGTCTACACTGACATAACTACCACTAAAGACACGCTAATCCCAATTTCCTGCATTTGGCCCATATTCTTGAATGTTATGGTCTTTCAAGTGCTCATCCAAATATTTTTTTTTAAGGTTGTAAGGTTTCTGGCCTCCACTACCTTCCCAGGCAGTGCATACCAGATTCCCACTCGCTTGAGAAGTTTTTTTTCTCAAATCTCTGAATTTCTTGCCCGTTACCCTAAAACTATTCCCCCTCTTAATTGATCCTTCAACCAAGGGGAACAGCTGCTCCCTTCCGACCATATCTGCACCCCTCATAATCTTATATAGAGTCGTAGAGATGTACAGCATGGAAACAGACCCTTCGGTCCAACTCATCCATGCTGACCAAATATCCCAAGATAATCTAGTCCCACTTGCCAGCACCCGGTCCATATCCCTCCAGACTCTTCAGTCATGTCTCCCACCTCAGCCTTCTCTGTTCTAAAGAAAACAATTCTTTACAAACAAGCCTGTTTGTACTCTCCTTTTATAGCTTAATTTCTCCACCTCATGCAACATCCTGGTGAACCTCCTTTGTAACCCCTCAAGATGCCTCACATCTTTTCAGTAGTGAGGTGACCAGTTGTGACCTAACCAACGCTCTGTACATCGCCAACATTACCTCCTTGCTGTTATACTGCATGCCACAACTGATGAAAGCAAGTATCCCACATGCCGCCTTAACTATCCTGTTCACACGCTCTGCTGATTTCAGGGATCTGTGAATCATCACCCAAGATTCCTCTGAGCTACCCAATGTCCTGACATTCATTAAATACTCCTTAATCTTGTTTCTTCTTCCAAAATGTATCACCTCTCACTTATCAGGGTTAAACTCTGACCCAATTATATCTTTCTGTAACCTACAATCATTTTCTTGGCTCTTAATCATTCTTCCAATCTTGTTGTCTGCAAACTTGTTTGACATTCTGCCACATTTTCACCTACAGTAGTTCCCCTCACACCCCACCCCTTACCTGCGGGGGATATGTTCCATGACCTACTAAGGAAGCCCAGAGCCGCAGATAAGAGCAAACCACTTCACTTCAATGGGAAACGTTCCTACCTGGCAGCCTTGGTGTCTCTGGTTCCAGAAGGTTCCCTGAGATATGTTTGGGCCACGGGTAACTGAAACCGCAGAAAATGATTCTGTGGATATGGGGGTCATCCTGTATATCATTTATATATAAAACAAACAATAAGGGTACGAGCACTGAACCTTGTGGTACACTGCTGGACACTGGCCTCCAGTCACTCAAACAGCCTTCTGCCACGACTGTGTCCTATGACTAAATCAGTTTCTGAGCCATCTCATTAGGTTTCTCTCAATTCCTTGTGCTTTAACCTTCTCGATCTGTCTCCCATATGGTGCCTTGTCAAAAGCTTTGCTAAAGTCCATATAAAGTATATCAACTGAACTTACCTCATCCACACACTTGATCACAATTTAACAAATTTGTTCGGCATGGGTGTCTGTCTGACATAACCATGCTGGCTATCCCTAATTAACCCATGCTTTTTGAAGTGAATTTTCTCCTTCAGGATTTTCTCCAATAATTTCCCTCCCACTGATATGAGACTCACCAGTCTTTAATTTTCAAGTTCATCTCTACCGCCTTTCTTGATACGTGGAATTGTATTAGCCATCCTCTGGTTCTTCTTCCGTGGCCAGAGGGGAATAAAATTTGGGTCAGGGCCCCTGCAGTTTCCTGCCTCACCACCTACAGCAACCTGGGATACAATTCATCTGGGCCAGGGGACTGGTGTAGTTTTAAGTCCATCACTGCCTACAATACCACCTCATTGGGAATTGATGCATGGCTATGGAGATAGATGATGTGAATGGAATTAGTATTCAGTCTAGGAATGGGCAGGGAGAAGCTGTGTGTACTTCACTGATCACATGATTCTTGATATGAGGTTTACAATGAATCTAGATTTAACCCTGTCACCTGGATTGTTCACTGTCTAATGCAGAATGTCTTGTGTTTTTCTCCTGTCAATTACAGGTGAAAATTTTAAGACTGAAGGTTACACTGTCACTGCAAACACCATGGACTTGTTGCAGAAACACCTGAAAATTACAGGAGGCCAGGTATGATGCCTTTAGTCAACCACCTCAGGCTGCCTCTTGCTGTTCTCCTTTCGGTCCGCTATCATCTATCAGTATCCCACTGTCACCCTCCAGTCATACTGCTGTGTGAAGCTGTGTGAGGGGCTGAAGTCAGCTTTGTGTTATTGTTCCTCACTGTTCACTGTCTTCCAAATACTTAGGACCGAGACCATGAATATTGTAGTGATGTTCCTGATAAATTGCTGGGATTAGATGAAGAGGTTTGGCAGAGGCTGACATGGCGCAGGATCAAATTAAACTGGTTCTGTGCTGCGAAGGCTGTAACATTCACCAGCAATGGCTGTGACTACTCCATTGTGACCTCAATGAGGGATAACGTCTTCACACAGAGGTTAGTGCTTGTATGGATGGAGTTGCCAGAGAAGGTGGTAGAGGAGGGTAAAGTTACCACATTTAAAAGATAACTAGATGGGTATCTGAATAGGAAGGGTTTAGAGGCATATGGGAGTTAGACTGAAGAGTCTGTTTCCATGCTGTAAATGACTTTGAAATGATGCCTAGGGCAGACTATTGCTCCCTGCGGACAGTGGCTAAACCATTGCTAGATTATTGTTATAGTTGAGCTTAGTCAGTCTGTTAAAGTATGGTCAGGGTGGCATCCGGTACAGGGAGGGATAGTTAACATGGCTTTGTGTGTGGGAAATCATATCTCTCAAACTTGATTGAGTTTTTTGAAGAAATAACAAAGAGGATTGATGAGGGCAGAGCCGTAGATGTGATCAATATGGACTTCAGTAAGGCGTTCGACGAGGTTCCCCATGGGAGACTGGTGAGCAAGGTTAGATCTCACGGAATACAGGAAGAACTAGCCATTTGGACACACAACTGGCTCCAAAGTAGAAGGCAGAGGGTGGTGGTGGTGGGTTGTTTTTCATATTGGAGGCCTGTGACCAGTGGAGTGCCACAAGGATCGGTGCTGGGTCCACCACTTTTCTTCATTTATGTAAATGATTTGGATGTGAGCATAAGAGATACAGTTAGTAAGTTTGCAAATGATGCCAAAATTGGAGGTGTAGTGGACAGCAAAGAAGGTTACCTCAGATTACAACAGGATCTTGATCAGAAGAGCCAATGGGCTGAGGAGTGGCAGGTGGAGTTTAATTTAGATAGATGAGGTGCTGCATTTTGGGAAAGCAAATCTTAGCAAGACTTATACACACTGAATGGTAAGGTCCTAGGGAGTGTTGCTGAACAAAGAGACCTTGGAGTGCAGGTTCATAGCTCCTTGAAAGTGGAGTCGCAGGTAGATAGGATAGTGAAGAAGGCGTTTGGTATGCTTTCCTTTATTGGTCAGAGTATTGAGTACAGGAGTTGGGAGGTCATGTTGCAGCTGTACAGGACATTTGTTAGGCCATTGTTGGAATATTGCATGCAATTCTGGTCTCCTTCCTATTGGAAAGATGTTGTGAAACGTGAAAGGGTTCAGAAAAGATTTACAAGAATGTTGCCAGGGTTGGAGGATTTGAGGTTGAACAGGCTAGGGCTGTTTTCCCTGGAGTGTCGGAGACCTTATAGAGGTTTATAAAATCATGAGGGGTATGGATAGGATAAATAGACAAAGTCTGGGGTGAGGGAGTTCAGAACTAGAGGGCATAGGTTTAGGGTGAGGGGGGAAGATATAAAAGAGACCTAAGGGGCAACCTTTTCACGCAGAGGGTGGTACATGTATGGAATGAGCTGCCAGATAAAGTGTTAGAGGCTGATTCAATTGAAACATTTAAAAGGCATCTGGATGGGTATGTGAATAGGAAGGGTTTGGAGGGATATGGGCCAAGTGCTGGCAGGTGGGACTAGATTGGGGGTGGGATATCTGGTCAGCATGGACAGGTTGGATCAAAGGGTTTGCTTTCATGCTGTACATCTCTATGACTGCAAACCTGGACATTTACCAGGAGTGGGGAGGAAAACATTCTTCATGTGGAAGGGCCATTTGGAAAGAGTGAGCATTTGCACCTTCAGAAGGAAAATATTTAAGAGTTCAATTAATGTTGAGTAATTGCAGCACAGGAGGAGATGGTTCTGCCCACCCTGAGGTAAAGTGAGGTTGCAGTAGTTGCACTAGCACAGGCGTAATGAGTCAACTCTGTGGCTGACACAGATGCAAGCCTTCGACCAATCTGATTCATCCATGTGATATCAAAAAATGGTTGGAGGAATTGGATACTGCAAAGGCCATGGGCCCTGACAACATTCCTGCAACAGTCCTGAAGACTTGTGCTCCAGAAGTTGCTGCACCCATAGCCAAGCTGTTCCAGTGCAGCTATAATGTTGGCATCTACCCAACAATATTGGGTAATTGTCTAGTTCTGCCCTGTACACTAAACAGCAGGACAAATCCAACCTGGCCAATTACTCCTCTTCATCCACCACACACACACACTACTCTCAAACATCAGTAAAGTGATGGAAGGGGTTATCAACAGGTGTTACCAAGCAGCACCTGCTCAGTGGCACCCAGTTTGGGTTCTGCCAGGCTCACTCAGCTTCTGATCTCATTACAGCCTTAGTTCAAAGATGGACACAAGAGCTGAATTCCAGAGGGGAGGGAAGAGTGATGGCCTGTGACATCGAGACTATACTTGACCTGGTGTGGCATCGAGGAGGCCCGGAGTCATGTGGCACAAAGGATGAGGGTTGTGGTTGAGGCCAGTCACCTCCTCCAGAACCTCTCTGAGTGGTTCCTCAGGGTAGTATCCTAAACCTGACCACCAGTAACATCCAAGAAGCTTGACATTATTTAGGATAAAGCATCCTGCTTGTTTGGCACTCCATCCATAAACATGCTCTCCCTTCACTGACATACAGTAGCAGAAGTATGTACTACCTGCAAGATACACTGCCAAAATTCCAAGGCGGCTTGGACAGCACCTTCCTAGCCTACGCCCACCGCCATCTAGGTGGGCAAGGGCAGCAGATACTGCCTGCCAGCTACAAGCTCCTCTTCAAGCCAGTGACCATTCTGACTTGGAAAAATATCATCATTCCCTTAGTGTTGCTGGGACAAAATCCTGGAATTCCCTCCCTCATGGCATTGTCGGTGTACCCACAGCAGATGGACTGCAACGGATTAAGAAGGCAGCTCACCATAACTTCCTCAAGGATGAGAAATGCTGTCTCAGCCAGCGACACCCAGGTCCAGTGAACCCTGATGGGAAAAGACAGACCTCACTGTTGTGCCTCATTCACTCCACTTACTATCCCACACACCCCAGAAAAAAATTCTCCCTCATGGATAACCCCCCAGTAGTTGGGTAAAAGTTGGTTCCCATGCCAGGTGTCTTCAGTTGCTTGTCATATGGCAATATATTTACATTAAACACTCTGTGGCTTTAAGGGTGTTCACTTTGTTGGATTTTACACTGCTTATGAATTTATTGTTCTTCCTCTCATCGTTTCAGGTACGAACACGGTTTCCACCAGAACCCAATGGTATTCTCCATATTGGCCATGCAAAGGCCATCAACTTCAACTTTGGCTATGCTAAGGTGAGAGCTCCCTGGATCTGTATTCCTGCTTGTGGAATATTGAACGTAGCTGGAAAGTCACTAGGAATTGGAGGGAAAAACTCTTTGCAGGTTGGAGTCATACCTGATACATAGGAAGATGGTTGTGGTTTTTGGAGATCAGTCATCTCAGCTCCAAGACATCTCTACAGGAGACCCTAAGAGCAGTATACTGACCCATCCATCTTCAGCTGTTTCGTCAATGACCTCTCCATTATAAAGTCAGAAGCAGGGATGTTTGCTGATAATTGCACAAAGTTCACCATCATTTATGACTCCACAGAAACTGAAGCAGTCCATGCCCAAATACAGCAGGATTTGGACAATATCCAGGTTTGAGCATATTTCAGTATATATTATTGAGTATATTTAAGACTGAGGTCGATAGGTTCTTGATTGTCGGGGGATCAAGGATTATGGGGAGAAAGCGGGAGAATGAGGTTGAGAGACTTATCAGCCAGGATTGAATGGTGGAGCTGAGAGGCCTAATTTCTGCCCCTGTGTCTTACGGTCTTATAATTTGGCCTGATAAGTGATAAGTAACATTTGTACCACACATGCCAGGCATCCAACCATCTCGAGTGCCATCATCCCATGACATTCCATGGCATTGCCATCACTGAATCCCCCCAACTATCAATATCCTGGAAGTTATCATTGACCAGAAACTTAATTGGTTTCCATTTAAATGCTTCTGCTACAAGAACAGGTCAATGGCTAGGAAAACTGCGGCCAGTAACTCACTTCCTGACTTCCCAAAGTATGTCCGCCATCTACAAGGCACAAGTCAGAGTTATAGAGATGTACAGCCCGGAAGCAGAGCCTTCGGTCCAACCCGTCCATGCCGACCAGATATCCCAACCCAATCTAGTCTCACCTACCAGCACCTGGCCCATATCCCTCCAAACCCTTCCTATTCATATACCCATCCAAATGTCTCTTAAATGTTGCAATTGTACCAACCTCCACCACTTCCTCTGGCAGCTCATTCCATACACTTACTACCCTCTGTGTGAAAATGTTGCCCCTTAGGTCTCTTTTATATCTTTCCCCTCTCATGCTAAACCTATGCCCTCTAGTTCTGGACCCCCCGACCCTAGGGAAAACACTTTGTATATTTATCCTATCCATGCCCCTCATAAACCTCTAAAAGGTCACCCCTCAACCTCTGACGCTCCAGGGAAAACAGCCCCAGCCTGTTCAGTCTCTTCCTATAGCACAAATCCTCCAACCCTGGCAACATCCTTGTCAATCTTTTCGGAACCCTTTCAAGTTTCACAACATCTTTCCGATAGGAAGGAGACCAGAATTGCCAGCTGCAAGCTTCTCTTCAAGCCAGTGACCATTCTGACTTGGAAAAATATCATCATTCCCTACAGTGATACTCCAACAGTGGCCGAACCAATGTCCTGTATAGCCACAACATGACCTCCCAACTCCTGTACTCAATACTCTGACCAAGAAAGAAAAGCATACCAAACACCGCCTTCACTATCCTATCTACCTGCGACTCCACTTTCAAGGGTACAGCAGATTAGTCAATTTCTTGTGAACCTGCACTCCAAGGTCTCTTTGTTCAGCAACATTCCCTAGGACCTTACCATTAAGTGTATAAGTCCTGCTAAGATTTGCTTTCCCAAAATGCAGCACCTCGCATTTATCTGAATTAAACTCCATCTGCCACTTCTCAGCCTATTGGCCCATCTGGTCCAGATCCTGTTGTAATCTGAGTATGATCTAAGTAAAGAGTATGACAGAATGCTCACTATTTGAGTGGATGACTGAAGCTCCAACAATATTTAAGAACCATGATGCAGAGCAGAGCAGCCCACTTGATTTGCTCCCATCTACAAAGTGCACTACGGCTACTCACCACACCACCTCAACACAATCATAACTTGGAAATATATCACCGTTCATATGCTGTTGCTGGGTCAATGTCTTCATATTCCCTCCCTAACAGCATGGGATGCCCCTACACTTGTTGACTCCACCGGTTTAAGAATGTGGCTCACCACCACCTTCACGTGCAGAGGTAGGAATAAGGTGATAATTGCCAGTGAAGTTCCATTCTGTGATTGACTAACCTGCTGTTCTGATCTCCATCCTGTTCAGCTCAAAGAACCAGAAACATCTTCTGGTGAGATTTTCAGTCACATCTCGCTTTGTCATTTGGCAGCTTCTCTTAGGGCTGAGGGCTAACACTAGTCTGTATTATGAATTTGTATTTATCAAATTGTACATTAATCACAGGCAAATGATGGGATCTGCTACCTTCGCTATGATGACACAAACCCAGAGAAAGAGGAGGAGAAATATTTCCGAGGCATCAGGGACATGGTGGAATGGTTGGGTATGTAATGAGACAGGTAGAAGTGGAAAATCATTCCTGGGTGGATGCAGTTTATTTTTGTTCTGAATCTTTAGGATGTTTTTGTTTGTGTGTGTGGATTTGTAACAGTTCATTTCTCAGAACAAATACCCATGCAGTCACGGTGTTGGTCATGGCTTAGGCCTCAACTGGCTCCTGGAAGAGAAGTCACACTGCTAACCCCTGGGATTCTCCTCTTCCCTGCTCAATTCCCCCACTGCCCAAACCCCTGATCACCAATTCCAGATCCCAGATAATTTGTTTGTGTTCCCTATAATTCAGCGCAGTTTCCTACCCTTTATTAAGTGACCTATTTCCCTCAGTTGTAAAGGAAATGTCATTTTCCTAGGCACCCAGTAATTGTTCATGTGTACAGCCAATATGAGGTCCAGGCATTTTGACTGTGGGTTGACATTGAGTCTGATTCTGACTTAAGTCTGGTGTGGTTCCCGGTCAGGGCTGGTGGATGGTGGTAAGCTGGAACAATAGTCTTGATATTCTGATGTGTTGTCTGTAATTAGCTAACGGTGTCATCATGTCTGATGAACAGTCACCCTGAAGTACATACAAGTGGCCTGAAAGTTTTAGTTCAATCTCTAAAGATGCCTCTGGTGGTACAACTAGGGGAGAACTGGGTAAAAACAATGACTGCAGATGCTGGAAACCAGATTCTGGATCAGTGGTGCTGGAAGAGCACAGCAATTCAGGCAGCATCCGAGGACAGGCAAAATCGACGTTTCGGGCAAAAGCCCTTTATCAGGAATAAAGGCAGAGAGCCTGAAGCGTGGAGAGATAAGCTAGAGGATGGTGGGGGTGGGGATAGAGTAGCATAGAGTACAATAGGTCAGTGGGGAAGGAGATGAAGGTGATAGGTCAGGGAGGAGAGGGTGGAGTGGATAGGTGGAAAAGGAGCTGGGCAGGTCGGACAAGTCCGGACAAGTCAAGGGATCGTGTTGCTGGAGGTTAGAAACTAGGATGAGGTGGGGGAAGGGGAAATGAGGAAACTGTTGAAATCCACATTGATGCCCTGGGGTTGAAGTGTTCCGAGGCGGAAGATGAGGCGTTCTTCTTCCATGCGTCTGGTGGTGAGGGAGCGGCGGTGGAGGAGGCCCAGCACCTCCATATCCTCGGCAGAGTGGGAGGGGGAGTTGAAATGTTGAGCCACGAGGCGATTTGGTTGATTGGTGTGGGTGTCCCGGAGATGTTCCCTAAAGCGCTCTGCTAGGAGGCGCCCAGTCTCCACCACCCTACCAACCTTCGCATAAGCCAAATCATCCGCCGACATTTCCGCCACCTCCAAACAGACCCCACCACCAGGGATATATTTCCCTCCCCACCCCTCTCCGCCTTCCGCAAAGACCGTTCCCTCCGTGACTACCTGGTCAGGTCCACGCCCCCCCCCCTACGACCCACCCTCCCATCCTGGCACCTTCCCCTGCCACCGCAGGAACTGTAAAACCTGTGCCCACACCTCCTCCCTCACCTCCATCCAAGGCCCTAAAGGAGCCTTCCACATCCATCAAAGTTTTACTTGCACATCCACTAATATCATTTATTGTATCCGTTGCTCCCGATGCAGTCTCCTCTACATTGGGGAGACTGGGCGCCTCCTAGCAGAGCGCTTTAGGGACCATCTCCGAGACACCCGCACCAATCAACCAAATCGCCCCGTGGCTCAACATTTCAACTCCCCCTCCCACTCTGCCGAGGATATGGAGGTGCTGGGCCTCCTCCACCGCCGCTCCCTCACCACCAGACGCATGGAAGAAGAACGCCTCATCTTCCGCCTCGGAACACTTCAACCCCAGGGCATCAATGTGGACTTCAACAGCTTCCTCATTTCCCCTTCCCCCACCTCATCCTAGTTTCTAACCTCCAGCAACACAATCCCCTGACTTGTCCGACCTGCCCAGCTCCTTTTCCACCTATCCACTCCACCCTCTCCTCCCTGACCTATCACCTTCATCTCCTCCCCCACTCACCTATTGTACTCTATGCTACTCTATCCCCACCCCCACCCTCCTCTAGCTTATCTCTCCACGCTTCAGGCTCTCTGCCTTTATTCCTGATGAAGGGCTTTTGCCCGAAACGTCGATTTTGCCTGTCCTAGGATGCTGCCTGAATTGCTGTGCTCTTCCAGCACCACTGATCCAGAAATAGGGGAGAACTGGGCTCATGGCTGTACCCCTGTCTGTCTAACTGAGAAGGGAAAACAGTCCTTTGAAACTGCAGCTGGCTAAGATAAGTTGGTTTGTTCTGGTGATTCTTGACCACGGTCTGTTTGATTTTTGGGTAAAAATGAAGGTGAGAGATCCAGTTATGACACATAGTAGAGAAATTCCTGCGTTTGGGACAGTCTGATTGAAGTTATTGGTGGTGATTGAATGCTGGCTGGGTGCCGTAAGGCTACAGCGGTGTCGGGCTGCTGCTAACTGCAGTTACTTCATTTCTCTTTCCAGGTTACAAGCCGTATGCTGTGACTCACGCTTCTGACTATTTTGACCAACTGTATGATTGGGCGGTGGAACTCATTAAAAGGTGGGTCGTGTTAACGACTGCCATTTTATCCTTTAGGTTTATGAGAAAGTGAGGACTGCAGATGCTGGAGATCAGAGTCAAAAAGTGTGGCACTGGAAAAGCACAGCAGGTCAGGCAGGTCTGGTCTCCTTCTATTGGAAAGATGTTGTGAAACTTGAAAGGGTTCAGAAAAGATTTACAAGGATGTTGCCAGGGTTAGAGGATCTGAGCTACAGGGAGAGGCTGAACAGGCTGGGGCTGTTTTCCCTGGAGCGTCGGAGGCTGAGGGGTGACCTTAGAGGTTTACAAAATCATGAGGGGCATGGATGGGAAAAATAGACAAAGTCTTTTCCCAGGGGTCAGTGAGTCCAGAACTAGAGGGCATAGGTTTAGGGTGAGAGGGGAAAGATATAAAAGAGACCTAAGGGGCAACTTTTTCACGCAGAGGTTGTTACATGTATGGCATGAGCTGCCAGAGGAAGTGGTGGAGGCTGGTACAATTGCAACATTTAAAAGGCATCTGGATGGGTATATGAATAGGAAGGGTTTGGAGGGATATGGGCCAAGTGCTGGTAGGTGGGACTAGATTGGGTTGGGATATCTGGTTGGCATGGACAGGTTGGACCGAAGGGCCTGTTTCCGGGCTGTAAATCGCTATGACTGTATTTCAATCCAGTAGTTTCAGGTTTTCCATTACTGACACGTGCTTTTATTCCAGATTTATGTAATCTACATTTGAGTTGTTATCATGGAATTTGAAAGTCTGTCTGAATCACTATATCAGTAATAAGCCATTAAGTTAGTTTGATTTGATTTGTTTATTGTCATGTGTACCTAATTCCAGTGAAAAGCATTGTTTACGAGCAGTACAGGCAGATTTTGGTAAACAAGGACACATAGGTCATAGGGTGAAAGAAAAGCCTAGAGTCTTACAGGTTACATTGCATGTTCAACATAGCAAAACCAGCATTATTAGGGTGGGAGGTGGGGGAAGGGGTTGTGGTTTACTGTAGATCCTCAGACGGAGGGAACGGCGGTGGAGGAGTTTCATCGTACACAAATGTACTGCAGTGTTTTATTTATCCATGCCTAAGTGAATGACATGGTGTGTGTGCATGCTGGCAGAGAAAGTCCTGCGAGGCAATGGGTCTGTGGCTGTTTATCACTAGGGCAGATACCGAGGAAGAGAGAGTTCATCTTTTGGTAAAATTTTAAACTATGGTACTTAACCTCACATCAACATAAAAGATTCTCTGCCATCATTCTGAAGAAAAGCAGCGCATCCCCCTTCATTGTTTATCCTTGAGCAATTTATCACAAAATACGTGGTCTCATCAGTAATATTGGTTTGTGGGATCATGCTGTGCCCAAATTGGCTACATGTTTCCTACATAACAACACTGACCATCCTTCACTATGTAATGTGCTTTTGAATATCTGAGGCCATGTCGGTGTTATAATTTCCTCCTTGAAACAGCCAATTAAATGGGAAAGTTAAGTTGCAGATTCATTGAGGGATTTTTAGAACTGTTTAGTTTTGAGAACTTTGTTATTACTTTCTCTGTTCTGCAGGGCTCAGGCATATGCATGTCATCAGAAAGTGGACGAGATCAAGGGACATAACCCACCCCCATCCCCATGGAGAGATCGGCCCATTGAGGAGTCTCTCATTCTCTTTGAGGTAAGGGAAAGGGGCGCGGTAGTGGTAATGTTACTAGTAATTCAGAAAGGGCACATGTTGGTTCAAATCCCACGATGGCATTCAAATTTGAATAGTTACTAAAATACCTGGAATTGAACACTCAGCCTGGTATGACCATGGATCTATCATTAGTTGTTGGGGGGAGAAAAAGAAGTTTGGCTCACTGATGTCGTTTCAGGAGGGAAATCTTATCTGGTCTGGCCTACATGTGATTCTGGGCTCTCAGCAGTGTGGTTGACTCTCAACTGCACTTGTCGCCCTGGGTATGATCCTAGTGTGACTGGGCAGGCCACCCAAAAAAATTGCTTTATGATCTTCAATAAAGTGGCCAAAAATTGAAGCATGCTGGGAAATGGAAGGCCGCGTGAACAAAGTGACTGTGTCAATCCACAGGCTGCAGCTGTGCACAGATGGTTTGCAAACAAACCTGACAGCTGCAGACCCTGCAAAACAAACCTGAAGTTGGACTTGAATGGGACAATGGAATGTCACTCTCCGGACAATTGAGAACATAGTCATTCGCTAGACACGGTGGCACCTAGCACTCTTATTTGGAGGAGGCTACATGCACCCAGCACCTACCAATAATGGACACCTAAGGACCAACCAGCCATCAATGTGCTAATTCCTGGTCAGGGTAATCAAACCCTCCCAAAAGGGCACAAAGACTGAGGGATGAGAATCACTGCAAAACCCTACTCAGGGCGGTAACTTGAGAATAACCATCAGAAGAAGACGACAACGTCATGTGGAGCCCGGCCAAGTTCTATTGTGGGATATGATCATACAAAATTAAGTATAAGATGGAGTATTCGTGTACATCTTTAGTTCGTAGTATTTTTGTTCTAGTATTAATTGTATTCAATAAATGAATATTATTGTTTATAAGAGTCAACTCTCCGTTCTTTGCTGGATATCAGAGTTTAAAAACACTGTGGCAGGCACAACGCTAGCAAACGACTCAGTTCAGAGCCAATTAAACACACACAATTGCTGGTCTTTCTAGTGACGCTTACATCCCATGAAATCTTTTTCAGAAAAGGAGGCAGCAACCGAGACTGTGTAGAATTCTGCCGCCAGTTAGTCTTTATTCAGCTTCTGGGGACACAAGGTTTAATGTTGCTATATTCTCCAGGCAGCCTGGCAAAGCATTCTCTCACCACCAATGGAGTGGACAGCATCTTCATCTCAGTGCACAGCTCCTCCCCACCTCACCCTTACTCTCAAAATTAAACAAAAACTTTTCAAGGATTGTCAATAACTGCAGGGAAAGCCATGTTCTAATCTCTAAGGAGGTTGGGAATTTGTTGTTATCCAGAGGAACTCCCAGGTAAAGTAACCTGAAACCCATCATTCTGGATCAATGATCGGTTGGGGGGGTGGTGGAGGCTGGTGCTTACGGTCAGTGACTGTTGCATGCTTCAGCTGGGAGAGTAAAAGTTTTAGTGGTTCCCTTTAGTCTCAACAATATGCTGCACCAAATTACATCAGTTTCTTATAACTGGCTGCTCCATCTAGTGGCAGTAATCGTGATGTCAGTCACACAATTCTGTTACAATCATGGGATCAAACTGAATTCCCCAAATTCAGTGACTGAATTATGTAGGTTCCACCTTGCAATGAGTTCAAGGCTGGTTTGAGAATCTTCACTTCTACTTTCTTGCCTTTTCCTCATAACAAATGCTTCTCTGACTGGTTAAAAGTCTATCTCAGTCTTGAATATGCCCAGTGATTCAGCCCCGACAGCCCTCCGTGGTAAAGCATTCCATGGATTCACTCCCCTGTGAGAGAAGAAATTCCTCTTCATCTCTGTCTTCAATATGTGACCCCCTTATCTTGAGATTATGTTGTCTGGTCCTAGACATTCTCACATGAAAACAAACTGTCAAATCCCCTAAGGATCTTGCTTCAATTACGTACTACCCCACCCCCAATGTTCTGGTTCTCCTTGTAAGCTCGTCCCTCCAGACCTGGTATCAGCAGAATGATGCTTTTTCATTACTGGCCTCCACCTTTCATTGAGTAACGATCTGTTAGAATATTTAGATTTCCTGGACATTTCTGGATCAACCTGACTTAAGTTTTTAGTCATTCTGCTTGAGACTTAATTCCATTTTTTCTCTGCCTGTTTCTCAGGAAATGCGAAAAGGGATGTTTGCAGAGGGAGAGGTAACTCTTCGCATGAAGCTGATTATGGAGGATGGCAAGATGGATCCAGTGGCTTACAGAATCAAATACACCCCACACCATCGGACAGGAGATCGCTGGTAAACTGGAGATTGGGATTGCTCACACTTCCTGTTAGCACAGTGTACAAAGGGAATGCACTGTCAGAGGTGTTTACCCTGAGGTTTCTAGATTTCAAAAAGCACGTCACTCATTGTGTTTGTCTTCACATAATGTCAACAGCAGGAGGGTATGACTCTGGCACCAGCTGGATTCTTTAAAAGTGGTTTGAGTGTTGTGTGGTTTTCACACTTTCACCCAGTTCAGTTTGTCCAGGTCTTCCTTTGCCTCCATGGAGGTTACATTTGTTGAGTTTTGTTCCAATTATTGTTCCCTCTGCCTTGCAATGTGTGTTGTACACTGCCAGGTAAAGTCAACGTAGTTCTGGAGTATCATAAGGCTGCTCTCTCAGTAAAGAGAACAACGACTGGTAGTGGTTTAACCACACCTCAGGCGAGGGGAGAGGTTGAGAAGGAGAGTCATTCGTGATAACCTCAGCCAGGTGCAGGAATTGAACCCACGCTGTTGGCATCAGTCTGCATCACAAATTAGATATCCACTCATTGGCTCTGGATATCTTAGTTGGCTCAATAGAGGGTTTTGTGGTGCAGAGAAATGCCAACAGTGTGGGTATAATTCCTGTACCAGCAGAGATTACCATGAAGATCCCAACTTCTCAATATCTCTCCTTCTGGTGATCCTTGGCTGAAGCTCCTCACTGTTTCTGTCTAACGAGAGAGCAGCCTATGGTCTGATAGGACAGTGGTGTCCCATGAAGACAGGGTTCTAATATAACGCAATAATTCCATTCTCGTGCGAACTTGCGTATTAAGAAAATCGTGCAATAGCCACTTCATTTAAACTAACAAGACCAGAATTTCATTATAGCCAATCCAGATAAGGAATGTTCGTGTTCTGCAAATAATGGTCTAAATTCTTCAATTGCGTTAAATCGATTCGTATTGAAGAAACAACTGTGAAAACGACTGTATTGAATTGAGATTTACTGAGCCAGCTCCAGCAGTCTTTTAATACTCACTATCCTAATGGAGGGACCAAGGACCTGATGCCAGTCCTCGTTGCCAGCATTCTGTGTCCTTGATGCCATTACCAGGAGTCCAGGTTGTCAGCCCCCTTGTCTGCTATTCACTGGAAAAAGTGAGGACTGCAGATACTGGAGAAATCAGTCAAAATGTGTGGTGCTGGAAAAGCTCAGGCAGCACCTGAGGAGCAGGAGAGTCAGCGTTTCAGACATAAGCCCTTCATGAGGAATGTGGGTGGAGGGAAAGGGGCTGAGAGATAAACAGGAGGGTGGGGGTTACCACTCAGAGGTCATTCAGCCCAACCTGGCTGTGTTAGCTCTCCGAAAGAGTGATTCACATTCTGCGATCACCACAGCTTTCTCCCTGAAACCTGCACGTTCTCTCTTTTCAGATAATTAAATTCATTCCTGAATGTCTCAATTGAGTCTGCACTACACTTTTCAGACCCTAACCACTCACAACTTGAAAAGATTTTTCTTCCAGTCACCATTGCTGCTTTTGCCACTTACCTAAAATCTGTGCTCTCTGGTTCTCAACGCATCCACCAATTGGAATAGAATTTCCCTTTCTGCTCTGTTCAGACCCCTCCTGACAAACAGATGTAAATTATAAAGAGTAACATTCTGAAAGTAGGAGTCAGATTTGAGACCCTGCTCGGTGTGGGAAAAGGGGACATAGGAGTTGGCAACAGAATGGACTGTTCCGGGTCATTATCTTTCCCTTACAGCTAAGTAGAAAAGCTCAGGTCTCTCTTCTCACCACCATGACCCTCTAGCCAGAACCACACCTTGCACTCTGATTGAATTGCTAAAAAGCAGACATTTCCTGCACGTCACCAGAAACAGTTAGTTTACAGGGTTTAGAAAGCCAAAACTACTCCATCTTCACCCTACCCCACATATTCCTTAAGATGCTGTGTCCCAAGGTCTGTTCTCATGCTTCATTTGTCTCCTTGTATCACTAGTGAGGGGCTTAACTTGGTGCGGTGTCTTGTAGTGTTAAAGTGCCAAGAATTAAAAGCTTTCACTGTGAGTTCAACTCTTAGTGGACATCCCTCAAGCTGCAACTATCCAATTCCATTCAGCCGTTCTGTGGGTTGTCCTAATCTGACACACTCCACTTTCTCCTCTTGCTCAGCATTCACTGCACTGTCCTCTGTCCTGATATAAAGAACATTGGGGCATCTTGTTGCTTGTAACATGTAGGAGTACCATGTACCCTGAATTTACTCTGATTTTACCTTTTTTTTAAGGTGTATCTATCCCACGTATGACTACACACACTGTTTATGTGACTCCATTGAACACATCACACATTCACTTTGTACCAAGGAATTCCAGGCTCGGTAAGTCATAGTTTGGAGAAAGGACTTTGACCAGCAGGTGTCTGCACACATGCAGCAGAACTCCCAGCAATGCTTCTGATTTGGGGCACCTTTAAAAGGTGTTGCCTTGGTAACTATTACAAGGTGGGGAAAGTGGTGAGGATTAGAGCTTGCGATAGCGTCAATTTAAAATTGTCACCAGGAAAGTGGTTTCGAGGGATATATTTGTCAAGAAGAGTAATGGAACATTGGTTTCACAGATAGTGGTTGAGGGCAGGGACCATTAACCCTTTAAAGGGAAATTGCATAAATATGTGAGGGAGAGGACAAACAGGACTATAAAGAGAGAGCAGTGCTGTTGGATTAGTTTGGGATTGATATAAATCTATGGGGATGGAGTGGAGCAGAGAGATTAGTTTGGAATTGATAAAAGTCTGTGGGGAAAGTGCGAAGTAGTGGGATTAATTCAGGATCAACAGAAAATGCTGGATAAACTTGGCAGGCCTGGCAACATCTGTGGGGAGAGAAATAGTTCATACTTTTGACTCCGGTATAAATCATCTTCTAAACTGAAAATTGTTGGAAAATGTCTTTGTTAATACTTTTGACAGAGGCAGAGACCCTGAGCTCAAGACAAAGGGGTTGTTAAAGGTGGAGAAAGATGTAAAATGAGTGTAAATTAAGGTGTGTAAGGGAGAGAATGGATCCTCTTAAATGGAGAGAGAAGGTAGTGGATTTGGGAATGGAGATTTGTGATGGAAATGAGGTGATGTAACTCCTGTCTTCCTATGGCCTAAATCTGACAGCTTGTCCCTCATATCAGCTGTTTCCACGCTGCAGAGGACGTTTTTAAGAGATATCAGACAGAAGCAAAGTTTCACTGAAAAGGAGTTACAGAAGAAGGATAGATGTGTAGATGCAATTTTTAGCCAGAATTGCTAAGCAGATGATCTATCTCTGCCTCCTCCAGTAGTCCTCAGCATTACAAATACCATTCTTCAGCAAATTCAGTTCACTCAGTGTGATATCAAGAAATGGTTAGAGGCGCCGGATACTGCAAAGGCTATGGGCCCTGATAACATTTGTGCAACAGTACTGAAGACTTGTGCTCGAGAACTTGCTACTCCCCTAGCCAAGCTCTTCCAGTACAGCTACAACACTGGCTTTTATCTGACAGATTTCCAAATTCTGTCCTGTACATAAAAAGCAGGACAAATCCAACAAAACTGCCCCATCAGTTTTTTCTTGCTTATCAGTCATGTGATTGCAAGGTATCATCAATCAAGCAGCACCTGCTCAGTGATGCCCAGTTTGGGTTCCCCCAGGGCCACTCTGCTCCTGTCCTCATTACAGCCTTGGTTCAAATATGGACAAAAGAGCAGAATTCCAGGGGTGAAGTGAGAGGGACTGCCCTTGACATCAAGACCTCATTTGACCGAGAGTGGCATTAAAGAAGCCCTAGCAAAACTGGAATCATTGGGTATCTGGGCAAACACGCTGCTGGTTAGAGTCATAGTTGGCACGTTGGAAGATGATTGTGGTAATTGGAAGTCAGTCATCTCAGCTCCAAGATATCTCTGCAGGAGTTCCTCAAGTTAGTGTCCGAGGGCCAACCACCTTCAACTGCTTCATCAATGACCTTCCCTCCATCATAAGGTCAGAAATGAATATGTTTGCTAATGATTGCACGATGTTCAGTGCCATTTATGACTCTTCGGATACTGAATCCGTAAGTTGGCGTTCCAGGTAGTGAGACTATGGGTCTTAAAAACAAACCTTCCCTTAATACCCACTAGCCAAAAGAATAGCAGAGCAAAACGGCCGAAGAATACTTAGAGAAATGATTAATGAAGTCCACAACAGACTCTGTAAATACAACGGGGAAATTTTGCATCAAAAATCTTTACTCACACATGCAACAGACCATGAATAGACAGACACAGTACAACAAGCCAGAGATATTAGACAGCGACAGAAAATGAAAAAACTAGACAAGCCTACACAAAATAACAGCACTGACAACACAGGAGCATGGATAATAAACTTATCTGACCGACCCTTAACAGACACTGAAAAAGCTGCCTTAGTAAGAGGATTAAATTACAACTTCCAGGATGCAGACAAGAAAGATTTCTTAGCAGCTTTAGAAACAACACTGAAAGACCCAACTCTCAGAAGAAACCCAGCAAACCATCAGACAAGTAGTCGCACCAACAATAAGCAGAAAAAAGGAAGGAAACACACTCAATACACAGGAAAGCACTGGAAAGACTAAAAAAAATAAAAACATTGTTATCCTACCTGGAGTCAAAGGACACTTGACAGTCATTCTTAATCGAAGAGACTACATTGGAAAAAGCGAACACTACTTGCAGATACCAACACTTACCAACAAGTGGCGATAGACACGACCCCACAACTCGAGAACCAAATCACAGCCCTGCACAAAAAACTTCAGATATCTGAAGAAATAAATAAGACCGACTGCCAAAAAATGAAACCAGGCAGATCCAATACACCACGCTTCTACGGATTACCCAAAATTCACAAACCAGGAGCCCTCCCCTCAGACCCATAGTCTCACTGCCTGGAACACCAACTTACAGATTAGCCAAGGAACTACACCAAAGCCTAAAACACTTTGTAGAAGACTCCACTCCATCCACTCCACCCAAGAATTCCTGAAGTCCATCAAATACCCTAAGAAAGAAGAGGATCAAATAATGGCTTCCTTTGATGTAACAGCCCTGTTTGCATGAATCAACATTAACCTGGCCAAGGAAACACTGACTACACTATTAGAAGACCCAAAGACACATGCACCAAACACCACTAACTTCATCAGCAAGGGCAATATCATCAAGCTAGTGGACCTATGCCTTACCACCCACATCGCCTTCAACAACAAAACCTACAGACAAACCAATGGAACACCCATGGGATCTCCGATATCAGGGTTCTCAGCAGAGACAAGTAATGCAGAGACTTGAACAAACAGCTCTGCCAACCATCCAACCCAAACTTTGGGTCTGCTACGTGGATGACACCTTTGTCATCACTAAATGAAACAAATTAGAGGAAACGTTCAAGACCATCAATAATATCCTTACTGGCATAAAGTTCACCAAAGAGGAGGAAAACAACAACAAACTGCCATTCCTAGATGTCACAGTAGAGCGAACAGCCAATGGGGAACTTCAAACCAGCGTCTACAGGAAAACAACACACATGGACCAAATATTGAAATACAGAAGCAATCATCTCAACATCCAGAAAAGAAGCTGCATCGGAACATTATTTCAACGAGCCACCACACATTGCAGCACAGAGGAAAATCACCTATACCATGTATTCAAAAAGAATAGGTACCCAGTGACACAGTCCGCCGATATCTCAGCCACAAACCCAAACAAGCAGACAAAACCCATCCAGGAACCTTCGCCACTCTCCCCTACATCAAAAACATCTCAAATGACTGTCAGACTACTCAGACCCCTTGGCATCATGGCAGCCCACCAACACACTAAAACAATAGCTAATGAACTTGAAAGACCCTATACAGACAATTAGCAAAACTAATGTCATTTACAAAATACTGTGCAAGAACTGTAACAAACAATACATTGGACAAACAGGCAGAAAACTAGCCACCAGGATACATAAACACCAACTAGCCACAAAATGACATGACCCTCTCTCACTAGTATCCTCACATACGGATGAGGAAGGACACCACTTCGACTGGGACAACACATCCATCCTAGGACAAGCCAAACAGAGACCCACACAAGAATTCCTAGAAGCTTGGCATTCCAACTGGAACTCTATCAACAAACACATCAAATTAGACTCCCATCTACCACCCCCTGAGAAAAAAAACCGGAAATGACATCACCGACCTAAATAACCTAAAAATAAATAGAAAGTAGGAATCATCAGCAGTGCTTTGCCCATAGGCCCAGTGAAGATGTTACCTAGTAGGGTGACAAAATGTCTGGAAATGAACCTTCCAGCTCAACAAGCAAACCTACATCCACTGAATCTATTCATGTCAGCCCAGGCTTAGATGTTCTCCAAGTCTTGTTGCATTTGAACAAATGTCAAATAACTTTTGTGCTACACAAATGCCAGGCAACGATCATCTCCAATGACAGATGATCTCACCACTGCCCCTTGACATTCAACGGTCTTACCATCACTGAATCCCCCACTGTCAACACCCTGAGGTTACCATTGACCAGAAACCCAACTGGACTAGCCATATGAATACTGTGGCTACAAAATCTGTTTAGAGGATAGGAAAACTGGCAACTGACTCATTTCCTGACTTTCCAGAGCTTGTCCACCATCTACAAGGCACAAGTCAGGGTGTGATGGAGTATTCTTCACTTGGCTGATGGGTGCAGCTCCAAGAGCAGTCAAGTAGCCTGACACCATCCAGGGTAAAGCAACCCACTTGATTGGCACCACCTCCATAAGCATCCATTCCTTCCTCCACCCACCCTCCGTAACAGCACTGTCTACCATCTACAGTATGCACTGCAGAAATTCACCAAAGATCTTCAGACAGCACTTTAATGTTGAACACAAGGACAGTAGATATGTGGGAACACAACCCCTGCAAGTTTCCCTCCAAGCCACTCACCATTCTGGCATGGAAATAGTGTCACTGTCACTGGGTCAAAAAATCCTGGAATTCCCTTCGTTATGGCATTGTGGATCAATCCACAGCACGTGGACTCCAGAAAGCAGCTCACCACCACCTTCTCGAGGGCAACTAGGGACAGGCAATAAATGCTGCCCAGTCAGCAATACTCACATCCCATGTTAATGTTGTCATACAGCTTGGATTCAAAGTCATTGTACTGTTTAATCCACTGCAATGAATGTCCACAGTTTTTAGATAGGAGCAATTAATCAGACAACATCTCATTCCTCGCAATCAAGGAAGAGTTGTGCGGCAAGGGCCAGGCTTTTAAAATTGTTCAGAAAGGACTTTTTAAAGTAACATTTGCTGTTGTATTCAAAATTGTCTGATCAGGATAGCATTGGTTTGATGCCTTCTCAGTTCTGAAGGAACTGGTCCCTTGTACAGTGAACTGATATCCTAATAGGGAAGGGAAATTGTGTGGGAGACTGTGTTTGAGGTGCTGACTTTACCCAATGTGTTCTCTGCAGACGGTCTTCCTACTACTGGCTGTGTAATGCTCTGGACCTGTACTGTCCTGTACAGTGGGAATACGGACGGTTGAATCTGCACTATACAGTCGTATCAAAAAGAAAGATTATCAAGCTGGTAGAGACTGGTATCGTAAGGTAACAGATTGTATTTATCCTATTCGATTTGTGGTTGAGAATGTAACACCGAAACATTGTACTGGGCACTGGCTGCAATTCGAATTGCAGGGAGTGGTGCTTTTTCCCATTCATGTGCGCATTGTTGTTTGGGCCAGCATTTATCGCCGGTCCCTAATTGCCCAGAGAGCAGTTAAGAATCAACCACATTGCTGTGGGTGTGGAGGCTTATGTAGGTCAAACCGGGTAAGTACAGCAGAGTTCCTTCCTTCAGGGACATTAGTCAATCAGACTTTTCCTTTTTTTTCCCAAAAAATAAGATCTCTAGATTAATTAGAGTCAGAGATGTACAGCATGGAAACAGACCCTTCGGTCCAACCTGTCCATGCAGACTAGATACCCCAAGCCGATCTTGTCCCACCTGCCAGCACCCAGCCCATATCCCTCCAAACCCTTCCTATTCATATACCCATCCAAATGCCTCTTAAATGTTGCAATTGTACCAACCTCCACCACTTCCTGTGGCAGCTCATTCCATACACGTACCACCCTCTGTGTGAAAGTGTTGCCCCTTTGGTGTCTTTTATATCTTTCCCCTCTCACCCTACACCTATGCCCTCTATTTCTGGACTCCCTGACCCCAGGGGAAAGACTTTGCCTGTTTACCCTATCCATGCCACTCATAATTTTGTAAACCTCTATAAGGTCACCCCTCAGCCTCCAACGCTCCAGGTAAAACAGCCCCAGCCTGTTCAGCTTCTCCCTATAGCTCAAATCCTCCAACCCTAGCAACGTCCTTGTAAATCTTTTCTGAACCTTTTCAAGTTTCACAACATCTTTCCAATAGGAAGGAGATCAGAATTTCACACAATATTCCAACAGTGGCCTAACCAATGTCCTGTACAGTCGCAGCATGACCTCCCAACTCCTGTACTCAATACTCTGACCAATAAAGGAAAGCGTACCAAATGCCGCCTTCACTATCCTATCTACCTGCGACTCGACTTTCAAGGAGCTATGAACCTTCACTCCAAGGTCTCTTTGTTCAGCAACACTCCCTAGGACCTTGCCATTAAAGTGTATAGGTCCTGCTAAGATTTGCTTTCCCAAAATGCAGCACCTCGCATTAGTGATAATACCACTTTAGTCACTGTAGATTTAAGTCGCAGATAAAGATATGGTAACATAGTGTTAATATGATCACAGTGAAAGTTGTGATGAGACGAGTACTGTGGTAAGATTACAAGACAAATCCAGACCCACGGATTAATGTGACATCAGTTTAAATCCCAAGACATCACTGCAGGAGTTCCTTGGGTTAGTGTCTGAAATCCAACCATCTTCTGATTCTATCAAGTGATATTTAATCAACAATAAATATTTACCAATGTTCAGTTTAGGATTTGCCAAGACTACTTCCTCCTGACGTCTTTACATACCACTCTGATAGTACTGAGAATCCTTGAATACTGTTGGAAAAAGATGCATTTTATTGATGTGTTTTGCATTGCATTTATCAGGAAAGTATTCTGCATATTGTTTTCCCTTCACTCCAGTAATTCTGACTTTGTCTTGTAATACTTTTGTCATCTACTGAAGCAGTTGCAAATTTGCAGCAGCTGTTAGTCTGTTGTTTTCACAAAATATGTGTTAGACTGGGTGAATTGCAGAAAAATCTTCTCCTGTTTCCTCATTTGCTAAGAGACTGATCCTATAGAGAACCAATCTTCACTTAGTTGACTTGTTTTAATTTGTGATGTATAGCCAGATTCTGTTGAAGATTGAGTGGTCTTGAAGTAGTTGGATAGTTCCTGTAAATAGCTGTCTTCTTCCCACAATGAAGTGAAGGTGAAGCAGACAACATGTTCAATCACTTGATCCATCAAGTACTTGTTCAGTTGGCTCATGGTCACAATAACCACACTTTGTATCATCATCTCCCTCTTCTTCATCCAAGCTGTCAGTGACTTGTTGCTGAATGGTGATCATTCTCTCTGTTGCAAGATATCAACTAGAAGACTTTCCTCTTCTCCTGTTTCCCAGATAGGTGTCAGCACTTTCCCCAGATCTTTCCTATAGATGGTTTGGTATTCTGGACACACGCTCTTGAGCATATGGATTATAACTTTTAATTTGGGGGGATTTTCTGGCAGCTACAGTTTTCATAAGATCATTACATCTCATCTCTGACATGAAGCTGGTCTAAGAGTAGCTGGCACCAATTGACCAGTCCAATACTAATCTCACACATAATCTGGGTAGCTTTTGAATCCAGCCTGTTCAGAGGACACAACCACACACTGAGGGGTACATCATCGCCCAGTCATTTGGAGTGTCGAATAAATGTTCAGGGCATCTGGTAGCTCACTGGGTTCCTGCTGAGCAAGAAATCTCATGAAATGTGCAGTTGAAATTCTTGCCAATTTTCTTTTCATCATCTGAGAGTTGCAAGGAACCCTTTCCCTCGATACTTGGGAATGGGGTCTCTTTAATCGTCACCCGCAGGTTGCCTTCTATCTCCTGCTTGTTGTCATTGGAGGGAAATTCTTGGTCAAACACAAAGAATGCCTGAGCACCATATAGTTAAAAATCTCACAACACCAGGTTATAGTCCAACAGGTTTAATCGGAAACCCTAGCTTTCGGAGCGCTGCTTCTTCATCAGGTAGCTGCTAGTGCTTCCAATTAAACCTATTGGACTAAAACCTGGCATTGTGTGATTTTTAACTTTGTCCTCCCCAGTCCAACACAGGCATCTGCAAATTCTGAGCACCATATAACACAGCAGTGATGACATGAGTCACTGAGCATTGACCGAAGACAGAAGGATAGGCAATATTCTTCGGCCCCAACTGACTCTCAGAACAGTAAAGCACAGTGCAAGTTCTTCAGCCCACAATGTTGTGCCGACCTTTCATCCTACTCTAAGATCAAACTCCCCTACATTTCCTTCATTGTATATCTTCCATGTGCCTATCCAAGAGTCGCTTAAATGTTCCTAATGTATCTGACTTTTTTTTTTGCAAGGTTTGTGAAGGTTTGTAGCTCAGTTTGAGGTTCAGGGTGTAGCTTTGTTCGCTGAGCTGTAGGTTTGATATCCAGACATTTCATTACCTGGCTCGGTAACATCATCAGTGGCGACTTCCAAGTGAAGCGAAGCAGTTGTCTCCTGCTTTCTATTTATATGTTTGTCCTGGATGGGGTTTGTGGTGATGTCATTTCCTGTTGGTTATCTGAGGGATTGATAGATGGTATCTAGATCTATGTGTTTGTTTATGGTGTTGTGGTTGGAGTGGCAGACCAAACACAGCCAGAAACCCTAACCACCTTACCATACATCAAAGAAGTTTCAGAAATGACAGCCAGACTACTAAGACCCCTCGGAATCCTAGTAGCACACAAACCCACTAACACTCTCAAACAAAAACTAACAAACTTAAAAGACCCAGTCCAACCCATGGACAAAACCAGTGTCATCTACAAAATTCCATGCAAGGACTGCCACAAACACTACGTAGGACAAACAGGAAGAAAGTTAGCCACCAGGATACACGAACACCAGCTAGCCACAAAAAGACACAACCCTCTCTCCCTCGTAGCCCTACACACGGATGAAAAAAACCACCAATTCGACTGGGACAACACATC
The DNA here is from genome assembly GCF_037043375.1 of Chiloscyllium plagiosum. Classification (NCBI taxonomy): domain Eukaryota; kingdom Metazoa; phylum Chordata; class Chondrichthyes; order Orectolobiformes; family Hemiscylliidae; genus Chiloscyllium; species Chiloscyllium plagiosum. Next base: position 1,086,872 of record NW_028270152.1, read on the forward strand.
TATCCTGGGACAGGCTAAGCAAAGACATGCCAGAGAATTCCTAGAGGCCTGGCACTCCAACCACAACGCCATAAACAAACATATAGATCTAGATACCATCTATCAACCCCTCAGAAAACAAACAGGAAATGACATCACCACAAACTCCAGGAACTCCATCCAGGACAAACGTATCAATAGAAAGCAGGAGACAACAGCTTCGCTTCACTTGGAGGTCGCCACTGATGATGTTACCTAACCAGGTAATGAAACGTCTGGATATCAAACCTACAGCTCAGCGAGCAAAGCTACACCCATATCTGACTCTACTACCACTTCTGACAGTGCATTCCACACACCCACCACTCTCTGTGTAAAGAACCTACCTCTGACATCGCCCCTTTTTCTAATCACCTTAAAATTAGGTCCCTTTGTGATAGCCATTTCCGTCATGGGGAAAATGTCTCTAGCTATCCACTCTTATCTATGCCTGTCATCATCTTGTATACCCCTATCAAATCACCTCTTATCCTCCTTCGCTCCAATGAGAAAAGCCCTAGCTCCCTCAACCTTTCTTGATAAGACATGCTCTCCAATGCAGGCAGCATCCTGGTAAATCTCCTCTGCACCCTCTCGAAAGCTTCCGCATCTTTCCTATAATGAGGTCACTAGAACTGAACACAATATTCCAAGTATGGTCTAACCAGGGTTTTATAGAGCTGTAGCAAAACCTTGCAGCTCTTAGACTCAATCCCCTTGCTAATGAAAGCCAACACACCATTCCCTTAACCCTATCAACTTGGTTGGCAATTTTGAGGGATCTAACGACATGGACCCCAAGATCCCTCTGTTCCTCCACACAGCCAAGAATCTTGCCTTTAACCCTGTAATCTGCATTCAAATTTGACCTTGCAAAGTGAATCACTTCACACTTTTCCAGGTTGAACTCCATCTGCTACTTCTCAGCCCAGTTCTGCATCCTTTCAATGTCCTGTTGCAACCTACATCAGCCCTCCACACTATCCACCAACCTTTGTGTCAGCAGCAAACTTACTAACCCACCCTTTCACTTCCTCATCCAAGTAATTGATAAAAGGCACAAAGAGCAGAGGGCCCAGAATTGATTCCTGCGGAACACCACTGGTCACCAAGCTCCGGGGTTAATACTTTCCATCTGCCACCACCTCTGTCTTCTAGCCAATTCTGTATACAGATTAGTGGTGCTGAAAAAACACAGCAGGGATGAAGGGCTTTTGCTCGAAACATCGATTTTCATGCTCCTCTGATGCTGCCTGACTTGCTGTGCTTTTCCAGGTGAAAGTGAGGTCTGCAGATGCTGGAGATCAGAGCTGAAAATGTGTTGCTGGAAAAGCGAAGCAGGTCAGGCAGCATCCAGGGAACAGGAGAATCGACGTTTCGGGCATAAGCCCTTCTTCAGGAATCCAGGGTTTTTCGAGGGCCACACTAATCTCGAGTCTAATCTCCAGCATCTGCAGTACCCACTTCTGCCCAATTCTGTACCCAGACAGCCAGATTTCTCTGTATCCCATGCCTCCTCACTTTTTGAATGAGCCCATCATGGGGAACCTTATCAAATGCCTTGCTAAAATCCATGTCCACCACATCCACTGCTCTACCTTCATCAATGTGTTTTGTCACATCCTCAAAGAATTCAATAAGGTTTGTGAGGCATGACCTGCCCCTCACAAAACTATGCTAACTATCTCTAATCAAGCAATGTTTTTCCAAGTAATCATAAATCGTGTCTCTCAAAATCCTGTCCAATAATTTGCCCACCACAGGCGTAAGACTGATCGGTGTGTAGTTCCCAGGTTATCCCTATTCCCTTTCTTGAACAAGGGAATAACATTTGCCACCCTCCAATCATCTGGCACTACCCCAGTGGATAGTGAAGATGCAAAGATCATCACCAAAGGTGCAGCAATCTCTTCCCTCGCTTCCTGTAGGAACCTTGGGTATATTCCATCTGGCTGAGGGGACTTATCCCACCTTATGTTTTTTCAAAATTTGCAGCAAATCCTCCACCTCAACATCGGCCTGTTCTAGACATCGGCCTGTTCTAGACATCGGCCTGTTCTAGACATCGGCCTGTTCTAGACATCGGCCTGTTCTAGACATCGGCCTGTTCTAGACATCGGCCTGTTCTAGACATCGGCCTGTTCTGCACTGTCCTCCCAAACATCAAGCTCCTTCTCAGTGAATACTGATGCAAAGTATTCATTAATGACCTCCGCTACCACCTCCAACTCCAGGCACACGTTCCCTCCACTATCCCTGATCTGAGTCAAGATTAGTGATGCTGGGAAGGCATAGCAGGTCGGGCAGCATCGGAGGAGCAGGAAAATTGGCTGGTCATTCCTGCATGAGATCCCTGATCGGCCTGACCCTCCCTCTGGCCATCCTCCTGTTCCTTTCAAGTGTAGAATAACTTAAGAGTTTTCATTAATCCTACCTGCTAGGATTCATGGTCAGCTACTTAAAGTAGGTTGTTGCTCGGTAGTTCAGGGTGACTTGGGCTTAGTGCTTAATGACTTGCTGTCCCTCAGATATTTAGCAGAGCTGCCCCCCGCCCCCCGCCCCCCCCGTACCAGTTCCTCCAGAGTACTGGTCTTGAGCGAGGCTTCGACATTCAAGTGGCTCGCTTTCTCCTCAATGGAGTCTGAACAAATGATGTTGAAATTAGTGTTGGACATCAAGGTTCTTCAAGAGGTCATCCAAGTCCCATAAGGTGACTCCTACAATGACAAAATAGAGTCCGCGAGTCCGAGAGATGGTTAAAGAATAACAGACGGACTCCTGCACTGTCTGATGGACTGGACTGAGTGTCCCCTGAACTGCCTGAGGGGCAGCAATGAAAGAAGGTTGTATTTACAGAAGCAGAGCTCAGCCACCCCCACGTCCGGAGCTCAGCCACCCCCGCGTCCGGAGTTCAGCCACCCCCGCGTCCGGAGCTCAGCCACCCCCGCGTCCGGAGCTCAGCCCCCCCCCGCGTCCGGAGCTCAGCCACCCCCGCGTCCGGAGCTCAGCCACCCCCGCGTCCGGAGCTCAGCCACCCCCGCGTCCGGAGCTCAGCCCCCCCCCGCGTCCGGAGCTCAGCCACCCCCGCGTCCGGAGCTCAGCCACCCCCGCGTCCGGAGCTCAGCCACCCCCGCGTCCGGAGCTCAGCCACCCCCGCGTCCGGAGCTCAGCCACCCCCGCGTCCGGAGCTCAGCCACCCCCGCGTCCGGAGCTCAGCCACCCCCGCGTCCGGAGCTCAGCCACCCCCGCGTCCGGCGCTCAGCCACCCCCGCGTCCGGAGCTCAGCCACCCCCGCGTCCGGAGCTCAGCCACCCCCGCGTCCGGAGCTCAGCCACCCCCGCGTCCGGAGCTCAGCCACCCCCGCGTCCGGAGCTCAGCCACCCCCGCGTCCGGAGCTCAGCCACCCCCGCGTCCGGAGCTCAGCCACCCCCGCGTCCGGAGCTCAGCCACCCCCGCGTCCGGAGCTCAGCCACCCCCGCGTCCGGAGCTCAGCCACCCCCGCGTCCGGAGCTCAGCCACCCCCGCGTCCGGAGCTCAGCCACCCCCGCGTCCGGAGCTCAGCCACCCCCGCGTCCAGTCTCTCACTTACACAATGGGCGAGCAAAGTTAGAAATCACACAACTCCAGGTTATAGTCCAACAAGTTTATTTGGAAGCACTAGCTTTTGGAGCGCTGCTCCTTCATCAGATGACTAGTGAGCAGTGTAATCCATGTGCCTGAGCGGGAATCACATACACACCTCTGCTTTGTGTTTTTGTTTTTGACTCGCTCGCAGTCTTGCTCTCTCCTCCCTATCACTGTCTGTCTCTCTCCATAAGTGTACACACGCACCACCACCACGCCCCCACCCCTCTGGTAAATATTTCCTTTGTAAATATGTGGGATTTCAAGTTTCAACTACTTTACAACAGATTCAATGAAAAATGTTCCTCCCTCCACAGATGCTGCAAGACCTGCTGAGTTTCTGCACTATTTTCTGTGTCTGTTTCATACTTGCAGCATCTACAGTATTTTGCTTTGATTGAACAGGATCGGTGTATTATTTCTGGAAAGACAGTGTGTTGCTAGAGGACAGGTTCTGGACGGAGGATGCATATTGCTGGGACTTATAGTTCTGGGGAGGTTCTGATGTTCTTGCGATGGGGAAGTGTAGCAGCTTTATAGAACCAAGAACAATGCCCTCACAGTTTGCTAGTATTATTGGAAATAATTTGAACTAAATTGGCAGCATGACAAGAAGTATACAGGGTATTGTATTTGGTGCAAAAAAAGTCACATGGCATTAGAACAAGAAAATTTTTAGTGTTCAGAGTGAGGTAATATTTTAAATGTATAAATAAGGTGTGTTAATCTGCTTTAAATGTGCAAAATATGGAAGATAATATTGGCGAGCTACAGGAACAGATAGACGTGAGTGCATGATGTGTTGATAGTTCACTTTTAGTTTAAAAAGATCAGGACAGATTACAAAATGTCACTATTCCATTTTCTTTGCAAACAAACTTATGCTTTGACTCTTAACACCAGCTCTTGTTAAATCTTTGTCCTGGCTCTTGGCTCCGATTAATTTTCATTCAATGAAGCAGCAGAAATTTTCAGCTCCCAGCTCTCTGCGATCTCAACTCCTATTGTTTTATACTCACTCTCTCGCACAGAGAGAGAGAGAGCGTGCCTCTCTCACTCTGTCTCGCATGCGCTGTCTCTCCTGACCATCCTCTCTTTTTGAGTGGCACGGTGGCTCACAGCACTAGAGACCCAAGTTTGATTCCAGCCTCTGGCAACTTTGTGTGGAGTTTTCACATTCTACCCGTGACTGAGTAGACTTGCCCCAGTGCTCTGGTTCCCTCCCACAGTTTGGCCATGTTAATTACCGTACTGTCTCAGGATGTGCAGCCTAAGTGAGTCAGCCACAGCGTTACAGGGATAGGCTGTGGGGGTGGGTCTGGGTGGGTTGCTCTTCAGAGGGTCGGTGTGGACTCGATGAACCGAATATAAAGCTTCCACACTTTAGGGATTCTGTCATTGTATTGCAAAATTAACTCGAGCTGTCAGTTCCTGATTTTAAAAAAAAATCCATTTCTGACACTCATTTGATTAGGTTTAGATTCCCTACAGTGTAGAAACAGGCCCTTCAGTCCAACAAGTCCACACCGACCCTCCGAAGAGTAACCCACCCGGTCCCATTTCCCTCTGATTGATACACCTAACACTACGGGCAATTTAGCATGGCCAATTCACCTGACCTGCACATCTTTGTACTGTGGGAGGAAACCAGAGCACCCAGAAGAAACCCACACAGACACTGGGACAATGTGCAAACTCCACATAGTCACCCAAGGCTGGAATTGAACCTGGGGCGCTGGCGCTGTGAGGCTGCAGTACTAACCACACCTTTAGAATCTTCTGTCTCGTTCCAAGTTCTAGCTTCTTAGAAATCTCTGGTTGGACATTAATTCCACTTTACTTCTCCACTCCCATTCCAACTCTCTGTGCCCATTCATTCAAATCTCTGGCCTCACTCTAATCTGCAGCTTCTCTCCAGATAGTCTCCCTCCAGCTATTCTCAATTAAAGAGAAAATCCATTAAATGTTCACCACTCACTTTGTGTTCCCCATCACAAGAATTTCAGATTTAGTTGTGTTGTAAAGCTGGTGTTTGTCTTGCTTGCTTTTATTGGTCAGAGTATTGAGTACAGGAATTGGGAGGTCATGTTGCAACTGAACAGGACATTGGTTAGGCCACTGTTGGAATATTGCGTGCAATTCTGGTCTCCTTCCTATCAGAAAGATGTTGTGAAACTTGAAAGGGTTCAGAAAAGATTTACAAGGATGTTGCCGGGGTTGGAGGATTTGAGCTATAAGGAGAGGCTGAACAGGCTGGAGCTGTTTTCCCTGGAGCGTTGGAGGATGAGGGGTGACCTTATAGAGGTTTACAAAATCATGAGGGGCATGGATAGGATAAATAGGCTTTCTCCACACTTTCTCCAGTGTGAGGGCGTCCAAAATAGATGGCATAGGTTTCAGGTGAGAGGGGAAAGATATAATTGGGATCGAAGGGGCAACCTCTTCACGTAGAGAGTGGAATGAGCTGCCAGAGGAAGTGGTGGAGGCTGGTATAATTACAGCATTTAAAAGGCATCTGGATGGGTACATGAATAGGAAGAGTTTGGAGGGATATGGGCCAAATGCTGGCAGGTGAGACTAAATCTGCCTAGGATCATAGAATCCTTACAGTGTGGAAACAGGCCATTTGGCCCAACAAGTCCACGTTGACCCTCTGAAGACTAACCCACCCAGACCCATTCCCCTACATTTACTCCTGACTAATGCACCTAACCTACACAACCTTGAACACTGGGCAGTTTAGCATGACCAATTCACCTAACCTGCCCATCTTTGGATTGTGAGAGGAAATTGGAGCACTTAGAGGAAACCCACTCAAATACGGGGAGAATGTGCAAACTCCACACAGACAGTTGCCCAAGGTTAGAATTGAACCCAGGTCCCTGGCGCTGTGAGACAGCAGTGCTAGCTACTGTGCCACTAGGATATCTGGTCGGCATGGATGAGTTGGACAGAAGGGTTTGTTTCTGTGCTGTGTATCTTGATGACTCTAAGTGTAGTGTGAAAAATTTGACAAAATATTTTTTTTCTTTCAACAATACATAGTGGCAAATGACAATTGCTTGTGTACCCACGCCACACAGAGCTGAAGCAGTTTAAAAAGGTGGCTCACCATCATATTGTCATATGGGACTGGACAATAAACTCAGGCCTAGTCAGCAACTCCCATCTGATAAATAAACCAAAAAACTATTGAGTAAAGGAGAAGCTGGAAGTGCTGCTGTCCCTTTACAGCTGTTCCTGTTTGTTTCTTGTCTCCTGCAGGGACTGGGATGATCCCCGATTGTTTACACTGACCGCACTGCGTAGGAGAGGCTTCCCTCCAGAGGCAATCAACAATTTCTGTGCGAAGGTGAGGTGTTCGATGTTATTAGATACCTGCCCTGCTTACCTGTTTACAACTTGAGTTACCACTGCTGTTTGAATGCACTGGAGGCTGCATGATCGAGAAACTCAGGCTGAGGAAAAGTGAGGAATGCAGATGTTGGAGAGTCAACGTCAAAGTGTGGTGCTGAAAAAGCACAGCAGACTGGCAGTATTCGATGAGCAGGTGAGTCAGTGGTTCGGGCATAAGCTCTTCATCAGGAATGTCATTCCTGGTGAAGGGCTTATGCCCGAAACGTTGACTGTCCTCCCCCATGGATGCTGCTTGATCTGCTGTGCTTTTCCAGTGCCACACTTTTCGACTCTAGCTCAGACTGCTGTCAGGCACAATTTGGAATTGCCATTGTCAGCAACAGTGGTAGGGTCTGTTCATTTTGCCTTGGGATATTCTTCTAATTGATTTCTAGCCCCCAGATTGAGGTGATTTGGCCTGAAGAAAATAGGAGCAGGTGTAGGCCATTCATCTGTTGAGCCCGCTGTACGATTTGCTATGATCAGGATTGATCCTCTTTCTTAATGGTGTCCCACACATTTTCTTTCCTAAATTTATTCAGTGACTTAACCTCCACAGCTTTCTGTTATAGAGCAGGTTCACCACTCTCTAAATAAAGAGACTGCTACTCATCTCAGGCCTAGCATGTGTCCTGAGACTGTGACCCCTTTTTCTGGTTCCCCAGACAGGGGAAGCATCATCTCTGCATCCAGTCTGTCCAGCCCTATGATACATTTCAGTGGGATCATTTTTCTAAACCCCAGGGAATGCAGGTCCAGTTGGCCATCATACATCAAATTTTCCATCACAGGAATCAGTCTGGTGAGGCCTAACTGCACTCCCTCTAATGACGACAAGTAAGTATATCTTTTCTTTGGTAAAGAGACCAAAACTGCACATAATACTCCAGGTGTAATCTCACTAAGGCCCTGTACAGCTACAACAAGACATTCTTGAATCTGTACTCGAATTCTATTACAATTAAGGCAATTTATCTTCCTAACTGCTTTCTGAGTTCTTGCTTTCAGTGACTGGTGTACAGGGATACCCAGGTCCCTTTGTACATCAACATTTCACAATTTATCAGCATTTAAATAATACTCTGCCGTTTGTGTTTTTCGTACCAAAGTGGACAATTCACATTTGGCCACGTTGTACTGTATCTGCCATGTGTTTTCTCACTCATTCAATTTGTCTGAAATCTCCTTGAAGGCTCATAATATCCACCTCTCCACACTCAATCCTGCCCAGTTTTGTGCCATCAGCAAACTTGGAAATGTTACATGTGAATCCCTCCTCTAAATCATTGATATATATTGTGAATAGCTGGGGCTCAGGTAATGATCCCCAGCTGCTCCCTTCCCCTCTAAAAATGACCCATTTATTCCTGTCTGCTATTCAAGTTTCAATCTTCCAGCTCAGCAAGCAAACCTACATCCAAATTTCAATCTGTGCCAATATATCACCAACAATCCCATGTGCTTTGGTACTACGCAGGAACCAATATGGGACTTAATCAAAAGCTTTCTAAGGATCCAAATGTACCACACCCACTAGTTTGCCTGTATTTATTCTCCTGGTTATGACCTTAAGAAGAAAAATCTCCAGTGGGTTTGTCATCATAAATCCTGTTGACTTTGTCTGATCCTATTTGTCACTTCTAAATGTCCTTTTTATCACACCCTTTATAATGGATTCCCTTGGCTAACTCATTTATCAGCCTCTGTTCACATTCTCTCCTTTTTTTTTAACACTGGGGTTACATTTCTATCCACCAATCTGCTGGAACTGTTCCAGTTTATAAAGATAAAAGTTTTAGAAGATAACGATAAGTACATCCACCATTTCTTCTTCGCACCCTGCAGTGGAGATTATCAGACCCTGGGCATTTAGCAACCTTCAATCCCAATAATTACTCAACTCTTTTCTTTTTTGAAAACAATACTAGTTTCTGTTAATATTGCCTTCTCTAATAGACGCTTGCTTCCCTAGCATTCCTGGAAGTTACCTCTGTTGCCTTTTATAAAAATAGAACTAAAGAAGTTGTTTATTTGCTATTTTCTTGTTCTACATTATCAATTCACCTGCTTTAGACTGTAAGGACCCTATATTTCTCTTCACTAATCTTTTTCTTTTTACATACTTGCAGAAGCTGTTACACTCTGCTTTTATGTACTTTGGAAGTTAAATCTCATTCTATTTCTCCCCTCTTAATCAATCTCCGGGTCCTCCTTTGCTGAATTCTAAACTTCTCCCAATCCTCAGGCTTGCTACTTTTCTCGCAACTTTCTAGGAATATTATTGCTCTTTTGATCTAATACTATCCCTAATTTGGTTTGTTAGATGTAGTTAGCCACTTTTCTTGTGGGTGCTTTAGCCCAAAGCGAATGTATAACTGATGCAATGCATTCATTCCTAAAGTATTAGTCATTGCCTATCCACTATCCACCTTTGTCTGTTGCAACTGTTTAACTATTGTGCTAGATTTAGAACCCAGGTTGGATTGGATTACTTCAGTTTCTTTTCCAGTAAAAAAATTTATCATGTTACAGTCACTTTTTCCCTAAAGGACTCTCACTTCAAAATTATTCATTGACTCTGTGCAATGAGAAAGGATTAATCTAGGAAAGTTTGCCCCTGAGTTGATTCCTTAACAGTTTGGTTAAAAATCCATCTTGTGTAACTTCAGGAATTCTTCCAACACTATTATTGTAACTGTGGTTTGCCCTGTCTATATGTAGTTAAAATCATGAATGATTACTTTTGCACTCTTATTGCATGCACCTCATATTTCCTACGTAGTTCCATCCCCAGTTTAGCTCAGTTCGCTGAATGGTTGTGTTGCAAAGCAGTGTGATGCCAATAGTGTGGGTTCAATCCCCACACCAGCAGGGGTTACCATGAAGGATTCTCCTTCTCAACCCCCCCCTCCCCCTGCCAGAAGTGTGGTGGCCCTTAGATTAAGTCAACACTAGTCGTCTCTCTATTAAGAGAGCAACCCTATGGTCTGGTAAGACTGTGGCGACTTGGCTATTGTTTGGCGAACTATCGACAATTCTTACTAATTTATTTTTACCTTATGTTTCTTCTTAGCTTCACCCAGACTGACTTACACTTCTATTGAATAAATGCAGGAGGTACTGGAGAAACTCAGCTGCTATGGTATGTCAGTTGATGGTTATTTTCCCTCTTTCTCCCACAGGTTGGGGTAACAGTTGCTCAGACAACAATGGAACCTCATCTGCTGGAGTCATGTGTACGAGATGTTCTAAATGAGACAGCACCTCGGGCAATGGCTATTCTTGAGCCACTGAAAGTGATTATTACAAACTTCCCATCCGACCAGGTAATATCTCTGTTACGTTGTTGGGCAGTCTGCTCCTGTTCCTCAGTACATGTTGCTCTTAAAATACAAACACCACCAACCCACTTCTTCTCCACGCCACACACCCCCTCCTCTGAAACCCAAGGGCATTCCAGTGATGCATTTTCAAGTAAGCATGTATTATCAGTAGTGTAGCAGTGTAGCGCTGCCTCCATGTTTTAGCATAGTTACGTGCCAAGAACCACATTGTAAGTGGACATTGTGTGATGTTTTTCAAACACTGCTGCTTTGCTTGCCAATTCTTCTGACTCCTCCATCCCCATGTGCCCAACCCATTAATGTCTCCCCACATAGCCATTCACCCAGCCACTCACCCTCTTCCCTAGTTGTCAACCTCCCAAGCCCTTTGTTCCCTTCTTTCTGAGACCCTGAGGATCCAGCCTTGACCACTCTGTACACCCAGTGTCTGTCTGTGTGCCTGTCTGCACGTGCCCATACTGATCGGAGCAGTAGGTATATGTGCATTGCTTCCTCAGGGCAGCAACTGTATGAGAATGTTGTGCTGCTTCTCCTCATGATACTGTCCTTTCTTTCCCTCAGCCACTGAAAATCTCTGTTCCAAACTTCCCAGCAGATGAAAATAAGGGATTCCACACGGTGCCGATCACTTCCACCATCTACATTGAGCAGTCTGATTTCCGGGAGGTAAGGCACTGCACTTGTGGGGTCTGTTTCTTGGTGCTGTGCTGACCCAAGCTCCGGGTTCAGCAAGTGATCGTGACTCGGAATCAGCTTTGGCTGTAACTGGGTGATTTGCTACGAGACTGCCTGGTCAGGCTGCAATTCTCCACGTGAGCACCATCCTTTCTGGTAATATGTTACATGGTGGCCTGGATCACTTGCAGTCCATGGGCTGAGATTCCTGTTCCTCTTAGGTGGTGTTTTCTGTATGCCACTAACATTGATCCACATTTGCTTTGTGTTCAGGCGTCAGAGAAGGGTTATAAGCGACTGACCCCTGAGCAATCAGTTGGACTGCGACATGCTGGCTTTGTCATCTCAGTGCAGAGAGTTATCAAGGTAAGTGTCTGTTGTCAGTGAGCGCAGGTACAGCTGGGGACAGAAATCATGGGGCAGTGGTATGCCTGATCTTAACCATCTCTCCCCCTCACATCCAACTCTCCTGCCTCCTTAACCCTTGTCTGCATCCCTGACCCTTGCCTATACAGACCCTCACCCCAAACTTCTCTTGGTCCCCTCCACTCCAACCCCCCCACCCCCAACCAAAAAAATCAATCTTTAGGTGCTCAGGATTGGGAACGATAGTCACTGAGGATTTGAAATGTTTATGGAGATTTACCGAAGCTTTTTGGCTTTTCTACTCTGTGTCTCTTTTAACAAAGCTTTTTGATTGTATGATGCTTCTTCCAACCGTGGCTTTGCAAACAATTACACACAACTGTATTGGTATAAATAACATTCTGTTGATGCTTTTCATCTTGGACTCTTCAGGACGATTTGCAAGAATACCAATTTAGGGAGAAAGTCAACATTTGTACAGCATGAAGGAAGAGTGTTCCTTATTGATAATGGATTCTGATTGAAGGAGTTGTTGCCATGGAGAATGCACTGACCAATGCTTTGGATTAGATTAGATTAGATTAGATTCCCTACAGTGTGGAAACAGGCCCTTCGGCCCAACAAGTCCACACCAACCCTCCGAAGAGTAATCCACCCAGACCCATTTTCCCCTAATGCACCTAACACTACGAGCAATTTAGCATGGCCAATTCACCTAACCTGCACATCTTTGGACTGTGGGAGGAAACCGGAGCACCCGGAGGAAACCCACGTGGACACCCACGCAGACAGTCGCCCAAGGCTAGAATCAAACCTGGGACCCTGGTGCTGAGAGGCAGCAGCGGTAACCACTGAGCCACCATGCTGCCCCCAATTTAAATGTTATTTATTTAAATGTTAAACCAGACAGGTTGACTTTAACTCGGAGCATTGCCCTGAGAAATGAGTCAGCAAAGTCCAGAAAAAAAACTCTTTTAGTTGCTGTTGAGTCTGTGTTCGTGCAGCGTGACAATTCCAATGGATACAAATTCGGACCTGTCATTCAGAAGGGCATGTAATTGATTGGTGTAATCATGCTTGTTAAGGATGACTGTTGCAGTCTGTTTGTTGTGTTTCTGCCAGGCACTTACATCGTGTGTGAAAATTGGACAAGTCATTTGGAATTCTAGAGTATGCGCACACTAGATCAGATAGGCAAACCTTCAGGGATTCATCATGTTCAATGGATGCGAGTGTGTGGTGAGATAGCTTGGAGTAGAGAAGTTCAAATTCAGCAAATAACTCTTTCCGTTTGATATAGGATGAAAGCAGACCAAAATTAAAACTGTGTGCAAAGGCAGACTCCATGCTCTGAGACAAAGTATGGTTAGAGAGATTTATGTGTTTAGTGGTATCCGTAATTACATTGCCAAACTACATCTGTCTAACTGAGTTTATAATGAGTGTTTTAAATGGGTACTGTTTACAATGTGATCATCTATTGAAGCAATTCAGTTAGATAAACGGATCATGTTTGAAATGGAATGGTCAAAGGAGCTCCCTTTCCTCAATGTCCTAACTGAGAAATTAGCTAGAGATTCTCTATTGTTGTCTATTAAAAACAGAACATTATTAGCCAGTATACATGCTGTGATACCAAGAGTTCCTTGCACATAATATTGGCCTTTTTAGCAACCTTTTCAGTAGAGCCCAGGCCATATGTTTACCATGAAAACGTGATGCTGAAATAGAGCACATCAAGGTTATCCTGCAGCATAATGGTTACCCTGATGACAGTTATTACTCACGGTATATCTCACAAACTCAGGAAAGATCCAAAGGTGGTTGCACTTGGTCCTGAAAAGTGTCCAGTCCACCTCAGATTACCTTGCAAGTGTAAGGTAACTCAGACGTGTGAACGATAGCTGTGTCACACTGCCGCAATATGCGAACTGAGTGGTGATTGTCACTAATAGGATGTGGCTGTCAAGGCAGAACAATGTTCTGTCTATCTCTGAAATCAGTAATGTAGAATATACGTTTTGTGCTGGTGTGATATCAGGAATGAAAGACTGACGGATCATATCAAAAACCATATCCCTTTGTTGTTTGCAGTAAGCAAAGTACCAATCCGCACATGCTTGCAAAACTCACAACAGTGTCAAACATTAGGTATGCTTCCACAATTGGGCAACACTTGTTGAATAAATCTGTGTGTGCAAAGACCTATGCTGACAATTTAGGATTGTCCGATTATTTCGCTTTCTGGTGCACTTACATATATTTGGCCCTCCTGACCAACCAGTCAACCTCTCTGGTTTAAATAAATCCTGGCAGTTAATTGTCAATCAGCTCTAATGCGTGCATTCTCCAAGGAAAGCCCACCAGCAGTCAGAGTTCACATACTAACCAAGTGGCATTCTACTCACATACAATAAATGTTAGCTTTCCCCTTGAATTGCTATTCTTGCAAAATGTCCTGATGAGTGCCAGACGTCTTTCAGCAAAACTAAAAAATTAGATTTCAGGTTGACTGATAAAGATTTGCTTGTTTTAAATTGAAGAAGCTCTCTGCCTCCCTCCTCCCTACCTTTTATCTTCTCCTGCTGAACACTCTCTGCATTCCTGAAGAAGGGCATGTGCCCGAAACGTCGAATCTTCTGTTCCCTAGATGCTGCCTGACCTGCTGTGCTGTTCCAGCAATAAAGTTTCAGCTTTGATCTCCAGCGTCTGCAGACCTCACTTTCTCCTCGAAGATTTCAACCTACTGCGAATCCTCTTACAAGGATGCCTTCCTTGAAGAAGCTCTCTGCCTCCCTCCTCCCTACCTTTTATCTTCTCCTGCTGAACACTCTCTGCATTCCTGAAGAAGGGCATGTGCCCGAAACGTCGAATCTTCTGTTCCCTAGATGCTGCCTGACCTGCTGTGCTGTTCCAGCAATAAAGTTTCAGCTTAAATTGAAATGAGCCATGCTTACAAGGGCCCAGCACATTAAGGGAAAGCAAAGTACTGGAAATACTTAGTAGTCAAGGCAGCATCTGGAGAGAGAAAAACAAGATTAACATTTCAGCTCCAAAATCTAACAGGGTGACTGACACGTGTGTGTCGGTGTGTGACTTTTTTTTCTCTCTCTCTCTCTCTCTCGCTCTCTCTTTCTCTGCATAGTGCCACCAGACATGCTGAGCAGTTCCAACACTTCCTGTTTCTATTGAATGAAAATGACCTTTTTTGCCGCTTCTCTAAAGCAGTCAGACTTCTTGCAAGTCTCTTGTTGTCCCTTTTCAGCAAGAAGCCCTGAAGCAGCTGCCCAGGTTCAGCGTGTCTGTGTAAACATGGGTTTCCGGATTATTCCCAGTTTCCAGGTTCTCTCTCTCGCATGCTCTCTCCACACACTCATTCACTTGCCCTCTCTCACTTTTGCTCTTATTTTGAGAAGGTGGGAAGGGTTTGGTTTGGATCAATGAGAAACCCATCAGCCACAGAATACCATTGAGAGTAAATGAGAAGATGGAAATGATGGGTTGCATTGGCATAGCCCAGGACAACGCCATATGCAGCATAGATGGTGGGGATCGAGAAGAACCTTCTAGGGTAGAGATGAGGCATGATACGAAGTTGTACTTTGCCTCACCTTGTGCTGTATCAACTTTAAACCAGACCTAATGGAATAGTCCAACATAAGGTCAAAAAAGGAAAGACCTGGAAATCTTATACATCCTATTCGGCCAATTACCACCCTTAGAGTCATTCGGCATGGAAACAGGCTTCAGAACAGTAGTCATTGGCTGGGTCACCTGTTAATTTGGATTAGATTAGATTACTTAGTGTGAAAACACGCCCTTCGGCCCAACAAGTCCTCACCGACCCTCCGAAGAGCAAACCACCCAAGCCCATTCCCCTACATTTACCCCTTCACCTAACACTACGGGTAATTTAGCATGGCCAATTCACCTAACCTGCACATTTTTGGACTGTGGGAGGAAACTGGAGCACCCGGAGGAAACCCACGCAGACACAGGGAGAATGTGCAAACTCCACACAGTCAGTCGCCTGAGGCAGGAATTGAACCCGGGTCTCTGGCACTGTAAGGCAGCAGTGCTAACCACTGTGCCGCCCAATTGTCTGCTTTGACTGGCTGTTTTAGACACTGACTATTCCAATTGACAGACCACTCAACCAATGGGCTTCGGTCTTGGTGATGGACATTGTCTGCAGTCCGTTAGACTGGTCTAGGCATAGAACACAGAACAGTACAGCACTGACTGAAAGGAGTGTTATGTCCCTAGAAGCAACCAGCAGCGTGGGAAGTATAGTTTCTCAATCAGAAGTTAAGAATCTTCCTGTCTCTTAGTTCCCATGTAGTAGTCTGCTCCCTCCTCAGTGCGCTGTGCTTATCAGCTGTGTTTATGCTGTATCATCCATAGGCCTCATACACTGGCTCCCCTTGGCCTGTAGTGTCTGTTGTTTGGGACAGCAATAATGTGAGGTTTGGAGGTAGGCTGGTCCTCAGGTTGGTTATAAATTACAGAAAGCAGACAGTCTAACTTGTTTAACAGTTTTCATTCGACAAGACTGTCACAACTCCTCTGGGGAGATTCAAACTGGTGGGATCCAATCAACAGGAAAAGTTTCACTTAATTGTATTTTGCACTTAACAGAATAAGAATGGGAAAGTGGTTGAGTTGGAGGCAACTTGCATGAAATCGGAGACATCTGAGAAACCGAAGGCCTTTATTCACTGGGTGTCGAATCCTCTCATCTGTGAACTACGACTTTATGAGAGACTGTAAGTTGTATCTGAGGGAGTGTAAATTATTCTTGTATCTTACTTAGTCAAGTCTCCTTTGAATTGAATTCAGAAGCTTTCAGCATTTCCTTTTATAAAAGGTGCTCATTCTAGCTTCTGAACTAATGTTTTCTCTTTGCCTGTTGTAAAATTAAATTAGATTACTTAGTGGAAACAGGCGCTTCGGCCCAATAAGTCTACACCGACCCTCCGAGGAGCAACCCACCCAGGCCCATTCCCCTACATTTACCCCTTCACCTAACACTAGGGCAATTTAGCATGGTCAATTCACCTAACCTGTACATTTTTGGACTGTGGGAGGAAACCGGAGCACCCGGAGGAAACCCACACAGACACAGGGAGAATGTGCAAACTCCACACAGTCAGTTGCCTGAGGTGGGAATTGAATCCAGGTCTCTGGTGCTGTGAGACAGCAGTGCTAACCACTGAGCCACCGTGCCACCCACGGTGTATCTCACAGCATAAACAATCTTTTGTTAATGTTTTAGGATACCTGCAATTGTCTGCTCTTTGATACACTGATTCAAACTCGTGATTTTGAAAATAGCAATATTTCATTGTTAAACAACTTCATAAGAAAATAGAGAAACACTACTTTGAAATACAAACTCTTCTTTAAAAGAAAATGAATTTAATATATATAAATCACTCACCTTTCATCACAAAACTCGAGGGAATACAACTGTGTGTACCATCCTTGTAATTTAATCATATTATCCCCAGTGTACTTTGAGTTAAATTGGAAAACCTGGTGCTGTTCTCCTTGGAGCATGGGAGATTTCACAGAGGTGTACAAGACTGAGAGGTTTAGGTAACATAGACAAACATCATCTCCACATTAAGGGAAGTGCAAAGATCAGGGGTTACAGTAGATTTTGGGTCAGACAGATAGGTTTCACCTTGCACTCAACAAGAGTGCTTTTTATAAAAACAATGGGAGAATTCAGCTGACCAACTTGTTCTGAGCAAGCTTTCCCACAACTGAGCCAGATGAAGTAAAACTTCTCCAAAATTGTCCCAGCAAGGGTCTGACGAAAAACAAGCAGTTAATGCCAGTCACATGATTTACACAAAGCCTTGTTAAATAAAATTCCAATGTCCACAGTTTCAATCACCTCTTTAAAGGAATCACTCCAGCTCTGTTCACATAACTTGATTTTTTCAGTCCTCAAAGCAATATTAAATTCAAAGTGTCTTTATGATGTTATTTTTGAACTGTTAGCTGTTGTCTGAAGTTGACATTAAATTCCTGTTATTTTGTATTTGCAGCTTCCTCCATAATTGTCCTGAGGACCCCAGTGATGTGCCAGGAGGTTTCCTGAGTGATATTAACCCAGTGAGTGTCCCAATGACTGACGCTTATCCAAGGTTACATTTCTGTTCCACTAGTGGAACATTCGGACTAGGATTTATTGAACTTGCAAAGTGAGCAGCGTAGGGTCCTTTGGAATGGTTTGAGATTAAAGGTAAATGGTGGTACATGTGTATGCCTTTGAAATGAACAGTTGGTAGATGTGCTGCTATCCTTGGGTGGACCGGATCATTCTGTGCTGGAGGCTTGAGGATTAGTACGTAGAACAGTACAGCCAAGGACCAGATCCATTGGTCCACCACGTCTATGCTGATCATGATGCATTCTAAACTAATCCCATCTGCCTGCACATGATCTGTATCCCGCTACTTCCATCTGTTCATGGGTCTATCTAAATGCCTGTGAAACTTTGCTTGTCTGCTTCCACCACCTCCTGGCAGTGCGTTCCAGTCATCCACCACCATTGTTGATCAAACACATTCATGGAATGTAGATGTAGTTGGCAAGGCCAGCATTTAACGTCCATCCATAGTGCCTTTGAGAAGGTGGGGATGAGCTGCTGCAGTCCATGTGCTGTAGGTTGGCCCACAGTGCCATGGGGAGAAAGCTTCAGGATTTTGCCCAGTGGTCCACCTGTGGCCTGATGGGGAACTTGCAGGGGGTGGTGTTCCCATGTATCTGCTGCCCTTCTCTTCTCGATGGAAGTGGTTGTGAGTTTGGAAGGTGCTGTCTGAGGATCTTTTGAATAATTTCTGCAGTGCATCTTGTAGATAATACAGTACACATTGCTGCTACTGAGCATTGGGGATCGAGGGAGTGGATGTTTGTTGATATAGTGCAAATCAAGCGTGCTGCTTTGTCCTGGACAATGACAAACTTATTGAGTGTTGTTGGAGCTGCACCCATGCAGGCAAGTGGAGAGTATTCCATCACAATCCTGACTTGTACCTTGTAGATGGTGGACACGCCTTGGGAGTCCAGAGCTGAGTTACTTGCTGTAGGATTCCCAGCCTCTGACCTGCTGCGTGGAGCCACTGTGTTTATATGGCAAGTTCAGTTGAGTTTCTGATCAATGGCAAGCTCCAGAGTGTTGATGGTGGGGGATTTAGTAATGGTGATGTCATTGTATGATCAGATTCTTGATGAAGGGCTTATGTCCGAAACATCAATTCTTTTGCTCCTCGGATGCTGCCTGACCTGCTGTGCTTTTCCAGCACCACACTATCGACTCTGATGTCATTCAATGTCAAGTATGATGGTTAGATTCTCTCTTGTTAGAGATGGTCACTTTTGTGGCACAAACATCATTTGCCATTTGTCAGCCCAAACCTGGATGTCTTGCTGCATTTGGACATGGTCCTCTTCAGTATCTAAGTCACAAATGGTGTTGAACATAGTGCAGTCATCAGAGGTATCCCCACTTCTGACTTTATGATGGAGGGAAACTCATTGAAGCAGCTGAAGGGGTTTGTGTTTCAGACACTACCTTGAAGAACTCCTGCATCGATGTCCTGGAGCTGAGATGTTTGATCTCCCAAAACAACAATCTATCTTTGTGTCAGATAGACACCAACCACTGTAGAGATTTCCCCTCACTCCCCCTCATTCCCATTGACTCCTGTTTTGCTAATGCTGTAAACAGAATTGCTGGAGTTTTTCAAGAATACTGAAGAAGCTCATGATATCTTTTGATGAGGTGACAGAGGGGATTGATGTGGTTGACATGTACATAATTTCCAACAATAGTGGGCCTCAGAACTAGCCTGCCAGCAAAGCTAAAGCCCATGAAATGGAAAGAACAGTGGGTTCATGGATATGAAGTTGGCTGAGTGACAGGAAAAAGAGAGTAGTGATGAATGGCTGTTTTTGGATTGGAGGTGGGATTGCCAGGGCTCTGATCTATATCAGTGACCTAGATTTGGGTTTCTTGGGCATAATTTCAAAATCTATAGAGAACCAAATGTGAGAAGGATGATGGAAGGTAGGTGGAATGATCAGAATGAGGCAGATGAAATTTAATGTAAGGAAATGTGAAGTGAAGCATTTTTGTAAAATGAATGGAGAGAGGCAATATGAAATAAAGTGCAGCAAACCTTTTATTAATCAGCATCCTTGTATTGGTTGATCAAATATTCCGGTTATTAGGGGTTCCAGGTAATCATTGTAAAAACACACACTAAATAATGAAAACAATGCAGGGCAAATGCAGACCACTGTTACACTTACAACATAAACAAAGAGAACCTTCTCATTTAAACCCTCAACTGACTCCTTGTACGTCGCAGAGATTGTGATAATACAGTAAGTTTTGTGGTGTTTGAGGTGTATAATTTTTGCCAATTTATCGAGAGTCGCAGTTTGTAAGGTACAGATTAAATAGTGTTTGCTGTTTGTAATTCTATGAGCTGCAGGAGCAATGAGACATAGGGGTATGTGTGAACAAATTATTGAAGATGGTGAGACAATTGAGAAATGGCTGAAGAAGGTATGTGAGATTCAAGGCTTCGAGTCAAGTGCAAGGACATTTTTATAAAGTTTATCAAAAAAGTACAGGTCTGACTTCATGGCGTGCTGTATCTGCATTCTATGTTTCTGGAAGAATGTAAAGGATTTGGCGAGTTTTTATTTATGAGGTGTCGGCATCACTGGCAATGTCAGTGTTTGCAGTACTGCCCATCCCTAATTGCACTGGACAAAATTATGATCAGCTGCAGTGTGGAAACTCCCACATGCTGTAACAGAGGGTGTTTTATATGATCACCATCACTTGGCTGTATGTGGGAGTAACTGTGTGCAAAAGCAATAATTAATTGATTGTAAAGTGCATTGTGATGTCCTGAGGATGTGGGCTAGAACTATAAAAATCCAAAATACCTGTTCCTGAACATTTTGAAAATGCTTCAGATACTTCTCTCAAATAAAAGTCTCAGAAAACAACTCGGTCATTTCTCTTTCTCTAGAACTCCCTGAAGATTATTGAAGATGCAATGCTGGATGTATCTGTAAAAAATGCCAAGGCATTTGACAAGTTTCAGTTTGAGCGTGTTGGCTACTTCTGTGTGGATCTGGACAGCACTGACCAGAAGGTTGGTGTAGTGTTTGTTTGTATCTTCATCAGGCTCACTAGTGGGGCTTCAACTGCACAATTTTGAGAAAGTGTCTTGTGAAAGTGATAATGTATTTATACCAGTGTCACTACTGGCCCCTCATTGTCCCCTCCATACATACGCACGTATATCCGTGGTGACATATGCAGCCAGTTAAAGTGCCCATTGGAGAAACTCACCAGTTTTCTACTTGTTTCATCAATTTGCATGGGGACCTGGAAATCAGTTTATGCTCAATTTAAAATCATTTCCTGTGTGTGTACCCCACCCCGAGCACGATCTCTGACTTATTATAGTTGGAGCCAGCCTCCCAAGATTCAGCAAATGCTCAGACTGTTTTCAAATTAACTCATGGGATATGGTCTTCGCTGGCTGAGCCCAGTATTTATTGCCTGTCCCTAGTTGCCCCTTGAGAAGGTGGGGGTGAGCTGCCTTCTCGAATCACTGCAGTCCACTGTAGGTAGGCCCACAATGCCCTTAGAGAGGGAATTTCAGGATTTTGACCCAGGAACACCAATATATTTTCAATTCAGGATGATGAGGTGAACTTGCAGGGGTTGGTGTTCCTATGTAATAGCTGCCCTTGTCCTGACTGAGGTGATCATGGGTTTGGAAGGTGCTGTCTAAGAAGCCTTGGTGAATTTCTGCAGTGCATCTCATGGATAGCCCACACTGCTGTTGCTGAGCACTAGTAGTGGATGGAGAATGTTGAAGCAGGTATTCATGTTGCTAGTCATCTAGTCTCTTCTGCATTGTCTGATTTTCTGTCTCAAGTTAACTTCTGTGAATGTTTCTTCCTCTACAGTTGGTGTTTAACAGGACTGTGATGCTGAAGGAGGATCCTGGAAAGATCTGAAGTGCTATATGTCCGTACGACACTTGAGCTCCATCCAGATGCTTCAATCTTTTACCAAACGTCATGGTGTTTTCCTGGCCTTGCTGCTACTGACAGAGTGATGGAGAAACTCACTTCTAGTTCCTTGCCCAAAAAATTCAAAATCAAAGTTCAGCGTTCAAGTTGAAGCAGTGACAACTTTTCTGCTTTCAAATGATCTACTCTTTATTAAACTCGGGTAATCAGCCCCTTCCACTCCTGCCCCTTTTGTTGACGTTGCTGAACCCTGCAGATTTAGCTCTGGCTGTGATCTGGAATGAAACTCAGACATCAAACTGCAGAAAAATGAATCAACGTAAATTGATTGTACTCTGATAAATTTTCATAGAAGTCTCAAAGATGTGAAGAAATGAAAAGGGACAGTGCTAGAAATATGCAACATGTCAGTTAGTCCCGAGATAGGTTCATTATCTTGTCAAGTATTTGGAACATTTACTCGTCTTTGGCTGAGCGCTGATGTGTGATATCCTGAACCTGTTCCGTGCTCAGCCATAACCAAGAGCAGTCAGTATGTTTGTAGCATCACAGTGCAGTGTCCCAGGGTTACCTCTGTCAGCGCCCTAAGGAGCTTGGGCACAAAGGGGACAGTTTACAGTCAGTGACTGGAGTGGCAGCTACAGATATTGCCTGTTGCAAGTTGTTTGGACACCTCAGGTATTTGGTCACACTTAACTAGAAATGTCAGAACAAGTGTGAGCTGGAAGAGAGTGCCTTGTACTGCACTCCATTTACCATTTAAACAAATGGTTTGATTCTCTTGCAGACAGAGTGCTGATGAACTCAATAAGTGAATGATTGGTCATTATTTGGGCCCCTGTGATATGCAGTGCTGGTGAGATGTCACATCTGTTTCGTCTGCAGTGGATTAGAGCACAGATTTGTCTTGGTGTCAGGGGTACAGTTAATTCATATAATTGTACCAGGCACAATTCACCCTCATGGGCAATGTCCAACCATGCCTTAAAACTAGTTTCACTGCTGACTCAAAACTAAAATAATTATTCCCGTAAAACCCGAGTAATCAAACTCTTCCTCTCTCGATCCCTCTATTTCCTCTTCACCCCCCCCCCCCCCCCCCCCCTCTGCTCTGGTGCCCTCGCCTTTCTATTTCTCTCTGTCTCCCTCTCTGTCTTCCCCATCACTTTCTATCCCTTTCTCTTTGATTACCCTGTTGGTGTACTCCCTTTCTCGCTCTCTCTGCTCTGGCTCTCGCATCCCCAGTTTACTTCCTCTGTTCAACTCAAGGTATCAGAATGACAAGGATTAATTTTGGGCTTTGTAACAGGTTTACTGAAATAAAAAGGAATTTTATGCTGCCCTCTCTATTGTAATGGTTATGATGAAATCTGCTATGAAGGGACATTTGCCTGGTGCTTTACAAAGGTGTTGTATTCTATTCTTCTGTGCAGTGCCATGTGGCAGATGCCACAGTGTCAGTGATGTTGGTGTTGGAGCTGCTGCTGCTCTGGTGCCAAAAATAATGAAGATTAGAGTAAAGCAATAAATTCTGAAATTGCTTAGCAAGTGGATCAGCTGGCGCAGAGCTGGCCTGGGCCTGCGGCCAAGAGGTTGCAGCATTTTCAAACAGTTGGGATGGCTTTCCTCCAGGATACTGACTGACTGTCATGGATTCTGCTCCAGCACTCCTGACTGATTGTATGTTGCTGTTCCTTCATCGCTGCATCACCATCCTGGAATCCTTGCCGGAATCCTTTCACCTCAGGTTGCAGCAGAGTTCAAGAAGCCAGCTGACTGGCATCATCATCTTACTAAGAATGACCAATAATTAGATTTTGCTAGGGACACTCCTGTCCTGAGATTAAGCTTTATATAACACCATGCTGTTAGATTCCTTTCCTAGCATTGCTCTTATTTTACTGTGATTTGATTACATTTTTCTTTGCGTTGCAAATCTGACCTTCACCTCACACAGTGGACCAGGCCAAAGGAAGGGAGATTGAAATGATAACCTTAGCTGGACAGAAATATTTGCATCTTTAATGCAATCCTGTGTCAAATAGCTAACAGAAGTAGATGTTCCTCAGGGGAGTGTGGCAGATAAGCCTTCATTAATATAGTTAAAAATCACACAACATCAGGTTATTGTGCAATAGGTTTGTTTGGAAGTACAAGCTTTCATTAGCTACCTGATGAAGGAGCTGAGCTCCAAAAGCTTGCACTATCAAATAAACCTGTTGGATGATAACCTGATGTGTGATTTTTAAATTTGTCCACCCCAATCCAACATCAGTACCTCCATATCATAACATAGTCAAGAAAGGCCCAAAATGGAACTGAGCTGCACTTGGAACTGGGAGTGTGGACACTGGTGAGATCAGTCTGTATCACCGGGCAAAGGAAAAGCACTGGATTGAATATGTGCTGATTCTAAACAGATGTAACTCTGGATCTTCCACCATGGCTGCCATCCGACCTCCTTTCCTTGGAGATAGATGAGAATCTATTTATCCTGCAGTCAGAATACACAGACACAGTCTCTGCTGCAAAAGGCAAGGTGAAAAAAACTCAGTCCAATAGAAACAGAAGAGAATTTCACAGCCACCCAGAACCTCTCCAGAAATGTTAACGGAACAGTTTCCTGAGTTTGTTTTGACAGTCGAATGCCCAGATTAGTAACATTGTGTTCACTGACCTTGCCTAAAACAGCCCAAACTTCTAGAATCCCTTGGAGCCCCAATCACCAGGTTCAAGGAGAAACTTTGAATATTTTAAGCCATGACTGATTTGCAGGACTATGAGGAAACCTGGAGAGTGGGGCTATCTGTGTTGCTGTAGCAGAGAATGAGCACAGACACAATGGGCAACATGCCTGCTGTTGTGTAGCCAGTCTGAGATTCTGTCATTTAAAGTCAGTATGAATCTTGCCCTGTGCACACTCCATCTACACCTCAAACATGAAACGCCAAGAGATACTGAATTTCTCATTCTTGCTCTCACTACAACCACCTTTTCCAGCCATTAGCTTCTCTGCTACATCCATGTTTTTATTTTTCTAAACTTCAGTGGGAGACATGGCCAGTCTCCCACATTCCATCTTTTCCACATCTATCAGCTTGAAGTCATTCAGAATTTTGCAGCCCATATCTTAACTTACAGTAAGCCATATTGAGCCATTGTTGACTTCTGCCTCCCGGTTAAGCAATATCTTGATTTTCAGATTCTCATCCCTGTTTAATGATTGGCATGGCCTCATCCCTTCATGTTTTCGTAATCTCCTCTAGTCCCACAGCCCTTCAAAGTACCTGCACTCCTCTGATACTGGCCTTCTAATCCTCCCTGATTTTGATGGGTGCTGTTTCAGTGTCGAAGAGTGTGGTGCTGGAAAAGCACAGCTAGTCAGGCAGAATCCAAGGAGCAGGAGAGTCCCTATTTAGGATGAGGTCTAATTGAGTGATGACCTGTTCCAGCTCAGCAAAGAAACCATGGAATCGACATCAGTCCTTACACTGAATACAGTTCCTTTGCCAGTAATCCCAACCCCTCTCCCAAGCACTTGTCATGAACTTTGTGGACGGCACGGTGGCACAGTGGTTAGCACTGCTGCCTCACAGCGCCAGAGACCCGGGTTCAATTCCCGCCTCAGGCGACTGTCTGTGTGGAGTTTGCACGTTCTCCCCGTGTCTGCGTGGGTTTCCTCCGGGTGCTCCGGTTTCCTCCCACAGTCCAAAGATGTGCAGGTCAGGTGAATTGGCCAAGCTAAATTTCCCATAGTGTTAGGTAAGGGGTAAATGTAGGGGTATGGGTGGGTTGCGCTTCGGCGGGTCGGTGTGGACTTGTTGGGCCGAAGGGCCTGTTTCCACACTGTAAGTAATCTAATCTAATCTAAACTCTGATGTGAAGTCTTGTTGAATCAAGTGAAACGAAATTGACTTGTGTAGATCAGTCATGATTTACTGGAATAGACCGTATGGCATAGGAGCAGAAATTAGACCATTCGGCTCATCGAGTATGTTCTGCCTTTCAATCATGGCTGATATGTTTCTCAACCCTATTCTCCTGCTTTCTCCCTGTAACCCTTGATCTTTTTAGATTCCCTACAGTATGGAAGCAGGCCCTTCATCCCAACAAGTCCACACTGACCTTCTGAAGAATAACCCACCCAGATCCATTCCTGTACCTTATGTTTACCCCTGACTAATGTACTTAACACTTTGGGCAATTTAGCATGGCCAATTCACCTGACCTGCACATCTTTGGAACCCGGAGGAAACCCACACAGACACTGGGAGAATGTGCAAACTCCACACAGACAGTTGCCTGAGGTGGGAATCAAACCTGGGTCCCTGGTGCTGTGAGGCAGCAGTGCTAACCACTGAGCCACCGTGCTGCCCTCTTGATCTTGACAATTAACCTATCTATCTCTGTCTTAATTATATTCCATGACCTGGCCTCCAGAGCCTACTGTGGCAGTGAATTCCATAGATTCACCACTCTTGGCTGAAGAAGTTTCTCCTTATCTCCATTCTAAAAGGTCTTCCCTTTACTTTAGGCTGTGCCCTCGAGTCCTAGTCCTTCCAACCAATGGAAACATCTTCCCAACATCTACCCTGTCCAGGCCATTCAGTATTCTGTAAGTTTCAATTAATTCTTCACCATGGATCCCAGGATTGTACCCATGACTGAAGTTAGGCTAATATCTTTCCCCTCTCACCCTAAACCTATGCCCTCTAGTTATGGACTCCCTGACCCCAGGGAAAAGACTTTGCCTATTTATCCTATCCATGCCCCTCATGATTTTGTAAACCTCTATCAGACAGGTAAACTGGGACTTTGAGGAATTTGATTAAATATTTCACTTTTGTGATGATCCTCTGCTGTGGCTTGTATCAATGTACTTTCTGAAGTGAGTGGTGACAGAGCCATATGCGTAACAAGAAACAGAACACAAACTGTAATAGACTTTACTGTTGTGTAATTGCAGTGTTAGCAGTTGCTGCTCCCAAACTGTTCATAAGAGTTATTTTTTGTTGGTAGTAATCCTTGGTGAAAAGTTCTTGCTTTTTTATAGCGGCTTTCACAATCCAGGTATTTGAATTTTGGGAGAAGTTTTACAACCAGTCATGTATGTTTTAAAATCCAGTCATCGATGCAATTTAGGAAACACAGGAGCAATTTGTACACAGCAAGATTCCACAAACAGTAGTGAAACAGTAGGTGAACAATGGGTTACCTTCAAAGGAGAGGTATTTTGGGCATAATCAAGGTATATTTCCTGGAAAAGGATTAACAAACCCTGAGCTTTTTGGATGATAAGAGAGATTGAAAATAAGATAGAAGAGACTGTGTGCTTATGATAGATGTCAGATAAAAAATTCAACTTAAGAACGAGACTAAATGTAGAATATTCAGAGGGGAGGTGGAAAATCAAATTAGAGAAGCAAAGGTGGACAGTGAAATAAGACAGCACGGTGGCACAGTGGTTAGCACTGCTGCCTCACAGCGCCTGAGACCCGGGTTCAATTCCTGCCTCAGGTGACTGACTGTGTGGAGTTTGCACATTCTCCCCGTGTCTGCGTGGGTTTCCTCCGGGTGCTCCGGTTTCCTCCCACAGTCCAAAGATGTGCAGGTCAGGTGAATTGGCCATGCTAAATTGCCCGTAGTGTTAGGTAAGGGGTAAATGTAGGGGTATGGGTGGGTTGTGCTTCGGCGGGTCGGTGTGGACTTGTTGGGCCGAAGGGCCTGTTTCCACACTGTAATGTAATCTAATCTAAAAAAAACTACCTGCCAGTACAAATGAGAATCCCAAAATCTCCTATGTATGTAAGTAGTAAAAGGACAATAAAAGGAAGAGGGGAGCTGATTAAGGATGAAAATGGGGGCTTATATATTGAGGCAAAGGGGTGGCTTGCCTGTTAAGTTAATACTTTGCAACTATTGAGTTTTAAGAAGATTTGTACCTCAGGTTTTTTGTCTGCTTGTTTGGTTTGTTACTGAGAATAAACCCAATGCACAGAATGTGACAAACTGCAATTCCTAGATGTCACAGTCGAGCGAACAGCCAATGGGGAACTTCAAACCAGCGTCCACAGGAAAACAACACACATGGACCAAATATTGAACTACAGAAGCAATCATCCCAACATCCACAAATGAAGCTGCATCGGAACATTATTTCAGTGAGCCACCACACACTGCAGCACAGAGGAACTATGCAGAGCAGAGGAAAATCACCTATACCATGTATTCAAAAAGAATGGGTACCCAGTGACACAGTCCACCGATATCTCAGCAACAAATCCAAACAAGCAGACAAAACCCATCCAGAAAGCCTAGCCACTCTCCCCTACATCAAAGACATCTCTGAAATGACTGCCAGACCACTCTGACCCCTTGGCATCATGGTAGCCCACAAACCCACCAACACACTAAAACAATAGCTAATGAACTTGAAAGACTCTATACAGACAACAAGCAAAACTAATGTCATTTACAAAATACCGTGCAAGGACTGTAACAAACACTACATTGAACAAACAGGCAGAAAACTAGCCACCAGGATACATGAGCACCAACTAGCCACAAAACAACATAACCCTCTCTCACTAGTATCCTTACATACAGACTGGGACAACACATCAATCCTAGGACAAACCAAACAAAGACAAGAGTTGCAAGAAGCATGGCATTCCAACCGGAATTCTATCAACAAACACATTGAGTTAGACCCCATCTACCAGCCCCTGAGAAAAGGGACAGGAAGTGACTTCACCACAGGAAATGACATCACCAACCCAAACATATAAATAGAAGGCAGGAATTTTCAGCATTGCTTCACCTGAGGCCCACTGAAGATGTTACCTAGTAGGGTCCGAAACATCTGGAAATGAACCTTGCAACTCAGCAAGCAAACCTACATCCTAAACTTTGCATCTATGTTTAGCAAAGAAGATGCTACTCAGTCCATGGTGCAAGGTGGTAATTCAGACAATTCAGGGTCTTAAACTGAGAAGTAAGAGAATCACAAAGTCATGATGCTTCTCAAGAAATTGGATTTGATACTTCTTCGAGTTAATACTGGCATCAGGTTTCTTTGGATTAAAAACAGCCTAGCAAAAAGGTGGGGTGGGGAGGGGAGGGGGTGGTGAAACAACCTACCAGGGGAAAGCCACAGCAGCCAGGTTTCTGGCACTCAACCTGGCTCTGGACTCAGAAGGGAAGGGGGTAGAATAGGAGAGCGATAGGACATTCAGTTGGAGAGATGCAGACAGCAGATACTGTGCTTGCGAGTGAGACTCCCGAATGGTATGTTGCCTCCTGTGTACCAGGGTTAGGGATGTCTCTGATCGAATTTACAGTATTCTTGAGGGGGAGGGAGAGCAGCCAGAAGTCATGGTACACATTGGTACCAATAACATAGGTAGGGAAAAGGAGGAGGACCTGAAAAGACAATATAAGGAGTTAAGTTGGAAGCTAGAAGGCAGGACGAGCAGAGCAGTAATCTCAGAATTGCTACCGGTGCCACGTGCTAGTGAGGCTAGGAATAGAGAGCAAGTGCAGATGAATATATGGCTGCAGGGCTGGTGTAGGAGGGAGGGCTTCAAATATGTGGATCATTGGGATACCTTCTGGGGAAGGTTGGACCTGTACAAGAAGGGCGGTTTGTACCTTCCAAAATGCATCACCTCGCATTTGTCCAGATTGAAATCCATCTGCCATTTCTCTGCCTAACTCTCCAATCTATCTATATTCTGCTGCATTCTCTGATAGTCCCCTTCACTATCTGCTATTCCACCAATCTTAGTGTCATCTGCAAACTTGCTCATGAAGCATCCTAAACCTTCCTCCAAATCATTTATGAATATCACAAACAACAGTGGTCCCAGCACGGATCCCTGTGGGACACCACTGGTCACAAGTCTCCAATTTGAGAAGCTCCCTTCCACTACTACTCTGTCTCCTGTTGCCCAGCCAGCTCTCTATCCATCTCGCTAGAACACCCTTGGATCCCATGCGACTTCACCTTCTTCATAAGCCTACCATGGGGAACCTTATCAAACACCTTACTAAAGTCCGTGTATGTGATATCTACATCCCTTCCCTCATCAATCAACTTTGTCACCTCCTCAAAGAATTCTATTAGGTTGTAAGTCATGACCTTCTCTGCACAAAACCATGCTGCCTATTAATTACTAGGGGTCACGAGTTCAAAGTGAGAGGGGAAAATTTTAGGGGAGCTTTACGTGCAAGGCTCTTCATTCAGACGGTGGTGGGTGCCTGGAATGCGTTGCCAGTGGAGGTGGTAGGGGTGGGAACAATAGCGTCATTTAAGATGTATTTAGATAGATACATGAGTAGGCAGGGAGCAGAGGGATACAGATCCTTCAAAAATAGGAAGCAGGTTTAGATAGAGGATCTGGATTGGAGGGCCAAAAGGCCTGTTCCTGTGCTGTAATGTTCTTTGTTCTTTGTACCTCTACTGGATGGCACCAGTATCCTGAACGGGAGGTTTGATAGAGCTCGTCAGGAGGCTTTAAACAAGATTGGCAAGGATGGTGAGGGGGGTGGTGGAAATCTGAGCTATCGATCAGATGATGGAGTAGGTAGTGAACAGCCAGATACAGCGTGTAGAGAGTCTGTGAGGAGGGATAGGCACTTGATAGGGCAAAGGTGCAGTCAGTGTGATGGGTTGAAGTGTGTCTATTTTAATGCAAGAACTACCTGGAATAAGGGTGATGAACTCAGAGCATGGATCAGTACTTGGAATTGTAATGTAGTGGCCCATTGTGGGCGGCACGGTAGCACAGTGGTTAGCACTGCTGCCTCACAGCGCCAGAGACCCGGGTTCAATTCCCGCCTCAGGCGACTGACTGTGTGGAGTTTGCACATTCTCCCCGTGTCTGCGTGGGTTTCCTCCGGGTGCTCCGGTTTCCTCCCACAGTCCAAAGATGTGCAGGTCAGGTGAATTGGCCATGCTAAATTGCCCGTAGTGTTAGGTAAGGGGTAAATGTAAGGGTATGGGTGGGTTGTGCTTCGGTGGGGCGGTGTGGACTTGTTCGGCCGAAGGGCCTGTTTCCACACTGTAAGTAATCTAATCTAATCTAATTACAGAGACCTGGACATCACAGGGGTAGGAATGGTTGTTGGATGTTCCAGAGTTTCAAAAGGAATTGGGACGATGGTGTGGTAAAAGAGGTGGAGGAGTGGCATTGCTAATCAGGGATAGTATCACAGCTGAAAAATGTGTTGCTGGAAAAGCGCAGCAGGTCAGGCAGCATCCAAGGAGCAGGAGAATCAACGTTTCGGGCATAAGCCTTTCTTCAGGAATGAGCTTATGCCCGAAACATCGATTCTCCTGCTCCTTTGATGCTGCCTGACCTGCTGCACTTTTCCAGCAACACATTTTTCAGCTCTGATCTCCAGCATCTGCAGTCCTCACTTTCTCATAGTATCACAGCTGCAAGAAAGGGAAGTGGTCGCGGAGAGTTTGTCTATAGAGTCAGTATGTGTGGAAGTCAGAAACAGAAAAGGCGCAGTCACTTTATTGGGAGTTTTTTACAGATAGGGTGAAGGAACCTTGGATGACAAGGGATGTGGAACATCTAGTCAAGAGGAAGAAGGAAGCTTACTTAAGGTTGAGGAGGCAAGGATCAGACAGGGCTTTAGACGGTTACAAGATAGCCAGGAAGGAACTGAAGAATGGGCTTGGGAGAGTTAGAATGGGGCATGAAAAAGCTTTAGCGGGTAGGATTAACGAAAACCTTAGGGCATTTTACATTTATGTGAGGAATAAGAGGATGGACAGAGTGAGGGTAGGGCTGGTCAGGGATAGTGGAGATAACTTGCGCCTGGAGTCAGAGGAAGGAGGGAGGTCCTTAATGAATATTTTGCTTCAGTATTCACTACTGAGAGGGAATGACATTTATGGGGACAGTGTGAAACAGGCTGATGTCTTGAACAGGTTGATGTTAGGAAGGAGGATGTGCTAAAAACTTTGGAAAACATAAGGATTGATAAACTTCCTGGGCCAGATGGGATATACCGTAGGATACTACAGGAAGAGAGGGAGGAGATTGCTGCGCCTTTGGTGATGATATTTGCATCCTCACTGTCCACTGAAGTAGTGCCAGATAATTGGACGATGGCAAATAGCGTTACAGAGTAATAGAGATGTACACCATGGAAACAGACCCTTTGGTCCAACCCATCCATGTCGACCAGATAGTCCCACCTGCCAGCACCCGGCCCATATCCCTCCAAACCCTTCCTATTCATATACCCATCCAAATGCCTCTTAAATGTTGCAATTGTACCAGCCTCTGCCACTTCCTCTGGCAGCTAATTCCATACACATACCACCCTTTGCATGAAAAAGTTGCCCTTTAGGTCTCTTTTATATCTTTGCCCCCTCACGCTAAACCTATGCCCTCTAGTTCTGGACTCCCCCAATCCAGGAAAAAGACTTTGTGTACTCACCCTATCCATGCCCCTCATGATTTTATAAACCTCTATAAGGTCATCCCTCAACACCCCACTCCTCAGGGAAAACAGCCCCAGCCTGTTCAGCCTCTCCTTGTAGCTCAAATCCTCCAACCCTGGCAACATCCTTGTCAATCTTTTCTGAACCCTTTCAAGTTTCACAACATCTTTCCGATAGGAAGGAGACCAGTGGTTAGCACTGCTGCCTCACAGCGCCAGAGACCCGGGTTCAATTCTTGCCTCAGGCGACTGTGTGGAGTTTGCACATTCTCCCCGTGTCTATGTGGGTTTCCTCCAGGTGCTCCGGTTTCCTCCCACAGTCCAAATATGTGCAGGTTAGGTGAATTGACCATGCTAAATTGCCGTAGTGCTCGGTGCAGGGGTAAATGTAGGGGAATGGATCTGGTTTGGGTGCGCTTCGGCAGGTCGGTATGGACTTGTTGGGCCGAAGGGCCTGTTTCCACACTGTAAGTAATCTAATTAAAAAAAACAATTGATGCAATATTCCAACAGTGGCCTAACCAATGTCCTGTACTCAATACTCTGACCAATAAAGGAAAGCATACCAAACGCCTTCTTCACTATCCTATCTACCTGCAACTCCACTTTCAAAGAGCTATGAACCCGCAATCCAAGGTCTCTTTGTTCAGCAACACTCCCTAGGACCTTACCATTGAGTGTATAAGTCTCACTAAGATTTACTTTCCTAAAATGCAGCACCTCGCATTTATCTGAATTAAACTTCATCTGCCACTTCTCAGCCCATTCCCTTATTCAAGAAAGGGACTAGGGTTAATCCTGGGAATTACAGGCCAGTCAGTCTTACATCAGTGGTGGGCAAACTTTGGAGAGGACTCTGAGCGACAAGATTTATGATTAATTGGAAAACTATAGTTTAGTTAGAGATAGTCAGCATGGCTCTGTGAGGGGCAGGTCATGCCTCACAAACCTTATTTAATTCTTTGAGGATGTGACAAAACACATTGATCAAGATAGTGCAGTGGATGTGGTGTACATTAATTTTAGCAAGGCATTTAATAAGGTAGGTTCATTCAGAAAGTAAGGAGGCATGGGATACAGGGAAATCTGGCTGTCTGGGTACAGAATTGGCTGGCCCATAGAAGACACAAGATGGTGGTAGATGGAAAGTATTCAGCCTGGAGCTCAGTGACCAGTGATGTTCCGCAGGGATCTGTTCTGGGACCTCTGCTCTTTGTGACTTTTATAAATGACTTGGATGAGGAAGTGGAAGGGTGGGTTATAAAGTTTGCTGATGACACAAAGGTTGGTGGAGTGGCGGATAGTGTGGAGGGCTGTTGTAGGTTGCAACAGGACACTGATGGGATGCAAAACTTAAGAGTCTAGATTAGAGTGGAAAATCACAGCCGGTCAGGCAGCATCCAAGGAGCAGGAAAATCGACGTTTCGGGCAAAAGCCCTTCATGGATGCAGAACTGGGCTGAGACGTAGCAGATGGAGTTCAACCTGGAAAACTGTGAAGTGATTCACTTTGGAAAGTCAAATTTGATTGCAGAATACAGGCTTAAAGACAGGATTCTTGGCAGTGTGGAGGAACAGAGGGATCTTGGGGTCCATGTCCATAGATCCCTCAACGTTGTCACCCAAATTGACAGGATTGTTAAGAAGGCATACGGTGTGCTGGCTTTTATTAGGAGGGGGATTGAGTTTAAGAGCCACAAGGTTTTGTTGAAGCTCTATAGAGCCCTGGTGAGACCACGTTTGGAATATTGTGTTCAATTCTGGTCACCTCATTATAGGAAAGATGTGGACGCTTTATGGAGGGTGCAGGGTAGATTTACCAGGATGCTGCCTGGACTGGAGAAAGGTTGAGGGAGCTTGGGCCTTTCTCATTGGAGCAAAGAAGGATGAGAGGTGACTTGATAGAGGGGTACAAGATGGTGAAAGGCACTGATAGAGTGGATAGCCAGAGAATTTTTCCATTGGTGGAAATGGCTATCATGAGGGGGTATAATTTTAAAGTAATTGGAGGAAGGTTATGGGGAGATGTCAGAGGTCAGTTATTTACTCAGAGTGGTGAGTGTGTGGAATGCACTGTCAGCAGTGGTAGTAGAGTCACATACATTAGGGACATTTAAGTGACTCTTGGATAGGCTTGTGGAAGTTAGTACAATGAAAGATATGTAGGTTAGTCTGATCTTAGAGTAGGATAGAAGGCTGGCTCAACTTCGAGGGCTGAAGGGCCTGTACTGTTCTATGTTCTAACAACTTTTACAATTAACTCGAAGTTTGTCTCAGACCCGAAGGGGCAGTTGCACTCCAACCTCTGGAATAGAATATAGATGGGTTGATCAGTGGTAAATGGAATTCCATCTGGTAAATGTGAAGTGATGTACTTGGACAGACAAGACAAGGGAATACATGAGGAAAGGTCAGATCCTGGGAAAGCAATGAA